>NC_080417.1:85276310-85612560 GCF_029873635.1 Malania oleifera
TATATTTTTTTTCGAGTTTAGAGCTGTTTATTAGACATGTATATGTGAAAATGAACTGATAAGAGTGGAAACATATTTTCAGAGTATTTATGTAAGAAATAAAAGGTATTTTTAGAATATTAACATTAAATGTTGGTTGGTTTATTTTACAGGTAGTGTATAAGTTTTATTGCTAAATTGTGTGGCATGAGTAAAATAGAATTTTGTGTGGAATTATGTTATATATACGAGATGCAAGATATACAGAAAATGAAATGAACATGAAAATGATATATGAAATATGCTGCATGTGAGTGTTAATACAATCATGGAAACAACCACGGCTGAAAGGATGCCGAAGTTAACCAACCACGGCTGAAAAGATCCCGGCCATGGCTTAAAGGATGCCGAAACTAACCAATTACGGCTGAAAAGATGCCAACCACGGCTGAAAGGATGCCGAAGCTAACCAATCACGATTGAAAAGATGCTGACCACGGCTGAAAGGATGCCGAAGCTAACCAACCACGGCTGAAAATATGCCGAGTATTTATGAATTAAAATAAAAATAAGTATGAAATGAAAATGAAATGAAAAAGGAAATGAATGGAATGGAAATGAAATGTGAAATGTGAACAATGTAAAATGGAAAAGAGTCACTTAAAGTGATATACAATGCAATGTTAAGCCATGAATATGAACATATGTGTATGATTGAATAATGATAGAAAGAATGATGTATTATGATATTAGAAGTATGTAGGTACGTAGAACATGTTACGATTGGGCGAGGCATACTCTTCGCCTGAGGGCTTGCTGAGTAAGGCGAGTGTACTAGTAGCTACAGATATGGCAGTAGCCGCATAACGTACTAGGGCAGAGGGAACCTACTTGTATGGGCGGGTAGATTTCCTTATCCTTACAGCCTTTGCTGGTAAGCTATTGTTGAACGGTGTGAGTACGAGATTAATTTATCACTTGAGGGCTTACTGAGTAAGGTGAGTGTCCTGGTATGCTTTAGCTGCGACCTTTGGGTTGCCTAAATATCAGAGCAGAGAGGTACTACTTGTATGGGTGGGTAATCACCTCAATCCTCGGGTAATCTCGTGGGTTAAACATTTGCATGTGTTTGATTAGGTTCAGGGAATGATTTCAGAAATTATGTTAAGGATTTTCAAATGTTAAATATTATGTTATATATAAACTCATGTTGGCCACACACTACTTTAATATACGGTTTCTTCCCTCACTGAGATGTGTCTGACCCGAATATGAATTTATCTTTTTTTTAGGATTTCATCGAGATCGAGCTTAGAGAGTTCGAGGTTTTTATAGCATTATTGGGAGATATAAGAAAAAGGGTATAAGCATTTTAATGATGTTTTTGTAGAAAGTAAATATTAAGTTTTATGTCTTTATGTTTTAAGGCTATTGAGTAAGGAATGATTGTGAAAATACTGAATTATTTTGGGAGTTATGTAGATTTATGGTAGTACAGGTGTTGGATGATTTAATATGGATTATAGTTAGAATTAGTAAACTCTGGTGTTATGTTATATGGAGATTTTGTTTATATTTTCCGCTGCGTATGTTATGGATCATGATTTATCAGGGATATGATCAAGTATAACGCACCGGGCTCGAGTTTAAGGGTACGGGGCGTTTCAAAAATGGTGTGGCAGAACGGATTAACCAGACTCTTGCTAATAGGGCTCGATGTCTTAGATTGAATACAAGGCTACTGAAGAAATTTTGGGCTGAGGCAGTTAGTATGGCTTGTTTTCTGGTTAATCGATCACCAAGGGCAACACTAGCGGGTAAAGTGGTGGAAGAGGTTTGGACGGGAAATGCAGTAGACTAATTCGAATTGAAGGTATTTGCATGTCCAACCTATGTATACATGTCTAGTAAGGAGAGGTCTAAGCTTGACCCGAAGTCTCGTCGTTGCATCTTATTGGGATATCTAGAGGGTGTGAAAGGGTATAACTTGTGAAACCTAGTGGCAAACAAGGTGGTGATCTGTAGAAATGTAGTCTTTGATGAGAAGGCTATGGTGAAGCGTACTCAAGAATGTGATTAAAAGAAGCGGGAGCCAGAAAGCTGGGGCAGTGATGAACATATCCTGCAGGTGGAGTTGGAAGCTCAAGGCAACGGAAATGATCATGGTCCTGTGGTTGCAGGGAGCTCTAAATTGGAAAGCCAGCAAGTCATCAATATTCTGTTAAGAAGATCCAGTCACACTATTCGGCCTCCGCCAATGTATGGGTTTGAAGAGTTAGCGTCTTATGCTTTTCTTACTAGTTGCAACAACCCAACTACATTTCAAGAGGCAGTGCACGACCAAAAGAAAGATAGATGGATAGGAGCAGTGATTGAGGAAATAGAGTCACTACCTAAAAATCAAACTTGGGAGTTGGTGGAGCTTTTAGATGGGAAGAGACCGATAGGGTGCAAATGGGTGTATAGGAAGAAGGAGGCAATTTTAGAAAAGGAATGAGAGAAATTCAAGGCACGGTTGGTGGCAAAAAGATACTCACAGAAGAAGGGGATAGATTATAAAGAAATCTTTTCTCCAGTGGTCTGACATACTTTTATCAGAGTTGTGTTGGGGTTAGTTGCTCACTATGATTTTCATTTGAAACAAATGGATGTGAAGAGGGCGTTTCTTCACGGTGACTTGGAAGAACAAATCTACATGGTTCAACCTGAATGATTCATTGAATAGGAAAAGAAAATTGTGTTTGCAGGTTGAAGAAATCTCTTTATGGGCTAAAACAGTCCCTAAGGAAATGGTATAAACGATTTGATTCCTATATGATAAAAATTGGCTACAAACGATGTGAGAATGACTGCTGAGTATATGTGAATAAACTTGATGATGGCTCACTTATTTTCTTGTTATTGTATGTTGATGGTATCTTGATAGTTGCAAAAGATTTAACTGAGGTGAATCAGTTAAAGGACCTATTATATAAGGAATTTGACATAAAGGATCTTGGTTCAGCCAAGAAAATACTTGGGATGGAGATTCACCGAGACAGGACTGCAAGGAGATTATGGCTATCTCAGGGTGGTTATGTGTAGAAGGTGTTAGAGAGGTTTAGCATGGATGATGCAAGACCGGTGTGTACACCTTTAGCGAATCATTTCAAATTGTCTACTACAGATTGCCCAAGTCTGGATAAGGAAATCCAGGACATGTCAAAGGTCCCTTATACTAGTGTTGTAGGGAGTTTAATGTATGCCATGGTATGTACAAGACCAGATTTAGCTCATGCAGTGAGCGTGGTGAGCAAGTTCCTCTCTAATCCTGGAAGATAGCATTGGGAAGCTGTAAAATGGATACTCAGATACTTTTGGGGTACAACAGATTATGGCATCATGTTCGGTAAGCAACAGGGTTGTTCTTCAGTTATGGGGTTTGTCGATGCAGATTATGCTGGAGATATGGATGACATAAGGTCTACAATGGTATATGTGTTTACCCTTGTAGGAGGACCAGTATGTTGGAGATCCATGGTACAGTCTCTGGTTGCATTGTCCACGACTGAGGCGGAGTATAGGGTAGTTGCCGAAACTGAAAAGGATGCCTTATGGCTTACTAGTTGTGGTGCTGCATTGTGATAGTCAGAGTGCCATTTACTTGGCGAAGAATCAGATATACCATGCTAGGACCAAGCACATTGATGTGAGGTTCTACAGGGTTCGGGAATTGATTGCTTCAGGTGAACTTGTATTGGAGAAAGTTCATACATCTGATAATGCAGTAGATATTCTGACCAAATCAGTTACTTCAGAGAAGTTCAAGCATTGCTTGAACTTACTTCATGTCTTTAAATGATAGAAGGGAGACATACCTAACCAACCATTTTTAAGTTCAAAGTGAAGCAGTTCATGTTTTTGAGATTCTCCTAAGGGGCGTATAATCGCTAAGGTGGAGATTGTTATTTGTGGCTCTTATACTTCTGTTTTGATAAGCAAAGAATGAAGGAGGAAAAACATGAAGGGGGTAGCATAACAGGAGTCGTTGACGAAGGGTCTATGCTCGTCGATGAGGGAATAGCAGAGGTTCGTCAATGAATGCTTTGAAGCTTGTCGACGAATAATTACCAAGAGTAGGAAATTTTAGACTTCTGGCATCGTTGACGAGAGCCCTGTATTCATCGATGAAGGTTCTTCTTGGTCTCGTGGACGAAGCCCCTATGTTCGTCGACGAGGGGCGCTTGGGCTGTGGCAGTTTTATGAAATTTTGAATGTTGGGTGGTTGGACAAATGGAGGAAAACATCCAAGGAAACTCTATATATGTCATCTGGGCATATTTTGAGAGTGAGAGTGATCATTATTGAAGTGTATTGTGTACATTGTGATTTCCATAGTGAAATTTGTGTGCCTTTTTCTTCCATGGATGTAGGCTTTGCTAAACCATGTAAATATTTGCGTTGTTGTTCTTATTAGTTGTGTTATTTATTTCTTGTTGTTTATTCTGTTGTGCAATTTCATTATACAATCCATATCACAACATGTATATACTATAACATTCACAGAAAATAGAGATTACTTATTATAGATAGAACTACGATTGAATATATAACTCAGAAAATAATGTATTTTAAATGACAGATGTGGATTGCTATACTGATACTTTTTACATGATATCCTATTTACAGTTTTAATTAAAGAGTATAATTTATGTACAGATTCATATGCCACACACTGATAATAACATATTTTTACCTTACTAAGAGGTGTCTCACTCCAACATTACAAATATTTTAGGTAACCCAGAGAGGCATGTAGGGTCGACTCAGAGATTGAGGAGGCAACTGAGTCAGTGTAGTTTTAGGGTGAGTCTTGGACCAGATAGTAGAGCCCATAATATTTTGGGATCTTTGGAAATTGATGTATATGATTGTATATATAAATATAGGTGGATCTGTAGAACTCTGGTATTGTGTATTTTGGGTTACGTATTGGATGTTATGTTTTTTTGCTACATAGGTAAAATACAGGGAATGCAAAAGTTACCATGGCACCTACTCTAAGTCGTGAAGATGATAGATGCTTGTTTACAGGGTATTAGAGATTATGTTATATAGTTTTCAAAAAAATGAATAGAAATTTTGGGTCGTTACAAAATGCTTCAAAGATCTACATGCAATAAATGATTTCTCCACAAAAGATTTTTGCAATAAATGAGATTTGGAGAAACTAGAGTTTTGCTCTTAAGTAAAGATTTCCAAAAGAAAGAGTAGATGAGAGTAAAATGATCCTTTGTTTTTGAAAGGATGAGTGAAAATAATGCCCAAAATATTTAAGAGTATTTGCAAGATTAACAGAAGTTGCTTTATGAGCTTTGGGCAAAGTATTTATAAAGGATTTTGAAAACTAACTGTTAAGTGACCGTTTGACTATTATTAAAATATTAAATTTGAACTTTGTGGCTGTTTTTCTACTTAAAAAATAGCTCAACCCAAGAGTTCTGGTCGACTAGCTCAAGGTAATTTTCCATTTTTGCAAGGTTTAGTAGACTGAGCACATGATCCGGTCTGCCGGATCATCAAGCGCATGAGATCCAATCAATTGGGCTTGGAGATCCAGTCAACTAGCCCTTTACAAAATTGCAATTCTGGTCATATGGTCAGTTCGGTCGACTGATCTTAAGAGTCTGGTCGACTGGCCCTTTTCAAAAAGATGCAATTTGGCCAAGTGGTTTGTTCGGTCGACTGGGCTTTGAAGTCCGGTCGACGGGTCCTTAACAAAAATCAAATTTTAGTCCTCTTTTGACCTCAAAAGCATTTCAAATCTTTTTGTATAAGTTTGGCATTTTAAGCAAAAGGTTTTCCATGAAAAGATTGATTCTTTAAGGTCATTCTATGGTTAGTATTGAGCATTAAATGAAATCATGCAAGACATGCAATTACAATACAAATTAAATGCAATACAGTTGAAAGTAAATGTTTTCATTCTTTTGCTTTTCATTTTCCTTGAAGTAAGCCACGTGATATGAGCTTCAAGTGCCTTATGGCTTCCATTGTATCCTTACCATATGTGCGTGTTGAATTATAAACCTATTCAAGCACTAAGCACACAGATAAGATACTTATGATTTGTCATTATCAAAATGGGATCAGACTCAAAAAGTCAACAGATACCTACCAATTATATATATACATACACGCGTGCGCACAAATAAAATGTTAGCTTTGGTGTATTCCAAGAGGGGGGTGAATTGGGTATTTAAAATTTCTCTCCTAGGTTCGATTTAGATGTTAGCAGTATATCACAACCTAGGGTCTTTCCATGCAATCCCAAATGCACAGATAAATATAATATGTTGAAATTTAAATCATGTGCATCATTCACACAATGACATACATGTGTAGGAATATAAAATGTGGAAATATAAACAAACACACTATATGTTATCGGGGTTCAGCTAATTGTGCCTATGTCCCCGCCGCTAGCTCGCAAGCCCGAGGATTCCACTAAATCTCACTTAACGGGTGGGTGTTTAACGGTGAAGATTATAAAATTCAGAGTAATGTTGAAGAAGATGAAGATGAGGGGGTAAAAATAGGAGGTGGTGATACACGTTTAGATGGGTTAATTGAAATGTTAGGTGACTCGCAAAGGGGATCATAGTGGACACTAAGGAGGGCAATGTATCACAGACTGCTCGTGAATCGAGTTCACCAAGTAGCATACCTTGTGATCCTAGTCAACTAAATCAACTTGGTAAACCATTTGCTAATTTTGTAAGTGATGCACGGGTGCCACTTTATCCAAATTGTAAAAAGTTCTCAAAATTGGAGTTCTTGATAAAGTTGCTTCATTCAATGACAATGCATCATCAAACTCAGAGTACATTCAAAATGAATTTAAGGCTAATTAAGGTGGTATTGTATGATGGTGAAACACTTCCAAAGTCTTTTTATGAGGCTAAGGCATACATGCGTGATTTGGGTCTCGGTTACACTCCAATACATGTTTGTAGGCATGATTGTGCAATTTTTTATGATGAATTTGAAAATGCAAACGAGTGTCCATAATGTGGTGAATCGAGGTATAAAAAAGGATAAAAAGATCTCCTAAAAAAATTTGTGATATTGTCTATTGATACCGAGGCTTCAAAGATTATACATATCAACAAAGACAGTTGTAGATATGATATGACATAAAGAGAAACGTCTTCAAAAGGAAAACACACTTAACTACTCAGCAGGCTTGCAGGCTTGGGTCGAGTTTGACAAACTGCATCCATGGTTTTCTAGTGATCCTTGCAACATTAAACTTGCTCTTGCTTCAGATGGTTTCAATCTATCTAGTAACATGAACAAACTGTATAATATGTGGCTAATTGTGATGATTCCATACAATTTTCCGCCTTACCAATGTATGAAACAGCCCTTCATTTACATGTTTTGCTTATTCCTAGACCAAGGGCACCTGATAATGAGATTGATATTTACTTGAGGCCGTTAATTGATGAATTGAAAGAATTTTGGGAAAAAGGAGTGGAAACATATGATGTGGAAACTAGGAAAATATTTCAATTGTATGTTGCAGTTTTGTGGACAATTAATGATTTCCATGCTTACGTCAATCTATTTGGGTGGATCACAAAAGTTTACTTCGCATGCCCAGTGTGTAATAAGGATGTTGTGTCCTTATCCTTGAAGTGTGGACAAAAGTTATACTTTATGTGTCATCATTGTTTTCTACCACAATAACATTCTTGGAGGACTCATTATAATAGAAACTTTAATAGAAAATCTAAACGAAAGTTGCAACCAAAATGATTAAGTGGGAAAGACCTATTAGAGCAGTTGAAGTTTTTTGGAGATATAGCTCATATTTGAGTGGATCACATGAAAAGGGAAAGCATAGAGGAGCATTGAACAAAGGGAGATACTTGAAGGAGGAAACCATCATTGGTTTGCTCGATGGATTGGCATTAGCAAGGAAATCGTCGACGGTTACCTTGAAACCATTGACAATTACAGGAGCAGTCTGCAAAGGAATTTCTTTTTGTCTTAAACCGTCAACAGTTTAACTGTAACCGTCAACGATTTGGTTTGATGCAAATATGGAAAACCCAAATCTAAGATCAATAGATTGGGGGAATTTGGAGGATTTTCCTTCAAAAATTGTCTTAGACCTCTTGTGCACATAGAGTTGGTATAAATACATCTTATTGTAACCCTAATTGTAAGCTTGAAAAATCATATAGTGGAAAATCAGTCATTACTCCCATGGACGTAGGCAACCTTGCCGAACCACGTAAATCTTGTGTCTCTTATTTTTTTATTATTTAATTACTATGTGTGTGTGTGTGTGTGTGATTGTGGTTAGTTCTTGCTTGTTTCATACATTCATTATTGTTTGTTTGCATCAATTGTTCTGAATCAATCTAAGTGTTCTAGATTGGTTCTGGATTGAGTTTGGATTAGTCTAAGTTGTGTGTGCTTCCGCTACGTATTCAACTCCAACAATTAGTATTAGAGCTGTTGGTTCACAATGGTTAGGATCTCCTTGGCAAAGTTTGATGTTGGTAAGTTTGATGGAACAAGAGATTTCAAAAATTGGCAAAGGAGAGTGAAGGACGTGTTGATGCAACAAGGTATGGTGAAGGCACTTTATGGAAAGAAGCCAGATGGCATGGATGACGCAAGTTGGAAGGAGCTGTACTATCAGATTATGTTCCTTGCCTATATACTTTGACTTGGGGGGAAAAAACCCTAAAGTTGGAGGATATCATGAGTGCCCTGTTAAGTTTCCATCAAAGGAAGAAGGTCGGCGACGATAATACTCAAGGTGAAAGGCTTATAGTGAAGGGAAATCAGGTTGTGAGAGAGGTAAGTCTTGGGCTGGATCAAGCAACCATAGGGCTTAGTTCAAATCCAAGAAGAGGAAGGATGTGCGAGGCTTTAAGTGTGGTAAAAAAGGGCACATAAAACTCGAGTGCCCGGAGAACACGAAGGAGAATGCTGAGAACAAAGAAGGGTAATCAAACACAATGAATACAATAAAAGAAAGAGACTTTGGGAACAGTGACAATGATATGCTCTTGATTTCATCTGGGCCAGATGAGTTTGAGGATTCTTGGATTTTGGACTCGGCTTGTTCTTATCATATGACACCCAATAAGGACTAGTTCACTGCGTACAGATTGGTAAGCTTTGGTTCCATTCTGATGGGGAACGATGTTGTGTGCATAGTGATTGGTATGGAATATATTAGAATAAATATGTAAGATGGTGTGGTGAGGATGTCGTATGATGTAAGGTAAATACCAGAGCCAAGGAATAATTTGGTTTCATTAGGCACCTTGGATTGAAATGGATTCAATTACAAGTTTGAAGGTGGGGTAATGAAGGTGAGCAAAGGAGTTTTAACCATGATGAAGGGGAAGAAAGTGTCAGGAATATATATACACTGCTGGAAACCACGGTTGTAGGTGAAGCTACAGCCACAAAGTTTGAGTTTGACAGTATAGTTTTTTGGCATATGTGTTTAGGGCATATGGGGTGAGCGTGGAATGAAGGAGTTGCACAAGAGAAATATTCAGAAGGGTGTAAAATCATGTAAACTGGAGTTCTATAAATACTGTGTGCTTGGGAAGTAGAATCGGGTTCATTTTATGACAGCCGCACACAAAATAGAGCGATTGCTAGACTATGTTCATACAGATGTTTGAGGGTCGATAAAAGTAGCATCACGTGGGGGACATGTGTACTTCATGGGTTTCACCAATGATTATTCATGAAAAGTCTGGGTATACTTCATACTTGCCAAGTTTAAATTGTGAAAAGCTGAGGTGGAGAACCAGATTGAGAGAAAGATAAAGTGCCTCAGGTTAGAAAATGGCACTAAGTACACAAATTTAGGTTTCAAAGAGTTTTGTGAGCAACATGGTATAAGGAGACATTTTTCAATATGCCGAACACCACAACAAAATAGTGTGGGGTAGAGGATGAACTAAACCCTAGCTAAAAGGGCTCGGTGTATCAGGTTGAATGCTGGACTTGCATTGAATTTTTGGGTTGAGCCGATGAGTATTGCTTGTTTCTTGGTTAAAAGATCACCAAGGGCATCACAGGATGGGAAAGTTGCTGAGGATGTGTGGACAAGTAATGAGGTAGTCTACTTCAGGTTGAGAGTATTTGGGTGTCCAGCCTATGCACACATTTCTTGTGAGGAGAGATCAAAGCATGAGGCGAAGTTTAGACAGTGCCTTTTCTGGGGTATCAGAATGGTGTGAAAGGGTTCAAGTTGTGGGATCTAGTGGCAAACAAGGTGGTGATCAACAGAGATGTGATTTTCGATGAGAAAGTCATGTTGATAAGTACTCAGGAAGAAGAAGAGAAATAGGTTCCAGAAAATGACAGCAGTAACAGGTATGTGGTTCAGGTGGAGTTGGGGACTCAGGGTGGAAATGCAGGGGGTTCTAACTCGAGAGATCAATAGGTGATGTAGGTGGAGTCAAAAACTCAGGATGGAGATGATGATGATGTTCATATCACAAGATGTTCGAGCTTAGGTGACTGGCAGCTGCTACGCAATATAGTTGTAGATAGAAATAAACGCATCGTCAAGCTAGCCCTTAGGTACGATTTTGACGATCTGGTGCCTTATGCCCTTGTCACTAGCAGCGGAGATCCTACTACATTTCAAGAGGTCGTGCATAGCCAGGAGAATGGTAGTTAGATGAGCACTGTGGTTGAGGAGATGGAATCACTGCATAAGAACCAGACATGGGGCTTGGTGGAGCTTCCAGCTAGGAAGTGAGCTATTGGATGCAAGTAGGTATACAGAAAGAAAGAAATAGTTTCAAGAAAGGAAAGAGAGAAGTACAAGGCTCGATTGGTTGTAAAGTGATACTCGCAAAGGAAGGGAGTTAACTATGATGAGATCTTCTGTGACGCCCCGATTTTCATAAAAAAAAAAATTTTTCTCATCTAATTAACACATATATCATATATCGGCCACGTCAATCTCTGAAACCACATTACATAACCCGACCCAAAAGTGGGAATTAGGTATACAATCATAGTCATATACACACCCTAAGAATGGAAGTCATTTCAAATATATATATACATACTACAGCAAATACACATACTAGAGTACTAACCATCCATAATACAAGTCTACCACAAAACCTCCAGGGGAATCAAACCTCCCTAACTCAAAATACTCACCCTGTCTACCCAGGGTATTTGCTCCCCTCTATTTTTGAACTCTATCACTAGGCCTATCTCTATTCCATGAAATATTTAAATGATTAGGTAAGACACATCTCAGTAAGACGGATTAAATTATCTATAGTGTGTGACAGCATGAGATTCATTATATCATAACATATATTTGTTTCAGTAATAATATCTTCTGATAAAATATACCATTTCCACAATCATAATCATGTAGATATACAACGCGATCTTTCATAAGCTTTAAAATTTCATTTCCAAATCCATTCATACACAACCCATGTTTACCAGCGAAGTTCCTGAGAATAGGGAAGTTTACCCGCCCATACAAATAGCTTCCCTCTGCCTTGATATCATTTGCATCCTAACTCGATTAACTCGGGTTTAGCTACAACTGACATTTATCAGAGCACTCACTTTACTCAGTAAGCCCCCAAGCGGTGTGTTTTACTTCACTTTAATTATTTATTAACTCACACTATTTCATTTCTTATTTTCTTTCTCGTTTCCATTCTCACTTCATTTCCATTTTCATTTCATTTTCATTTTCATTTCCTTTTCATTTCCTTTTCCATATCTAGCTCATGAGTGTCCCCAGTTATCGATACATTCGTGTCTGTACTCATGGATGCCCCTGAGGATGTCTCTCCACGTCATGCTTCCCCCCATGAATAGGATTGTGCAGCCCGAAAACTGGACCTAACTGCTGTTGGCCGACCCAATTAGGTCAAATATCATATCATATATCCCGTGTTTATAGTACGAATGATCGGCCTATAGCCCTAATCTAGACTCATGGGGCACAACAACTCTACTATATAACTCAGTCTACTGTCACGCCACATGCTCCATAAGTCTGTGTGGTTGCACTAACACCACTAGCAACGATACCGTGCTTAATATCATAACCCATCATTAGGGTTTCCATATCCATCCATCAGGGTTATCACTACCACATACCAGCAATCATTATACGGTATTGGCATTTCATCAATCAAATTTTTGTATTCCTATTTCGAAATTTCACATTTCAATTCTCACAATTCAATATTCATATTGCAAAATTAATGTTGCAATATTCACATTTCTCATAACCATATTTCTCATATTCACATTTCTTATATTCATATTTCTCATCTTCACATTTCAATATCTGTATTGTAATATTCACATTACAATACTCACATTCTCATATTGCCAATTTCATATTCTCATATCAGTATTCACATATCACTATTCTCATTGCAGTATTATCATTGCAATGTTCAAATTTTCAGTATTCATAATTCATTTCATCATTTCAATGGTATTTCATCAGTTAAATACTCATTTCATCTCATAAATACATTTACACATCTCATTTCACATAATTCACATTTCTCAATAAAACATTTTCATATCTCAAAAGATATACATTTTTCAGTACATTCCACTTTCATCATTTTTCCCTATTTCAAATCTCATATCTCAATTCACATTTCATAATCTCATATTCCAAGGGTAAATCATTTAACCCAATTTTAAACATATCTCAATATAAATCATATGCCACACAAATTTCATCTGATATTTATATCATAAATAAATTTTAGGTGTGATGCCCAGAACCCGCCAAGTGGAGCCCGGGTCCCACGTGTTCCAATCACCTGTATCCGATACCATAATTAACATGCACGCAGCGGAATATAAATAAATAACCTCAAATAAATACCAGAGTTCTATATAACAAATACAAACAAACACTACAACATCTAGATATCCGTATCCACAACCAGTATTTAAAACATAACCCAATACAAATATATATATGTGTCTATATATATATATATATATATATTTATACCAGTATCTCATAATACCCCAAAAAGAAACCACCAAAAACAATCCCAGCTTAGGCCTTCAAGCCCGATCTCTAGAAGAACCTGAAAAGTTGTTAATCCAATAGGGTGAGACACTTCTCAATAGGGGTGGAATAAATTATAACAGTGTGTGACAACTGAGTTTTAATATTTATATATCAAAATAAATTGCTTCTCATATAACATCAATAACAACTGAGAAAACGTATCACTAACAACATCACTGACATCTAATATCATACACACATCCAATATGCACAAGTACATAATTTTTATGTAGGCGAAAGTCCCCGAGGATAGGGAAGATTACCCGCCCATACAAGTAGCTTCCCTCTACTCTGGTACCTAAAAAAAAACCAACCAAAGCACTCACCTTACTTAGTAAACCCTCAAGTGAAGAATTACCTTACCGTCAGTATACACATCTTTATTAATTTAAAGGTAAAGGTTTCCAAGGATTGAGATGTCTACCCGCCCATACAAGTAGCATCCCTTTACACTGATACCAAGAAACTACCTAGCAGAGCACTCGCCTTTCTCAGCAAGCCCCCGACGGTATGTTTACCTTGCCGCATGCACACACATGCATTCACAATATGCTATGCCATTATTATTATGTTTTAATTAAATTCACACATGCACAACACATCCACACAGGAATCATGCAACTTATACTTCGTCTTCCATTATCCTCAATACGTGGCCCACATAGAGCAACTGCGTACATATCAGTACGTGGCCCACACTGGCACCTACGTACTTCTTATCTACACGTGGCCCACATAGGCACCACTACCCACATAGCATACAAAACATGGCCCACACAGGCGCCACTATCTACATAGGATACATAACATGGCCCACATAGGCGCCATTATCCACACACGATATAACGTGGCCCACACGGGCACCACTCTAGCTTCCATGACACGTGGCCCACATAGGCACCACTATTCACCAGTGTCTAATTCCTATGACCTACTCGTAGTACATCAGTAGAACAAGCTCCTCGACCTACCAATGTCCTACCCCATGTAAATGACAATATGACGAGCTCCTCGACCTGCCAACATCATATCATGATTTATATCTAGGCAATATAAACAACCTCCTCATGCCAATGTTATATTGAGATGCATACGAATAACCGCACCAGTTAGTTCACACAGACGCATCAATGCATTACCACATAGGTATCCAACATATCAATACATTCCCACATAGTAGTCCAACATATCAATACATTTTCACATGCAAATCCAAATACTACAGTAATTCATATTCAATTTATTAGGAAAAATTGTTCCCATGTCACACAAATTTAATATCATATGCA
The DNA here is from genome assembly GCF_029873635.1 of Malania oleifera. NCBI lineage: Eukaryota > Viridiplantae > Streptophyta > Magnoliopsida > Santalales > Ximeniaceae > Malania > Malania oleifera. The sequence goes on from NC_080417.1 coordinate 85,290,696, forward strand.
ATTATCACAAATATAAATCTTAAACAAAATCATTATTTTCCAGTACTCAAGTTGTTCTAAAAAAAATCATATAGATAAATAATAAATTTCATATACTTGTAAATAACAAGTTCACCTTAATAAAAAACTGATATAATTCTATTCCCCCTCACCTGATTCCCTGAACCACGCTTGCAAGGTTCCCAAAATTATACCCGCGGCGCTCACCCAAACCCTTATTCAATCAAATCAACCCCAATAAAATATTATTTTAACCTTTCCAAATTTACAACAATTAAATAACAATTAATTTTTAAATAACCCATTTATCCTAGTTTTGGGGCTATGCCTACAACGGCCCCACGAGAAATCCGCTCCACTAGACTTGTAGAGAATCATCCCTAGATTCTCATGGTGGTGTCTGATCATCGATTTGACTTAAAATTTAAGAAAAATTAAGGTAAGAATGAGAATCTGCCTTACCCTAGGACATATGACTACATTGCTCTTATGACAAATCTACTTCAGTAGAAATGTCGATGGCAAAGAATGGAGTCTAAAGGTATTTTCAGATTTTCGATCGGCCGAATATTTGCCAAGAACTTGAGAAGAGAGAGATGGAGAAATGGAGGAGAGAGAGAATGAGTGTGAGAGAGCCTAAGAGAGTTTTTTTTTTTCCTTCTTTTGCTTCTAGGAAGCTTCAACGCTTCCTTATCTTCTTCTTTTTTTTTTTTTTTTTTTCCTTTATCTCTTTACTTAATATCTTATTATATAATAACTTTATATATACTTTCACGTATATATACATACATATATATCCTTATACGTATTTAAGTATATATATACCCACAATCCTTAAATTTCTTAATTTAATTAATTTTCTTAATAATTAATTAATTAATTAATAATAGTAATTTAATTTTTTTATTTTTATTTCTTTCTTTCTTTCTTTTTTTTTTTTTGGTCGTTACATTAGGTAAAATATCATAATTCCATTTTTCATATTTCTTAACCCATAATTTTCAGAAAAAGCAGCTATAATTTATTCCCCTTACCTGACTTACTAAGATTTCACTAAGACACCCAATTTCTACGCCCTTTGGCGTTCGTAGCCCAAAAACCCGAAATTCAAATTCACCCCAAATTATTCAACACAACTCTCAGAATAATTTCCATTTAACATTTCCTAGGTTTCATATACTCCAAAATAACTTAAAAACTCTAAAACACACCACTTATCCTGATTTTGGGATGGTGTCCTAGAACCCCAACTTGAAAATCTGCTCCACGTAAGTTGCAGATAATCTTCTCAAGAACCTAATGGTGGTTCCTAATCGTCAATCCGGGCTTTAACGAAGCCGAAATCAAAGAGAGAATGAGGGAGCTTCGTGGGTTTGCATGAGAGAGAGAGAGAGAATTTATTTTGTTAAATAAAATGATGTTCTCTCAGTTTCCCTTTATAGCATCCATTGCGTAGAAAACCATTGCCAGTTTTCTCTGACTCTTAGAAAACCATCGTTGGTTTTCTATTTAACCGACCCGATTTTACCGTTTACCTATTACCATTTCGCAATAACTTTCCGAAATTGTTGCCGATTTTCTCCCCTTTTTGCCAAAAGTCACTTTTTCCTCTTTTATTTTATTTTATTTTATTTTCCTAGGTCTCTACATTCTCCTCTCCTTACAAAATTTCGTCCTTAAAATTTGTCATTTATCACATTTCCATTCTTAAAGAATAACACCACCATTTTATTTATTACTCACTTATGGCGGAAGAATATCGTGGTTACATAGGGGTTCTAAGAGATTAGAACTATTGAAAGAAAATTCGCCCTAAAACCATTCAAATCCAAACACTACCTAACCTATACAAAAATGAATCAAATTACACAACTCAATCCTGGTTCCCACTGAACAGTTGTGGGTATCTTTGGCGCATTTGCTACTCTAATTCCCAAGAAGCTTCCTCTACTGCATAGTTATGCCATTGAACTTTTACCAGTGGTATGATTTTTGTACGCAGCTCTTGTTCTTTCCAATCATAATTCTGCATTGGCACTTCTTCATAAGATAAGGCATCACTAAGCTCCAGTGTCTCATATCTGATCACATAGGAGGAATCTAGGACGTATTTCCTCAACATGGAAATGTGAAATACATTATGAATTCTAGTCAAAACTGGCGATAACGCCAACCTGTAGGCAACTGGACCCACTCTTTCAAGAATCTGAAATGGTCCAATATACCTAGGGCTTAGTTTACCCTTCCTCCCAAATCTCATAACTCCTTTTAATGGTGCCACCCTAAAAAATATGTAATCTCCAATGTCAAACTCTAACTCTCTTCGACGAGTATCTACATAACTCTTCTACCGACTCTGTTCTGCTCTAATCTTGTCTCTGATGAGTCTGACTTTATCTTGAGTCTACTATATCAGCTCTGGCCCCAATATTTGTTTCTCCCCACTCTCATCCCAGTACAATGGGGATTACCATCTTCTACCATATAATGCCTCAAATAGTGTCATCCCAATGCTGGCCTGATAGTTGTTATTATATGCAAACTCAAATAGTGGTTTAAACCGTAACAAACTGCCTCCAAAGTCCAACACACATGCACGTAGCATATCCTCCAATATCTGTATCATCCTCTCTGTCTGTTCGTTTGTCAGAGGATGAAATGTTGTGTTGAACGAAAATTGAGAACCCATGGCCCCATGCAAACTCCTCCAGAAATGGGATGTGAACCATGGGTCTCATTCTGAAACTATAGGAATAGGCACACCATGCTTTTTAACCATCTCCTGAATGTATAACTCTGCCAATCTGTTTAAGAAGTAGTTAACTCTGATAGGCAAAAAATAGGCAGTCTTTATAAGTCGATCTACTACTACCCAAATGGCGTCCTGTCCATGTAGTGTCGATGCTAACCCAGTGACAAAATCCATTGCTATATGCTCCCACTTCCACTCAGGAATATACAGCAGTTGTAATGACCCCACAAGTCTCTGATGCTTATCTTTCACCTGCTGACATATCAAACACTGTGCTACAAATTCAGCAATCTCTCTTTTCATTCCGCTCCACCAAAATTATTCTCGAAGATCCCTGTAAATTTTAGTGCTACCAGGATGTACCATATACAAGGATCGGTGCGCTTGGACGTAGCCAAAAGAATACTTGGCATGGAGATTTGTAGGGACAAAGCTGCAGGGAGACTATGGTTATGTCATGGTGGCTACGTGGAGAAGGTACTAGAGAGGTTTAGCATGACTAATGCTAAACCAGTGAGCACACTATTGGTGAGTCATTTTAGGATGTCTGCCGCCCAGTTCCCTAAGACAGACGATGGGGTCTGTGGCATGTCGAAGGTCCCTTGTTCCAGTGCAATGTGGTGTTTGATGTATACCATGGTATGTATGAGGTCGAATTTGGCATAGTCTGCTAGTGTGGTGAGTAAGTTCTTTTCGAATCTGGGGCGACAACATTGGGCTTCCGCCTAGTGGATTCTCAGATACTTGAGGGGTACGACCGGGTATGACATCATATTCAATAGAAAACAGAGTGATCCATTAGTAGTGGGGTATGTGGATGCAGACTACGCAAGAGACTTCAATGACAAGAGGTCTACCACAGGGTACATACGTATTCACCCTTGTGGGTGGACCTATTTCTTGGAGGTCTATGGTACAGTTGCTAGTTGCCTTATCTACTATTAACTCAGAATACATGGCAGAGGATGAGGCAGCCAAAAAAGCGTTGTGGTTTATAGGATTCGTCAGGGAGCTAGGTGTCTAGCAAGGTGGAGTTCAGCTGTAGTGTGATAGTCAGAGGATCAATTACTTGGAAAAGAATCAGGTGTATCATGTGAGTACAAAGCACGATGATGTGCGGTTTCACAAGATCAGGAAACTAATTGTTTTAGGGGAACTTCTACTTGAGAAGTTTCACACATCTAATAATGCAGGTGATATGGTGACAAAACCTGTCTCAACGGACAAGTTAAAGCATTGCTTGGACTTGATCAACATCTTCAGGTGCTAGATGGGAGACAAACCCAATTTACGGTCTCGGGTGAAGCAGCGGGTATGCTTTTAGTTATTTTTCTCCTAAGTGGTGAATATTCTCCAAGGTGGATATTGTTGGAGATGTGACTCATGCTAGAGTGGATCATATGAATAAGTAAAGCATAGAGGAGCATATAACAAAGGGAGATACCAACACGAGGAAATCGCCGCCGGTTTGCTCGACGGTTTGACATCAGCAAGGAAACAGTCGACAGTTTCAAGGAAATCATCGACGGTTATAGAAGTAGTTTTTAGGGGAATTTCTTTTTGTTTGAAACCATCGACGGTTTGACTATAACCATCGACAGTTTGGTTCGATGCAAACATGGAAACCTAGTTTGAAGATCAATAGATTGGGGGGATTTTGGGGATTTTCCTTCGGGAGTTGACCTAGAGCCTCTTGTGCACATAGGTTAGGTATAAATACATTTTATTGTAACCCTAATTGTAAGCTTAAACAATCATATAATGGAAAATCATTCGTTGCTCCCTTAGATGTAGGAAACCTTGTCGAACCTTGTAAATCTTGTCTCTCTTGTCTTTTGTTCTTCGATTACTATGTGTGTGATTGTGATTTGTGCTTGATTGATTGGTATATTCATAATTGTGTGTTTGCATGAATTGTTCTGAATCAATATGAGTGTTATGGATTGGTTTCGGATTGAGCTCAAATTGGTCTAAGTTATGCATGTTTCCATTGCGTGTTCAACTCCAACAAAGTTAATAAAAAATGCAAAATTTACAAAACTTATAGGCAGTGAAAAAAGGAAACATAGTGACATTGAGCTAATTTTAACAAAGAGAAGCATTTTTTTGAGTTACCATACTAGAAAGATCTTTTACTACACCATAACTTGGATGTCATGCATATTGAGAAAACATATGTGAGAATGTGATTGGGACATTATTAGATATAAGTGGGAAGATGAAGGACAATGCAAATGCTCGCCTGGATATAGAGGAGATGGAAATATAGCATGAGTTGCACCTAATTCGTGATGATGACAAATTTCTCATGTTATCATCATGTTACACATTGTCGAAAGATGAAAAAAATAGTTTCTTTGAATGGTTTAAATCTATGAAGTTCCTTGATGGATATGCATATAACATATCTCGCTACATAAATACAAACGATGGTAAGATGTTAGGAATGAAAAATCATGACTATTATGTCCTTCTTCGAAAGGTTCTACTAGTTTTCCTTTGTGAATACTTAACTAATGATATTTGCTTAACATTGATTGAGTTGAAATTTTTTTTTCGAGACTTTTGCTTAAAAAATTGAAGTTAAATGTACTTGAACGGTTAGAGAAAGGCATTGTAGTCATACTCTATAAGCTAGAAAAAATATTTCTACCAACATTCTTCGATGTTATGGTTCACTTAGCTGTTCATTTACCAACGAAGACCATAATTGTAGAACCAGTGCAATACTATTGGATGTATCTAATTGAAAGGTAATTTTTATCATGCAATAATTTTCATATGATTTCCTTGCTCTATTTGCAGGTGTCGCAATATTATGTAAATTGCACATGTTCTTGTCCACTCTAAAGAACCATGTGCGCAATAAGACATGACCGGAAGACTCAATCATTAAGGCATACATTGATACTGAATATCTTACATTTTGCTCAATGTATATACAAGATATTGACACAATGTTCACTCGTGATGAGCAAAATGTAAACATAAATGGTAATAATGAAGACCAAGAACCTATCAGCTCCATATTTAGAGAAAATATTCAACCATTAAGTGGACGGGTATATGATTTCTTTAATATTGAAGAGCTAGCAAAGACGCATTTTTACATGCTTAATAATTGAAATGAACTTGTTCCATATATCGAGTACGTGGTTTTTTAATTCAAACTTTGCATTGTATATATGCATATATACATGCATGACATTAACATATATTATTGTTCCATATAATGAACATAAAGCTAAACTTGAAAAGGAAAATGAAAGAAATATTGAACAATGACATACAAAAGAATTTGTCAAGTCTTGGGACATGTGTAAATAGCAACTTTTATGTGAATTTGATAATAATTAAATTTTCTATAATTGTTAGCTCACCTAAACTTAATTTTAATAGATGAAACTAATGTATTATAATAAAGAACCTACGACAAGTAAAGATTTGTAAGCATTGTCATGTGGCCCAATCAACAAGTTAACCGCTACACTGATTGCATTGTTAATGGCTTATGGTTTTATACAAAGTCTTTTAAGCTGCATAGAAGAACCCAAAATAGTGGTGTTGCCATGCTTGGAATAGAAGGAGATGAGGATATTTACTATTTTGGTATCTTAAATGACATTATTGAACTAAACTATGGAGCAAATAGACTCGTCTACTTGTTCAAGTGTAATCAATGGGACATTAGCAATAAGAAAAGTAGGATAAACATAGATATCTACTTTACTAGTGTCAATTTTAATAGGACATGGTATCAAGATGACCCTTTTGTGCTAGCAACACAGGAATAACAAGTTTTTTTATCTTAAGGACACAAACTTGAATGGATGATTGGCATGTGGCACAAAAAATTAAATCAAGAAGTTTGTATGATATAATAGAAGTCAAAGATGAGGAGAATAATGTGATGGAGGATGCTTTCCAATAAGCTAAGTCATCTATCGGTGTAGCAACTCAATTTGATTCAAATGTTGCCTCGCTTGGTAACAGTGATGTCAATGGGGAAGACTTTGATCATATTCCATTGAATAAGGTTGGTGTCATGGTAGAACAAGAAGGGCTAATCAAGTTCAAATCGATGATGCACATGTTGAATTCATCAACAATGATGATAGTGGTGTAGAAAATGAAACAATGAGGAGGAAGAGATACTAGAAAGTGACAATGATACAAATATTGAGGATGCGTAATCATTCACACATGCTATTATACTACATGTCATATGTACATATTTATTTTGTCATATTACATTTCATATGATTGAAAATTAGACACTTAGAACCAAAATGAGTAGCATAGTTTAGGTACTTAATTGATTTCAGAACACAAATGTCTAAATTGGGCATATGAGGTCCAAATTGAGTGGGGTTAATTTCAACATGTTCATGACATTGAAATGGTCGTGTCGGAGCTAACAGTACTTAAAAACTCTTCTCTAGTTGAAAATTAGACACTTAGAACCAAAATGAGTTTCATAGTTTAGGTACTTAATTGATTTCAGAACTTAAATGTCCAAATCGGGCAAACGAGGCAAATCGGGCAAACGAGGTATGAATTAAATGGAGTCAGTTACAACATGTTTGTGACATTAAAGTGGACATGTTGGAGCTAAAAGCCTCTCCAATTGAAAATTAGACACTTATAACCAAAATGAGATTCATAATTTAGGTACTCAGTTGATTTTAGAGCTCAAGTATTAAAATCGAGCATACGAGGCCCAAATTGAGTGGGATTAGTTCCAACACGTCCATGACATTGAAATGGACGTTCCAGAGCTTATGGTACCAAAAAAAATCCTCTCCAGTTGAAAATTAAACAATTAGAATCAAAGTCACGTTTCATAGTTTGGGTACTTAGTTGATTTAAGAACTTAAGTGAGGAAAATGAAATCCAAATTGAGTAGGTTAATTTCAACACGTCTGTGACATTGAAGTGGATGTGTCAAATCTGATAGTACTCAAAAACTTCTCTCTAGTTGAAAATTAGATGCTTAGAACTAAAATGAGTTCCATAGTTTAGGTACTTAGTTGATTTCAAAACTCAAGTGTCCAAATCGAGCATACTAGGTCTAAATTGAGTGCGGTCTATTTTGACATGCTTGCATCGCTGAAGTGGACGCGTAGAAGCTCACTGTCCCAAAAATTTCATCCTGATTTTAAAGTTGGACACTTAAAAATAAAGTTAAACATTAGAACAATGTCATTTGTTAATTAATTATATAGTAATCATTTTTTATATTTCAAATAACTTTTTACTTATATTGTTGTGAAATTTTATACTTATTTATTCTAAATTTATTATTTTATAGGGTCTGCAATGTGGATAATGATGGTAATGATGACGACGACGATGATGATGTAATTATTTTACTCTTTTGTATTTTTGTTATGTGGAAATGCAATGTATATGTAGGTCTTGATTATGTACACTTTAACATTGATCGAACAACTCTTCTATTTATGTACATATATTTTCATTTTCTTAATGATTATAACAATGGACCAAGAATTATGATCGAATATGATGTGTAATGAATATGTAATTACAGGACTTTTACAAGAATTCTTTATTTTTTTTTAAAAAAAATAATTATCTAAATTAGCATTGATGATTCTAAATCATCACTATTTAATAATAGTGTGGCTATTTGTAACGGTTCATATTCCTCACTAAAAGCTAGTGTATTAGTGATGGATATAGAATCGTTACTAAAATCAAGGCTTTTGTGATGAATATGGATCCCTCACTAAAATACAAGTATTAGTGATGGATCCATGACTAAAAGGTTACTACTAGTGACGAATCTAAATTTGTCACTAAACCTCTAGCTTTTCGTGACTGATTAAAATTCATCACTAATGTCCAAGAAATAATGACGGATTTGAATCAGACACTAAAAGGTAGGGTTTTAGTAACAAATCTAAATTCGTCACTAAAAGCTAAGCAGTAATTATGAATATAGACTTCAAAATAGTGACTTTTAGTAACAATCTCAACTCTTTTAGTGACAATTTGCTTCCATCATTACCATTTTGTGCAACGGTTTCTAAAATCGTCACTAATGGCCAATTGACGCAAGCCAATATAGTTATTAATTTGGATTCGTCACTAAGTTGTCACTAATAAGTAATAATAATGGTTGGCCATTATTAGTGATGATTTTTGTTAGTCACTAAAAGTCAAGTTTTTTTAAAAGGATCTTTTTTCCAAAATAAACCTACCAAACAATTAAAGACTTCCCTTTCTCTCTTATCTCTTTTGACATTTTTTAATTTAACATATTTAGTTTTTGGATTTTTTTAACAAAAATTTCTAGATCTTTTTTTGAAAGGAAACATTTTATTATAATACCAAAAAACTTTATTTTATAAAAAAGAAATATATTTTTTATTTTTTTTAATAAAAAATGGAATAGTTTAAAGTAAGAAGCACAAAAAGGCATAAAAAGAAAACAAAGGAAAAGGATAAGGATAGGTCGATCAACTGATCTATTGATCCAGTCAACCAAGCTAAGGTAGAGGGGAAGGGTAATCGATTAATTCTATCAAGATTTCTAAAAAACTACATTTTTCTTGCCTTTTTGCATGCTTGTTAAGGTTTCTACGAACCCTAGCCCAGCCACACCACCTACGGCATCTCATGCCGACCCTACTCCTCTCTCACACATTTTTTTTCTCTTTATCTATTGTTCTTTCTCTCTCTCATTCTCTCTTTAATAGCTTTTGAAGTTAAAATTGTTTGCAACCTAAGGCTGCCTACCTTGGCCATTCTAGGACCTCCTTGACTAACAATGGACATTCTCCTAACCTCAAAACCATCATATGGATCCGACCCCATCCCAAGAAAACACAATAATCTCACTATTTATCTTATTAAATCCAAACAATAATATAATCATAAAGGGGATACATAGATGCTTAAAAAAAAAAAAACATGAAAGCACATCTATGATGATAGACATACAAAGCAATGCAAGAGTATGGATCACTAGCTATAAACTCAAACACAAAAAATAAAGCAAAGCAAAGGATGAAAAACTACACTTTACTGGATCTCTTAGAGATTTTTGACAAGAACACCCAATAAGACGAAACTCGTCTCTGCTAGTAAGCCATCTTCTTAAAGCTTATTGACTTCTCCACAATCAACGTGCGTAGTTGGTATGCTTTACCTTTTCAGAAAAAAAAACTCTCTCTATATTCCAAAATTTCTCCAACACTCACGTGGGAAGACTCTTTATAGTCTTCTCTCCTTCCTCCCAATATTTTTTTTAATGTATCTCTTTTTCCCCCCACCCCCGCCCAACAGTTTTGTATGTCTCTCCTCACCCCCTAGCCTCCTATTTATAGGCAAGGGCTAGGAGTAAAAATCATGTTCCCTATAGTGCTTCTGGAAACGTGGAGGAATTACCTCCATGTCTCTCGAGGTGTCTGGACACACGAAGAATTAAAATAACCTTGACAAGACACATCCTAACAAGTATAACAACCTTAAAACCCCAATTAGAGTTCTAGAGGCTCCCTAAGTGCAATTGAGCATGAATAAAGAACAAAAATGTACTATAGTCGCTTGTAGCACACTAAGTTAAGGAAGAAGGCAACCCTAGTCAAAATGGGCATCAACACTGTGGACAGACAAATTGAGAAAAGTAGGATTTTGAGTGCATGACACGAAGGGGAAGGTGAAATTGATCGAATAGGTTGAGGTAATGAATGGCCGCTAAAACAACGTAGATGTTGCAAAATAATTAATAATGTTGAATCACAATAAGGTTAAGGGGTAAGATAAGAAAAAAAATTCATAAACAAAATAATTTAGGCAAAAATACTGATAACTTTTGTTCTTACACAAACAAGAGAGAGAGAGAGAGAGAGAGAGAGAGAGAGAGAGAGAGAGAGAGAGAGAGAGAGTGAGAGAAATCCCTCTCGAAAAGACCTTGGGAGTTTAAAAGTTTTTTACATCATGATATTTGAGTGTGTGGAGAGACAAAATGAGAAAAGTGGGATTTTGAGAGAGTATCAAGAAAGGGAGAGTGAAACAGATCGAATAGGTTGTGAAAATGAGAAGAAAAATTGCTTTCCAATTTTTAAGGATTGATAAACATGATTTGTTAAGTTTTTTTTATTACTTTTATATCCTTAATAGCTGCTTTTTAAAGAAAGAGAATCAGTTTTTATATATACAAGGTTATTATTATGATTAAGGAAGGATGACAGCATGTGAAAATCCCCTTATAGTATTAGATGATGGAAAAAAAAAATTCTTGGTGATATTTCAATAGTTTTTATATAATTATTTTTTAATTTCCTGCAATAGTTAGATGTTAATGGTGGTATTTGAATAATCAAATACCATTATTCTGTTGCAATAACTAAGGCTAGAAGTTAGTCCTCTATGGCTACCTCTAACCCTTTTCCAAAACACAACTAGCACACATCTCTCTTCTTTTTCTTACATACTCATTCTCTTCATCCCCTAGTAGTAGCATATGTACTTTTGTAGTTATATTATTATTTTTGCAGTATCTTATCTTTATTTTTTCCCTTCTTCGACTTGGGTAATAGAATTTTATAACTCTTAAAGTTTATGAGTGCCCACAAACAGAGGTCTCCCTAAGTAATATTGGATATTTTGCACGTTGTGCTATTTTGCACTAAGAAACTTTCTCTGTTGGCTCGAAATCAATTTTAAAGATAGTGGTCTTATGGTCATACCACACCTCATCTTCTTTATAGTAATCTTTTCACTAGTTTAATTTAGTTATTATTTGATTACATTTTAATTTTCTTACAACCTTAAAACGACAATGGCCATTTTCAATCCTACATTGCAGAAAATACTAACTGATCTTACCCATATGGAATCTTTTGATGGGGCCAATTACAAATGTTAGAAATTAAAAATTATTTTATCTTGAAGACGCTATTAGTAGTCTATGTTCTAAATACTTCTCGACCTCAACTAAAAGGGAATAATAAACCACATCATGCTAAGGGAGAGATAGATAATAAAAGGTGCAAGAACTGCATTCTTAATACTTTGGGGAATGAGTTCTATGATGTTTACTATAAGTATGACACTAAGGAAATATGAGAAGTTTTCAACGAGAACTACTTCATAGAAGATGTTGGAACCATGAAAATTTACTTGCAGCAAATTCCTGCTATGATATGACAGATGAAAAAAATAGTAGACCTCTGAATTTGGGAATTTCAAAAATTGCTGCATGATATGTTAGTAGAGGGAATAAAAGTGAACGATGTGTTCCAAACAACTTCCCTGATTGATAAATTGTCATCATCCAAGAATGAGACCAAGGGAACTTTGATGCATAAGAATAATGATATGAATTTATAATAACTTATCATCTACCTGAGCATAGAAGAAGCTAATAGAAAAATAGCATTTTTGAATAATGAAGTAATGGTAAAGGCAAACTTTGTGGAAGATGATTAGTTGAGAACTAGGGGAATATATATGCATCAATTGTGATCTTTTCAATATATATGAAAAGGCTTATAAGGAATCATTATTTATAGGTAATGCCCAATTTCTCATTTGTGTTAGGAAAGGATATTGTGAGCCTTAAGCTTACCTTTGGAAAAACCTTAAGATTAAGTGATGTATATCGTGTATGAGGGGAATATATATGCATCTACCATGATCTTTTCAAAATATATGAAAAGGTTGATGAAGAATCAGTTTTATGAGTAATGCCTAATTTTCACTTAAGCTATGAAAGGGAGTAAACCTTAAGCTCACTTATGGAAAAACTTTAAGATTAACTAATGCACATCATGTACCAGAGATATTAGGAGAAACTTGATTTTTGGATTTATCCTTAATAAGATTGGCATCAAATTGATTATGAGTCAGATAAATTGATCTTGACTCATAACGGTATTTTCCTGAGTAAGGGTTATTGTAATAATGGACTGTTTGTAATAACTGTTATTAATTGCATGAATAAAAATGTTAGTTCTTCTACTTAAATATTGATTCTTTAGATCTTTGGCATGATAGATTAGGACATATAAACTTTGCTTCTATTAAAAGAATGAGGAATCTAATAAAAATCAGAGCAAAACGGACTAGAGGAAAAAGAAATATAGAATCAGAGGAAGAAGAAGAAGAATATATATAACTCTATTCAATTATATTTTTACAACAACTTACAACCCCTATTTATACTTGTAATTGGGGAATAATGGAGTAAATACAAAATCAATCCTAAATAAATTTTCACGCTCCTTTCTATAATAAGAAGATTTGCTGACTTTTCTCAAAGGAAATATCACATAATGGGGGCCTCATGTTTGCTCCTTGATTTGTGGTCTTCCTCAACACTCCCCCTCAAGTTGGTGTGGATATTTATAACACCCAACTTGCTGAGTAGGTGACTAAATTGTGCAAGTCCAAGAACTTTGGTAAATAAATCAGCGGGTTGCTGGCTTGTGTGCATATGGATTGTTTGAATGATCCCATTTTGGAGTTTTTCTCGAACCACATGACAATCTATCTCGATATGCTTGGTTCGTTCATGAAACACTGGATTTGTGGCTATATGTATAGCAGCTTTGTTATCACAGTACAGTCTGATTGGTTGAGAATATGTCACTGCAAGATTTGAGAGTAAAGATTTTAACCAAATGACCTCACAACGTGTAGAGGCCATAGATTTATACTCTGCTTCAGCCGAGGAGCGAGAGACCATTGTTTGCTTCTTGGTCTTCTGGGAAATGAGTGATTTTCTGAACAACATGCAAAACTCGGTGACTGGTCGTCTAGTGTCCCTACAGCGTGCCCAATCTGCATTACAGTATGCATAGAGTTGGATTTCACTAGAAGCCGACAAGAAAAGCCCCTAGCCTGGAGATTTCTTAATGTACCGCAAGGCTTTGTGTACTGCATCCAAGTGTAGTATACGTGGCTTGTCCATAAACTGACTGAGTATATGTACTGAATCGGCTAAGTCTGGTTTTGTGATAACCAAATAAATCAGTCTTCCAACAAGTCATTTATATGATGAAGGATCTGTAATGAGTTCACCTTCACTCTCGCTGAGTGCGAGATTTTGTTCCATGGGGAAGTTGCTAGGCTTAGCTTCAAGGAAGCCAACATCTTCCAGTATCTCAAGGGCATACTTCCTCTAATATAGAAATATTCCTTTGACTGAATGAGCCACTTCAATTCCCAAAAAATAGTTGAGAATTCCCAGATCTTTGAGCTTGAAGTGGTCACTTAGAAATTTCTTGACCACATTGATTTGCTCCAAATTGTTTCCTACGATGATAATGTCATCCACATATACTAAAATGGCAGTGAAATTGCTTTTATGGGATCGAACGAAAAGTGTGTAATCTGCCTTGGACTGTGAATATACCGCATTAATAAAGGTGGATGAGAGCTTGGTATTCCATTGCCTCGAAGCTTGTTTAAGGTCGTAGAGAGACTTAATGAGCTTGCATACTCTAGTTTTACCCTTTCGTCCAAATCCCGGTGGAAGTTGCATGTATGCTTCTCCTTCCGGATCTCCATAAGGGAAAGCATTATTGACATCAAGCCAATGAAGATGCCAGTTGTGCGCAAAAGCAAGAGCCAAAATGATGTGAACGATGGTCATCTTGGCGACTGGAGCAAATGTCTCGGTATAGTCAATGCCTTCTTGTTGACTATAACCCTTGGCAACGAGGCGAGCCTTGTATTGTTCAATGGATCCATTTGGATTGTATTTGATCTTATAGACCCATTTACATCCAATAGGTTTCTTACCAGGAGGGAGATGAGTGAGGATCCAGGTATTGTTGAGCTCGAGAGCATTAATCTCAACACGCATGGTAGTACGCCAGTGTGGACCGGTCATGGCCTGCAAGAAAGATTATGGTTCTTTAAAAAAAGAGATCGTTGTGGTAAAGGTATGGTGAGAAGGAGTTAATCAGGAATAAGAAAGGAAATCAGTGAAAGGATAAGGAGTACCTGATGAACGGACCAACGCAGAGTCAAATGATTGAGTGGGCCAAGATGGTAGAACCTGTTCCACATGAAAATCCTTCAAGTATGTCGATGGCTGAGTGGGATGACTAGATCGTGGCAGAATGGGAGATGGGTTATCTAAAATATGGTCAAGGGAAAATACACGACAAGGTAGGACATGGTCTGTTGGTCCAGGTCTAGAAAAGGGAAAAAGGAAAATATTTTCATGAAAAATGACATCTCAGGAAACAAAGACTTTGTGTGTGCTGAGATAATGGAGTCGGTGTTGACCTTATAGGTCATGCCCGGTTTTGATAATGAAAATTACTCATTGTATTTAATGCATATTTAAGGTTATGTGTAGGTTTCCAAATTGGCAGATCATAATGATGGCACAAGGAATTGAAGCGAAAGACCCAATACATGTTGTACTTTATTTCATTATCATTTAAAGGGTCTGTAATAGCAAATAGGTTCTTTGATTGTAATAATTGCATGCATCACCTGCATGATGTGATGAATAAGCTCAAAATAAAAATGACCTTAGAAAGACCTAAGAAATTCGGTCAACCAACACCAACTTTTTTTGGTGTCTTCAAAAGGACCTAAAAATGACCTTAGGACACTCACTCATGCATACATATGTTTGAATATTTGAAATAGGGTGATTGTTGGCTAAAATAGGATTGAAATGCACAAACTGTGCACCTCCGGTCGATCGGCAATTCAAGCTCATTTTGCCTTTGGTCGACCGATTGACCACAATCCGGTCGACCCAGCTTTTAAAGCTCATTTGACCCCGGTCGACCGAACCTCCTTGAAGTCAACAGTTTGACTTCCTGGTCGACCGAGATATTTTTCTACTACACCAACCTGGTTGATCGAGTTCCCACGTGTAGGAATCCAACAGTCTGGTCGACCGACCAATTTAGTTCATTCTAGACCTGGTCAACCAAACCTCGCTAATTTGGAAAAATTGCCTCAGACATACTTGTCCGATCGACTGACCATGTAGTTCATTTTTGGCCCGGTCGACCGAGCCATAAGAACTTCGGTTAATCGAACCCATCCTAGTCAATCGGTGCTCTCGGGTTGGACTTAATTTTTACCGTGGTTAACTCGGTCAAACAAGTTTAAAATAATCTAAAAATCATTAAATCTTTTCTAATAATACCAACTCTTCCCTAACGATTATAATTCAAGGGGAGTCTATGTATACCCCTTCATTTGGGATGATTAGAAAGCAGATTAGCCAACTTGATCAAGAAATTCTCTCTCAAGCTCAAAATTCCTACTACTCATTTTTACATTCCTTTCACTCATACTTACCTTCAACTATTGTCTAAACTCTCTATAAGTTGATTGAGTGATTGTTTTAAAAGGTTTGCTCTCTTTGTTTTGAATGATTGATTCGATTTTCTTGAGAGCCAAACCTAAGTGTTCTTAGGGGACTTTGTTAATAAGTCTCTCCTAAGAAGACTTGTATTAAACTTTTGAGTATTGCATATTTGTTACAATATCTTGAGAAGTTTGTATTTGTTTTTGGATTGCAAAAAACTCTTTCAAAACATTTTCAAATATCTTGAGTAATTTATCTTGACATACCTTTGAAAAGATATTCGTTTATGTGATATTGATCTTTGTTGCAATATTCATTAACTTACATATCATTTGTTGAATACAAAGATTAAATATCTTTTGCAAACCAAGCATATACATTATTTGATATTTACACGATTGAGATATTCTGTTGATTGAAATATTTGAGACTTGAATGATATCTTTGTTTGAGCATTTAAATTGAACATATATTGTGATACGAAGATCATACTGGTTTGCACTCTCACGCACTGATTACATCGATAGCAAATGCATATTTGAGAGTTGATATATTAAACCATATTGAGCTTACATATTATATCATTTGGTGGTGTATGTGATTGCACGTAATTGGGTACACATCTGCTTTACTTGAAAGCATAATCATTGTGCCATTTCATTGATTGTGAACATACTGTTGTATTTCCAAGCATGAACCTGTAAAGGGAGACTAGCCCTTTGAAATAGTCCCATTAGCTTAGACCCGGTTAGGAAAGTTAGGTGCACCATCCTGTTAAGGTGTAGGTTGATGTCAACCTCGTTAATTGACCTTGTTAACGAGCTGCTTAATAAACTGGGTTTTTTTTTTTTTTTTTATACCATAATATTTAACATGCTCTGATACCATATTGGATTAAACCCAATCATCAACCTAAGCAACAAGAAGCAGAAATCACATAACATTCATAACCATAGGTAAATATATACAATACCATACAATACCATACCATACCAGAGTACTAACATGTTTCCCCAAAATATACACATATATATGTTTCCCAAAATACCCTCAACTATACTAGAATATACAAAAATCCTCCACAATACTCACTTTACTGACAGGGCACTACTGAAGCCCCTCTATCAGCGAGCCTGGTCTGCTCGCCTACCTGGATCACCTGAAAAATGATTCAACACTAGGATGAGCCAACGCTCAGTAAGATGAAATATGCTATTACTAGTGTGTGGCAAATGAGCTACAATATTATGGAAATCTATTTTCACATAATCATGTATAACTAGATACATAAGTACAGTATAAGTAATAAAATACACCACCCTTTCCATGTTGCTTAACATAACAGTATTGTAGGTTACTATTTAAAATACTTCTAGTGTACATAAGTATGTTCCCTATTTCTGTAAATCTGTATATACGTAATAATAATTGAAAACTTTCTCTGTGGATAACTGTGTGTCATGATTTAACCCCTCATGATAGGGTTGTGCGGCCCGTAAGTGAGATCTACACTAGCTGGCCGACCAGGGTAAATCACTATACTCCATCGGTCTGATCTGCCCACCTCAAACCATATCTGATGGGGAGCCTGTCCACGTCAAGGGCCTAGGTGATCGACCTACTACCACGTATTATCTAAATAGGTGGTTGCACTTACAACATAACATAATATCTATAGCAACGGTACCGTGCTCTGTAACTGCATAGTCCAACAGGGTCTGATACTATATAATATATCTCTATATACCACTATATGATTTACCATGATTCTGAAATAACTGTAATAACCATGATACTGCATAAACTATAACTATAATTCGTACATCATAGTACTGAGAACTGTATAATCATAACACTAAAAACTACATAATCATAGTACTGAAATTCGTATTATCATGGTACTGAGATTCGTATAATCATGGTACTGAAATTCATAAAATCATGGTATTGAAATTCATAAAACATATCTCCGTACTATATTCATATTCTCAAGTCACACCATACGTTAATACATAATTTTCATAATTTAATAAACTGTATAATATTTCAAAATTTCCTAGCATAACATATTTCCCTTACCTGACTACTAAAAAGCCCCTATGGTTTACTAGCCTAACACCCGCAAGGCCTCCTACACAACACCTTGAAAATCATAAATCCCAGAACAAAACATCAATATTTCTTGCCTTACATCATTTCCTATAACAGTCAGAAGGCCAAAAATGGACTAAAAAGCCTTACCTTGAATTTGGGCCAACTTCGTTTCACCAACGATCCGCTCTGGCAGACTTACAAAAAATTTTGCCAGGAGCGTTGTGGTGACTTTAGATCGTCGATCCGGCGACTAATCGAGCCAGAATCGAAGAGAGAAGAGGGAGGGGCCGTAGGAGAGAGAGAGAGAGAGAGAGAGAGAGAGAGAGAGAAGAAAAACGGCGCTGAAATTATGTGAAAAATGGGTTTTAGCACTATTTATATTGCAGGATTCGTCGACGAACCACGTCACTTTGTCAACGAGTCACGTCACTTCGTCAACGAGTCCTTTAGTACATTCGTCGACGAAGGGTAAGGTTCGTCGACGAAATTTAGAGTAGCCCAAATCCTGCGCTCGGTATTTTCTCGTCGACGAAATCTCGCCTTCGTCAACGAGGTCTTGAAGACCTTCGTCAACGAAACCCTGTATTCGTCGATGAATTTCCTTATGCACTCATTGACGAACCCCTATATTCATCAACGAGTCTTGGAAATTCCTTGAAATTATTATTATTATTATTTTCTCCAAAATGTGATATCGTCGACGAATGTGAGCGTTCGTCGACTCGTTCGTCGACGACATCGCTGCCTCCTTTTGTTCCTGTTTCCATTTTCCTCCCTCTTTATTATTAAAATAATATTATTCTTCGGGTCACTACAATAAATAGGTATTCAAAAAGAAGTCAAGACCAAATGGCATAATAGATAAGTTTAAAGCTAGATTATAGCCAAAGTGTACACCATAAAGGAGAAGATGTTTTTGATACTTATTTGCCAATTATAAAGGTCACAACTATTAGAGTTTTAATTGCTTTAGCTTCTATATATGACTTACACATATACAGTAGATGG
Source organism: Malania oleifera (assembly GCF_029873635.1). Classification (NCBI taxonomy): domain Eukaryota; kingdom Viridiplantae; phylum Streptophyta; class Magnoliopsida; order Santalales; family Ximeniaceae; genus Malania; species Malania oleifera. The sequence goes on from NC_080417.1 coordinate 85,309,865, forward strand.
ATGTAAAAACTACATTTTTAAATAGTGATCTAGAAGAAAAAATTAATATGAAACAACCCGAGGGTTATAAGGCAAATGGTGCTAAGTATAAAGTTCATAAATTGTTAGATCTTTGTATGTACTTAAATAAGCACCTTTACAATGACATGAAAAGTTTGATAACATCCTTATAAGTGATGGATATAAAATCAATGAATTCGATAAATGTTTGTGTAACAAATTTGATGGTGATAGTGGTGTAATGATATGTTTATATGTTGATGATATGTTAATATTTGGCTCTAATTTTGAAATTGTCAAATCAACCAAATTGTCTCTTGCCTTTTAATTTGAAATGAAAGACTACCTAAAAGTAGATATAATTCTAAGTACAAGAGTTTTACATGAGCATAATGGTATTTGTTTATCCCAGTCACGTTATGCTTATAAAACTTTTGAAAATTTTTTCTCATATTGATTGTGCATCTAGTAAAACTCCATATGATGCTAGTTTACAATTAAAGGAAAATAAAGGTAATCTTATTGATAGGGTTGAAAATGCCCAAATAGTGGGTTCTTTAATGCATTTAATGAATTGTACACGCCTAGATATTACGTTTGTTATAGGTAGACTACATAAATATAATCATAATCTTGGGCATGATCACTTGATAACACTAAAAAGAGTGTTAAGATATCTTAAGGATACTATAAATTATGAACTATTTCATTGTGGATACTTTACAGTTGCAAAAGCATTTTCTAATATTAATTAGATATCAGACACAAATAATATCAAGTCTTTGAGTGACTATGTTTTTACGTTAGTCAGTGCTACTATTTTTTAGGAATCTTATAAATAGACATGCATAGTAAGGTATGCAACAAAGGAAGAGTTTGTAACTCTCGGGAAAACAACTAATGAGGCTGATTAGTTAAGGAATGTGTTGACAAATATTTCTTTGTGGGTTAGATTGGTACCACCTCTGTTTATACGTTGTGATTGCCTAGTAGCGGTACCTAGGGTAAAAAATAAGACCTATAATGGAAATAGTAGACATATGCGCCTATGACATAAGATAATGAGAGAATTAATTTCAGTTGTAGTTATCACATTGAGTTATGTTAGGTTAGAGAGAAATTTAGCAGATGCTATAATAAAGAGACTAACTAGAAAGTTAGTAGAAGAAACATTAAGGGAGATGGGTTTTAAGTCCTTAGCATAAACTACTAAAGATGACAACCTGACATACGAGATTGGATATCTTATGAATTAGGTTCAATGGGTAATAATAAGTCATTGAGTTGTTTGGTGAGCACTATTATTTGTTTTGCTCATCCTTATGGTATTAGAATAGTGTAATGACAACGATTGCAAGGTTGAATTTATCTCTTAATGAATTCATAACCTTTATTAGGTGGTGTGTTTAGTTGTAGTTACACAATTGATGGATTCACCTATATGTGTGAAAGTGGGACCACTTCCTATGGAAGTTTAATGGCCTAAAACTTTCTAGAGCATTCATAAAAATCTAGGTATGGTACATGACCTATTCATACCAACCCGCACGAGCCTTGAATTTAGAAATTTTATGTGAGTTGAATGTTTATAGAGTTACACTAAAGAAGGTTGGCTCAAGAAGATAAAATTCATCAAATTCTCGTAACTTGTTGCACACATTTTCAAAATGCAATTCAAATTAAAAGGTATTGTCACCCTTTGCATGACTTCTTATAGTTACCCAACCTTTATTTTTATTTTTTTTTGTTTTAATTTAGTTTCATAATTTGAAACATGTGGGGGATTGTTGGGGATGTTTCAAGTTTTGGGAGTTTTCCTTATTCATTTTCCAGTTAATGACAACCGTTTTTCTTGATGTCATTTCAACAATTTTTAATTTTATTTTTTTAATTTTCTACAACAGTTAGATGTTAATAGTGGTATTTGAATAGTCAAATACCATTATTCTGCTATAATAATCAAGGCTCAGAAGTTGCTGCTCTATGTTGCCTATAAATAGGCTACTCTAACCCCTTACAAGGCACAACTAGTACACATCTATCTTTATTTTTATTTTTTCTCATGTATTCACTCTCTCTATCATCTAGCAGTAGTCTATGATCTCTCATAGTTATCTTATTATTTTTTCCAGTATTTTATCTTTATTTATTTTTCTTTTTTTTTTCCTACGTTTCTTTTGGTAATTGAATATTATATAACTCCTAAATCTCTAGAGATTGTGAGTGCACACAGACTTGGGCCTCATTGTGTAATCTTGGAAATTGTCCATGTGACTATTTGTATCGAGAGACTTTCTTTATAGGTGAGAAATCGATTTTAAGGATAGTGATCCTACCATACTTTAACTTCTCTACTGTAATTTTTTACTAATTTAATTTATTTATTATCCGATTGCATCTTAATCTTCTTATAGATGTGCTCTATTTTTAATTTTATAATTTATATTTTTAATTTGTATACAAAATCTTTATATATGTACAATGCGTGCCCCACAACTCTTTCTTTCTAAAAAAAATAAAAATAAAAAGTAAAAAAAATTTAAACTTTTAACTTTATATTTATCATAAGGGTTTTTTTAAAGTTATAATGATATTTTGGGATAGTTATAAATAATTAGAAAAGTGTTTTGGAATAATTCCTTATGTATAAATTTGTCACAAGAATGTTGTGTTAGTTATATTATAAGGATATTGATATTTATTGGAATATATTTGATATTTTTTAAGAAAAGAAGGAATCGTTTTAGTGATTACTAAATACCCGTAACGCAATATTTCCGAAAAGCCCATTAATATAAGGCCCAATGCCTCGAAGGCCCACAACCAGGTAAACCCAAATGCCCGATCCAGCATTATGTTTTACCCAAAAGCTCTCCCTACCTCCCATTTTCTCCTTCGGCCCTTCCCCTTCCTCGGTTGTTCGTTCCCAAGTTTCCCTCCCCTCCTTCCTTCCCAAATCCCTTACACTGTTATCCGAGCGCCAGCAGCGGCAGGCAGCCCCCTTCTGAGGCGCTATCCTCATCCCGTAATTCAGTCTTCAAGAGTCCTTCAGTTGTTTGTTCCCAAATCCTGAAATTCCGAACCCTAGCCCTCAATCATCTAGGCTGCAGCCTCCAAGTCCAAGCTTGACTGTCGGAAAACCAGCCCTAGCAGCGCCGGATGAGGTGAGTAGCTGCTCGAAATTCAGTTTCAAATCAGCTCTAACTCAGTCTCATTTCCAGCCTTCAAAAAGCAAGGTAATTCCATGTTTGGTTATTGCGCATTGCAGCAGGAATTTCGATGGACTAAATATGAACTGGAATTATTTAAGTAGGGATATTATGAATTAATTATTGCAAGCTTGCAGCAGGAAGTCAGAGCTGAAGTTCCGAGTAAAATCTGCTCAGTTAACATGATTAACCAAATCAACTATTGTAATTCTGCTCAGTTAACATGATTAACCAAATAAACTATTGTAATTCAGTCGTCAGAAAACTGGTATTATGATTAATTCACTTCAGTCCGGTTGATGTGTTCTTTTTTTTTTAACTGACAATTTTGGGTTGGTTCATGCCCACTGACTACTCACTCCTAATGCATCCTTTATATTGACATTCCAAACAAGGCTGCTCTTAAATAAATAAGTTAAAAGCATCAAATGCAATAAATGTTATGTCAAGAAAATCTTTTTATGTCAAGAAGCTTTTTGTATTTTTACTAATATAAGACAGAACTATCAATTACCAAGATTGCACCAAATATTGGGGCTATTTGTAATCTTAGAAGTTGACTTGGGATGGGTATACTCGTAAAGGATTTCTTCAAAACACATTCGAATTAGGCTAGTGCTAATACAATTGGTCACAATGCCATTCTCTCTCTCTCTCTCTCTCACAGTTTTAAACCCTCCACATCCTTACCTCCTCTACCCTCTCATTACCTCATTTTATACAAATCTATCCACCTTCTCTTTTTCTCCCTCTTTTTTGTTTTGTTTTGTTTTTTTTTTTTTTTTGCAATTTATACAATCCTAATTCCATATTCCGGAAGATATCCTTTGTTAGATAGGACAGTTCTTCCTACTTATCTGATAAAGTCTGACGTAAAATCCAATAACACTTTCAAATTCATTCTCTCTGCATAACCAATCACCGCATCATCACTTTAAAATGTGTTTGCATCCAAATTAGACAAACACAAGTTTTAAATGGGACCTAATCATATATTTGGAAAAATTTTAGATTTTAATTTATATTAAATTTAAATAAAATATAATATTAAAATTATATTAAAATTTATTTAAATCCAATCAAATTTAAATTCATTCGCCGCAACCCATGCTTCTAAACCCAATGTAAGGAAATTTGATCCATATAACTCATTTTGGAAATCAATTTCCCCTTTTCTCCTTGGTTAAACTTGAGGCTGTGCATTCCCTTCATTTTCAAATTTCAAGCTTAGACCCAAATGGCTTGTGGATACGTATTGTCGGGTCACTAAGAGCATCTGACCCATCTGATCCAGCATGTGCACCATACTCGATTCCTTCGGGCACGTAGCCACCCATCACCTGGTCCTGGCGTATGCCCAATTAGGAGGTCTTGGCCCCATGTTGGTTCCAGATTGTCTTATAGTTGGGCCCATTTTTTTGTGGCCAAAGCCCATATGGCTAAATCGATTAAAACTTCATGTTTTAAAAAACTAAAATTCAAATCATAATTTCTGAACCGTGAACCCCTCTCTTCCCCAGCATTTCTAGTGTCGGAGCCCTACCGGGAAACTTCGTGATAAGATCTCGACGATTGCGAACCTTCAACTCGCCGGTGATCACATAGTGCTGCGCCGGGGCTCTGTTGAGAGCATCAGTATACGAATTTAAGCGTCTCATCGGTACCCTTGGGTTCGTTCCTCTGGAGATTTGTCGAACCGCAGTCGTCACAACACAGGATCGACTTTCTAAATTTCTATTTTCTCTCGTCCTTAACTACAATCAACTTCAATGTCCGCGCAAGCATTCACCACTCAGTAGCTTCTCGCTTACTGGGAAGGGAATAGACTGGTTTCATCCACCTCTTCTGAAAACTCAAGAACCCACTCCACATGCTTCCCAGCAACTTCCGGTGGATGAAACCTCCCACCACCCTCAGGAGTAGTCCCCCAGAACCTTTGTCTAATCCACATGGTTCTGACCGAGACGACGCCATCTGAGGCAAGGCCCACTGAAACTCTTCATCTTTCAGTGTCAAATGAAACATACGGCTCCTGCAAATTCAGAAATGCGAATTGAATCATTTCGCAATCTATCAAAGTTGAACTCTCTTTTATTCGCCTTAAATTAATGAGGATATCCTATAGTTAATTGCAGCGTCAACAGTTTCAGCTTTTTTAGCGCTTATTCAATACCTTCCATAGACATTTACTTGCTCGAAAATAGGAAGAAATAGAGTAGATATGTTTTTTTCAACTCTTGCCGCCTATTTTCTGACTTAGCCCTTTATTTTAACTTTTTTCATCTTCTTCTCACCTGGCGCCAGCTTCAAATTCACTCATACTCTATGTTGGTTAAACTTAAATTTCAGAGAATGTAGTTCTAGTAGTTTGAAGATCAATTGAATGTTCCAGAGGTGCATCACGCATGGATGCATCTATATTTGTCACACCCAGATGCACATATAACACGCACAAACTCATCCACATGTACGTTCACACATATACTTATATTGCTGGTCAAAATTACATTATTTGCTGGGAATATGTCAACTTAGTATTACTAATTTTGCATCTTTATTTTTCAATATGGACTCTATGGAAGATTCACAATATATATTATTGTTTTGAATAATTAGTTTATGTTTGAGATTTTTTTTTGGATTAGGTATGGAGCAGTTGTTCTCAGAAAAGTGATAGCAAGTGTATTTTAAATATAAAGATAAATAAATGAAGGCAGGGAGTGCAGCGAAGCTAATTGTGGATGCACTGCTGCAGCGGTTTCTTCCTCTGGCTCGCCGTCGCATTGAGACAGCTCAAGCACAGGTAGGAATGATTTTTTTAAAGTTTTGTGGAATGTATGGCTTTCATGGGTAGTTTGTGGAGATACTTTTAAATTTTCCAATAGCATGCACTATTTTCCACCCTCTCCTTTGATAAGTGACTGGGTTTCCTTTAAAGGGGTGCAAAGAAGGGGGCACACCCTATTTGCCTTGGAAGTGTACAAGGGAACCAAAAAATTTCATCAAACTTTCCACAACTCCATCCCCAAATCAAATTTATGTGTACTTATGTGTTTGAAATCCACAACAAAAAAAAAAAGCTTCTATAAGCTTTTAATTCTATTTATGTAATCTTCTGAATACACAACATTAAGCTCAGAGAGGTTTTTAAGCTTTTTCTGCATGTTCTGGTGCAATTAACAAGAACTGATATTTAACAGCCATGAATTTTGGACTTAGATAAAATTTTAAGCTTGTTGAAAATTATTTTCTTTAGATAATAAAGAAGATATATTAGATCAAGAGAGAGTTACAAACTAAGGGGACAAGAAGTCCACCTGAAAAAAATAAAAAAAAACAGAAAAAAAAAGAAATGAAAGAAAAAAATATAAAAGAAACAATAAACAAAAAGAACAATTAACCAAGGAAACCCCTTTTCAATCCTTTCCCATTGTTTTTCACTTAGCACTTCAGATTTGCTAACTCCCTTTGACCCTTCTTCCCTTTGAACTTACCCCCATTAAAAAACGCACTTCCATTCCTCTAGCATCACTCATTTCCAAATTTATCCAATATCTCTTGGGCGTCTAAATCCTTCCTAGAATTACCTCCTTTGGTGTACGTAAAATACCATCATTGCACTGCATTTTGTTATCCACAACATTATTATAAAAAATCGAAACCCCTTCCAATCCTTCCAATAGTGCTGGATGAACATATGAAAGGTCCCCAAGATCATCACAGGATTTAGAAACATATCCATATTGTTCCTGAATCTCATCTAACAACAAACCCCCATCACACTCAAACTCACTCATGTTATCGTAGTCATTTTCTGAAAAATCTCCCCATTTCTTTGCCTCATTTACTTTGCTAATTCCATTACTTCCTATATCCTTCAGCTTAGCAACTGCATCTTCCATGATACTCAAATCACCTGCAAAATCTCTATTTAAAATCTTTTGGTTTTATCTCACTAGACTGCTCTCCCTTTGCTTCAAATGCTTTCCTTATTTCTGCACCCAATGGAGCAACCTTTTGACAAATATACACCTTTGGGCCGTAGATTTTTCTGAGTTAAAACTTGAAGCATAAGATTTTGTACCCAAACCAGCTTTTTCTACTATTATTCCTATATATACAAGCCTCTAACCCTTCTGCGAAACCTTTTGTTAATATCATCATTTTCTTTGCGAATGGTTTTTGAAACGAAACTAGAATCGTCTTGATTACACATTGAATGTTTACCACTCTAGGTTTTGAGAGGAATGGTGTAATCTCAAGAGGGGAGCGGGGGTGAATTGGAAATTTTAAACTTCCTAGGTCAAATATGTCCTATTTTTAGGATTCACAGTCAGTATAACGCAACCTAGGGTCTTTTTATGCAATTACCAATTCCATAGATATTGAGATAAGTGAATATTTAAATCGTACACAACATTTTAAATAAAAGCATATGAGTGCAAAAATTAAATAGCGTAAGGGAAGAGAAAGCGTAACACGATATTTGTTATCGAGGTTTGACCAATATTTGTTTACGTCCCCGCCTTGGTTCAGCAACCAAAGGATTCACTAAGTGCTCACTTTAACTGGGCGGAGTGACGCCACTTACACTCTCTTTACGGGGCGTAGACTCCCCAGCTCAATTATGGGGCTGAGCCACAACCAATTCTCATTACGAGGTGGAGACACCTCAACTCCATTACCAGGCTGAGCCAAACTGTGCACACTTTATAGGATTGTGCAAATCCTAACTCACCGAACCGGGTTCGAGCCAAACCGGGACTCCTTACAGGTCGAGTCTCTCTCTTCAGGCCACGCCTAGAATACAACAGATAATGAAGTTTATAAAAATAAATTTCCCAAAAAGCAGATGTGTGCAAATTTAAGCACTAATGCACTCACTCAAGATATGAAATAAGCTCAAGTATGTATGTATATTTTTCACTCAAAAATATTTTTCAATTAGGAATTGAGAGTATGAAAAATAATTTTCTCAATAAGAAAATATGCGAGACCTTCCAAGCAAATATATGAACATATGCTCAAGGTTCTCTTGACTTACCCAGAGATTTTCTCAAAAATATATTTCAAAATAAATGTAGGAGAACTCTAGGGTATTTGCTCAAGAGGAATTTTTGCAATGAAAAACAAGATTAACTTATGAATCTTGCAATGGAGATGCAAAAAGAATCGCAAGCTATATAAGGTTTCTGCAAAAATATCTATCAATAGAGAATATGTGGAGAAACACGGATTTTTACTCTCAAAAAATTGATTTTGAAAGAAGAGAGTAAATGAGAGTAAATGATTTTTGATATGAAAATAAATGCCCAAAAAGAACACTCTCTTGAAAATATTTTCAAAATGATAAGTGTAGGAGAGTATAAAAGAATAAAGCACAAAAATATTTTTAGAGGCTTTTCAATCTAATCATTAGTTTAAAAATGAGTAATGAGGAGTATTTATAGGCATCTTTCAAATTATGACCGTTAGGGACACGGAGGGCATTTTAGAATTTGTTTAATCACAAATTAATGATGTTTAAGCGCCAAAAAATTAGCCAACCTGAGAGGCTCGGTCGGCTGGGAAATGCGCCGATTGACCGATCTACATATATATTTCAAAATTTTGTAAAGGTTGGTCGGCTGTGGAGGGTACCGGTCGGCTGCGCCTGGGCAATTTTCCGAACCTTGTAGGTTCGGCCTGCTGAGGCTTAAGCTGGTTTACCAATTTTTGAGGTTCGGTCGGTTGAGGACATTGTGTTCTAAAACGATAGGTCGACTTAGCTTGGATAAGAGGCTAGATACGCAAGGGCGGTCGACTGAGCATTTTAATTCATTTTGTGGTCGGTCAGCCGATCTTGATCAAAATTACAATTTGGCCCTCAGGGCAAGTTTGGTCGGCTGAGGTGTTTAAAATGTGAAGGGTCGATCGACCGTGCCTAGTTAAAATGCAAGCTTGGCCCTATTTTTACTTCAAAATATTTTAAAACCTTTTGTATGTTTTTAGACTTTGATGAAAAGGGTTTTTCATGAAAATTGTTGGTCCCCTAAGGTCTGTCTATGGTCGGTTTGAGCTTTCATTCACATCATGCATGATATGCATTATTACAGACCAAAAACTAAAATGCATTACAATTTAAAACATTAAATGTCTTCTTTTCCTTTGCTCTTTGTGGAATACGCCAATATGAGATGGTCTTTGCCCTTCATGGCTTCCATCAATCCTCTTCCAGGTGTGTGTTTTGAATTATTAACATGTTCAAGTACTAGGCACACACATTAGTTCCAAGTCCTTTGTCAACATCAAAACTAGGATTGAACTCAAAAAGTCAACAGGTTTGTCTTGTGTAACTGAAAGAGGACTTGGACTTCATCAACAATTGTCTGATTGCCCTTGTTTTTGGCTTTTGTGAAATTTGACCAGGGGAATGGACTTGTTTGCTAGTGGGATCGGATGTGGGATGGGCTTGGTCGCCCATACCCTCACAATGGGCCTTCTTAGAAGTAAGATCCCGTTGAGAAAACACCTGTTGAGGAAAACCCTCTTTAGAATCCATAGAAAGGCCCAAAGAATTTTTATTTAAAACTTGGGCCTATTCTATTAAATGGCCCAAATTTATTAAGAAAGAAGACTTTCCTTTTTCACATACCTTGCCCAAGTCCAGGATGAGAACCAACAGAGCCATCCTAGTTTTCACCTCCTTATCTTCCTCGATAGCAACCCTAGCCGCCTTTGTGACACTTGCAGTGATCATTGGAGCTCTAAGCACTTTCACCTTATGGATGTTCTCTTTTGAATAAGCTGTGATGTTATTTGGAACCATCACTCTGGAATCCTTTAATCGCAAATCTCCCCCACACCAAAGATGTAAATGATCCAACTTCATACGACTTACATCGCCTTCGCGTCCCTTCTAGCACCACCTTACTCCATGACTTGGGAGTTGAAGAGCTTGCTGCACTCGTTCTTCAAGATCAAGGCGGAACTCTTTCGTGAACTCGCAGAATGCATTTGTGAATCTTCACCATTTATTACCTTTACACCTTTAGGAATGAACACCGAAAATTTCATCCATTTTGCCTTTAGCCCTATCTCCAAAACTTCCCTACCCTCGTCCGCCCAATCGCCATCTAACATAGAAGACTTCCCTTATGAATGTTTATGTATCCTCTATCCAGTCAAACAAAGGTTGATAAGCCATTGGCAAACCAAAAATCTACCTCCTTCAAGAGTTTAACCGATCTTTTACTAGAGATGTTGTTCTCAAACATGCACAATAAAGGGCTCTCCCCCTCCTCCTCCAAATTTAGATTGAAGGATTTACCTTCAATGAGCGCCTTTGCATCACTATTCATGCAGCCATGATCGATTTCGAGTGGAGGATGTGAGAGTCGTATCATGAAAGAGAGACACTCATTCGTATTAGTTAGGTGTTGTTGGAAAGTTTCCAAATTTATTCAGTCAACTCTCCTTGATTATAGGAGAAATTTATGTAATTATGTAACTCTCCTTGATTATAGGAGAAATTTTTGTAATTATGTAAATATTCTTAGGAAATATTCTAGGATATATTCTTAGGAGATATTCTAGGATATATTCTTAGGAGATATTCTAGGAGATTTGTTGGCAATTGTCATTCTTTCCTTTTAGATTATCCTTGTAGTCTATAAGACATTCAGATTGTACCTTATTTTTAAAAAATAAGAAATACTATTTCAATCCTTCTCCACTTCTAGAGGTGTAACGTGTTTCTATTTTATTCTCACTAAGAAGCTTTAAAACATATAGTTTGAAGGCAAGAGCATAACGTGAGATATATCACCCTCAATAAAAAGAGCGGATGACTTATGTTACTTATAGTTATATAACTCAAGGAGATCCTTGGTCAATGATATAAATCTTATCATTCGGATTTTGATAATGCACACACATATATAAATTTTATTAATCATAAATTCGACTAGGTGAAAGCTTTAAATGTTGTGGGAGCCTTTGTCTTATGACTCTGGCTATGGGCTCAATTCATATCTTGCGCTTGCAGTTATTTCAATTGTTCCTTCTTTTGGTGTCGGGGGGATAATTCTGGGCAGGTTGATTCTTTTATGGAGGATCCTTGTTCATCTAAAAGTAGTAAATGCATCCTTCTCCTTCCTACTCAACCCACCCTTTCTTTAGAAACTCTATGCCATAGGGGGGCTTTTATTAGGAGGTTTGGTTGTGGATTTAGCTCCAAGGGAGGTGAGAGAGGCTGCTTAGATTTGAAAAAATTCCTTCAGGGCTTGGGTTTAATATTAGACCTTGTTGGGAATGTGGTGAGAGAAGGAAGAAGGAAGCCCATAAAGAGCTTTAAAAACTTGGTTACGTTGATTATAAGGGTGGAAAAGGGTTCAGGAAGGGTGGTAAGTTTGTCAGATTATGAAGATAGTTAGCTGTAATGTTGGAAGGTTAGGGGGTATGAGAATGAGGAGTTTGGTAAAGGAAATCTTGGACTAAGATTCCCTTGATATCGTTCTTTCAGGAAACATAGCTGGAATTGATAGATAGGGTGTTGTCAGAAGTATTTGGGGTGGTCGTTGTAGGAATTGGGAACTTTTACCTTTGCGTGGTGTGTCAGGGTGTGTCCTTGTCGTGTCGGATCTCAGTCTATCTCTAGAGTGGGTACTCTTAACATTTTTTTTTCCCTTTTTGTATCATGCGAAGTGAGAGGGAGGGGACTATGTGGGTTCTTCAGTTTACGGGCCTTCTTAACGAACTCTTAGGAGCTCCTTTTTTAGGAAGAGATCTTTTATTTCTTTGGTTTTTGCTCCCCTAGGTGGATCATGGGTGGTGATTTTAATGCGGTCATGTTTCCAAGAGAGAAAAGGGGGGGGGGGTTAGAGTTATTGCTAATATGCAGAATTTTAATTTTTTAATTAGAGATTGTGGTATGAGAGAACACCCTCTCTTGTGAAACACTTCTTTTACTTGGTCTATAAGGAGGCTATAGCAGGGGCTAGCAGATTGGAAAATTCTTGTTTTTGCAATGAGTAGAAGGATGAATTTCTTAATCCTTTCCATATTGCTCTTCTTAGGACTACTTCCGATCATTTCCTTATTTTGTTGGAATCTAGTAAGGTGTTGTGGGGTCCTACTCCTTTTAGGTTTGAGAATACGTGGTTGGACCATGTGATGTTTGAGCCTTTGGTGACAAATTATTGGGGAGAGGAAATGGAGAGGGGTTGGGAAGGTTTTAGATTCATGAGGAAATTGAAACATTTGAAGGAGATGTTGAAAAATTTGAATAAAGAGGTGTTTAGTGACGTTAGAATTAGGAATTCTAGCCTTTTGGATTAGTTGGCTTTCTTGGATAGGAAGGAGGAGGAGATTAATCTCTTAGAAAGTGAGGAGGCAAGAAGAGTTTCAATATAGAATGATTTGGAAGAGGTGATCTTTCGGGCAATGAGGAGCTAGAGGCAAAAGGTAAAATTTAAATGGGTTAAAGATGGTGATTGTAACACTTCTTTCTTTCATAGGCTATCTAATGGGAAAAAAAAAAAAAAAAAAAATAAAAACTTGATTAGGGAGCTTGATATGGTGGGGTGGGAGAGTCACTAATGACCATCATCAGATTGCTTCCATTAGTACTAATTTCTTTTAGAATTTGTATTCGGAGGAGTACAATGTAGACCTATGATAGAGGGGTTAGAGTGGAATTTTATAACTGATGATCAGATGCATTGGTTAGATAGATACTTTGATGAGGAGGAAGTTAGGGGAGTGATTTTTGGGAAGGAAAGGGATAAAGCACCAAACCTGGATGGTTTTAACATGGCCCTCCTATTGTAGGGTGGTTATTAAGGGTGATTTGCTGAAAGTCTTTATTGATTTTCATGGGAATGGGATTCTGAGCAAGAGCATTAATTCCTCATTTAGAGCCTTGGTGCCTAAGAAATCTATATCTGTTAAGGAGGAGGATTTTAGACCTATTAGTCTTGTCTCTAGTGTGTATAAGATCACCACTAAAGTTTTAACAAGTAGGTTGAATGTGGTGCTAAATGATACATTCTCTAGTGCTCAAATTGCGTTATGGGGGGGGGAGGCAAACAGTGGATGTTATTTTGGTGGCTAATAGGGAGGCGGAGGATATCTATTTGAATAAGAAGAGGGGGCACGTTTTTGAAGTTGATTTCGAGAAAGCTTGTAATAGAGTGAGCTGGGGGTCTTGGGTTCTTGGATAGAGTTTTTGTGAAAAAAGGTTTTGGTGAGCATTGGCGCAATTGGATTAGGGATTGCTTGTCTATTGTGTGGTTTCGTAGATTGTGAATGGTGAAACCAATCCTAGTTTAGTGCTTTGAGGGGCATTAGACAAGGAGACCCCTTATCTTTTTTTGTTCGTCCTTGTAGCTGATGTATTGAGTAGGATGGTGGATAGGGCGGTGGAGAGGGGGCTGATGAAAGGGTTAGAATTGGGGGGAGAGGGAGTGGTGGTTCCATCTTCAATTTTCTGATTATAGCATTTTCTTCCTAGATGATTGCAGCCTTTCTTTTAGGAAAATGTTGGGAATTCTCAAAATCTTTGAGTGGGTGTCTAGGCTTAAAAAATAAATATGGGGAAGAGTGATTTAGTAGCTTTGAATGTTCCATTGAGTGAGCTAGTGAATGGGCTACTAGTGTGGGATGTGGTTTATTGGATTGGCCTTTGACTTGCTTAGGGATTCCTTTGGGAGGGAATCCTATAGCTGTGGATCTTTGGAATCCGGTAGTGGAAAGGGTGATGAAGAGATTAGATGATTGGAAGAGGTCTCTTTTCTCTCTTGGGGGTAGAATAACTTCTATTCAGGCTCGTCTTTCTGGCGTTCCGCTGTATTTCTTGTTTGGTTTTTAAGATTCCAGTGGGGATTGCTTGTAAGCTTGGAAGAATCATGAGAAATTTTTTGTGTTCTAGTGTGGGGAGTCGCAGGGAGCATTTAGTGAGCTGGGAAAAGGTTTGTGAGTCTAAATTTTTTTTTTTTGGGGGGGGTGTGTGCAGATGTGGGTAAGTTAGTGTCTGAAAACACTGCTCTTTTAGCTAAATGGTTATGGTGTATTGAGGATAAGAAGTAAGTTTGGGTTGGCTGAGGATGTTTGGGATGCTAATGCTAGTTTAAGATGTTCCTTGAAGAGCCTGTGTAGGTCTATTTCTTAGATATATCCTTATTCACGCTTCTCACTAAATTTGAGGTGGGGTTCTCGGATTCGTTTTTGGGAAGACCCATGGCTTGGGAATGTTTCTTTTTCCACATCTTTCCCTCATCTTTTTAGGTTGAGCTCTGAGCAAAATAGAATCATTTCTTTCTTTGTTGGTGATTTGATAGTCCCTTGGTTTCTTGGAATCTCCTCTTCAATACACCTCTTAATGATAGGGAGACGGTGGAGTCCTCATCCTTGTTGTCCTTATTGAATAATAATAACCTTTTCTCGGGGAGGGATGTTCACTCATGGTCTTTGGATTAGTTGGGGGTGTATACTTGCAAATCATTCTTTGAATTCTTGACCCGATTCAACTCTTCATTGCTTCTCTGTCTCCTATTTTTGGGTAGGCCCAGAATTAAGGCTTTTATTTGTTTGGTTGTGCTTATTAAAATTAATACTAATAACTCGTTGTAGATTAGAAGACCTTTGAAGGTTCTCGGTCAAGATGTTTGTGTGTGCTGTTATAGGAACTCTTGGGACAGGATCTCATTTTCTTTTGCACTGTGAATTTTCTTGGAGGATTTGGAACAAGCTGTTTAGTGTCATGGATGAGAGTTGGGTTTGCCCCTTTTTTATGGAAGATTTGTTAGTATCCTCCTTCGTAGGTTTTGGAAGAAGCATAGGGCAGCATTCTGGAAATGTGGCATATTTGCTGTCTTATGGGGATTATGGTTGGAGTGTAATGCACGAACTTTTTTTGGTGTGTTGGGTTTGGTTTTTCAGGGGTGCTAGTTTCCGGATTTACAAAGAGGTTGGAGGAACTTGCTGGCTTGATGATTTTTCCTCTATGTTCTTTGTTCTTTATTTCTGGTTTGTCCCAGTCTTTTATCAGGAGATGTCTTATTCACCCTCCTATAAATTCTTTCCCTATTAATGAAATTTCCTTTTGCCATAAAAAATCTTATATATAGAATAAGAGTGAATGAATGATACATATGTATATATATATATATATATTCTGGGAGGGGGATGAGTTGGCTTTGTATTATTAATAGATATTTGCATTTAAGTGTTTTACCATGTTTGTTACTGGTTTTACATTGGGAATTTACAGGATGGACAATACCTTCGACCATCAGATCCAGCCTATGAACAAGTATTAGACTCTTTAGCCATGGTTGCACGGCACACGCCTGTACCTCTTCTGGAAGCTTTACTTAGATGGAGAGAAAGGTGGGCCATTTTCTTGTTCCATTTGAAATTGAAAATTTGTCTTTATATGTGTTTTACATGTACGTTGCCTTTTTGCTTCTTGTCATAATGATAAAGTTTGCTTTGTTTATTGTTTTAGTTGCACATGTTGCACAGTGCTGCCAACAACAACAAGACAACAATAAGAGTAATAACATAACATGTTTATCATGCCCTTATTTCTAAATGCTGGGACTTAATTTGCGTCAAATAATGATGCTTACGTGTGTAACCATGTCGCACTAAAATTTACACTAAGCATGGATGATAGATTGAGTTGGAATATATGATTCTTTGAGATTAGTTTATTAGAAATTTAAGAGATTGTTTGAACATGATTCCCATTAATCCCTTCTTTGTATCTTCTCCCTTTTTTCTTTCATTAAAATTTCTTCTTTATCCCATGGTCCGATATCCTGCTGTTCAATGTTTTGTTTTTTTTTTTTTGGAGGATTTATTATCCTCTTCCAATTGTAATTATTTCTTCTCATTAATAGATGTGTTTTGTTATAAAAAAGTTTTTTTTATCCAATAAGGGGATCCCCTTTAATATTTTTTGATGGACATGGCGTATGCATGACACACTTTTTTTTGCTGTTCTTGAAACTCAAGTGGATTGTTGTTTTTATCTGTTTCCCTTTGTAGTTCTATGTCTCATATTATTTATTTAGTATTATTACTTATGTTAGTAAGTGTGAGTTATGTATGATAGTGTAGTGGCTGGCGTTAGGACTGTAGGAGGTGAATTTAGAGATTTTCCAATTACAATAGGTGTACATCAAGGTTCTAGTTTGAGTCCTTATCTTTTACCTTTAGTAATTGATGAACTAACTAATAATATCCAAAATAAGATCTCTTGGTGTATGTTGTTTGCAAATGATATCGTGTTGAGTGACGATAGTAGGAGTGGAGTGGAATCTAAGCTAGAACTTTGGAGAGCCGCGTTAGAGTCTAAAGGGTTTAGGATGAGTAGGAATGAGACATAATATATGAAATGTAATTTCAGTAATGTAAGGAGTAGCAATAGAGAGAAGATTAAACTTGATAATCAAGAGATTAATAGCATTGGTAGATTTAGATATCTTGGATCTATTATACAAGCTGAAGGGGAAATTGAAGTAGATGTAGTATATAGAATTCAAACAGGCTGGGTAAAATGGAGGAATGTGGCAGGTGTGTTGTGTGATTGTAAAATACCCTTAAAATTAAAAGGAAAGTTTTATAAGACGACTATAAGGCTAGGTATGCATTATGGTTCAGAATGTTGGTGAAGTAAGAAACAACATGCACATAAGATAAAAGTTGCTGAGATGCGAATGTTAAGGTGGATGAGTGGTTTAACATTAAAAGATAAAGTAAGAAATGAACATATATGTAATAATTTAGGCATATCACCGGTTGAATACAAGAACAAGGAGGGGCGGCTTAGATGGTTTGGGCATTTGAAATCCAGGCCTAGTAGAGCTGTTGTAAGGAGTGAGTTAGTTATAGTGTCTAGCATGAAAAGGGGTAGGGGTAGGCCTAAAATAACTTGCAATGAGGTAGTGACGAAGGATTTAGTAGCCGTTGATCTAATAGAGGAAAACGCTCTTGATCGGGTGAATCAGCGAAAAAGGATTCGTGTAGTCGAATCCCACTTAGTGGGACTTAAGACTTGTTGTTGTTACTAAGTGTGAGTTGTATGGCTTTTATGGTCTATGTGATGTACTTGACATATATTATAAATAGCGAGAGAGAACTATTTTTGTAAAATGGTTTTTCAATTTCCTAAATAGTGTTAACATGGTATTAGAGCATTGTTCTGACATTGTTACCTGGGTTGCTGCACCACCCCCCCCCCCCCCCCCCCCGGAACTGTGGTCTGAATCCAGTGTACCAGTTTGAGGGTTGATAGCATCCTGGATCAATGGGGATCGGGATCAAAATTTCCGAAGCAATGACCCCAACTGGTTAACCATTTTTATGTAAAAATCATATGGAAGTATTCTGAAATTTTAAAACCATTTCTTAGAAAAATTACAAACCAAGTAATATGTTTTGGGCAGAAATGCTTGATTTTTTAAAGGTGTTGCCACTTTATGCTTTGTAGCAGACTGGTCTTCTTGGTGTCCCTTTTGGTGTTCAGGAAATGGATTTGTCTGTCATGTTTCTTTGGAAGACTTGCAGCGGGATTGGCTGCCATTACTTTATTTATTTATCTTGTATTTACTTTTTATGTTTAGTTGCTTTCCTTTTGTAATGGGAGGATATCTTGTTCTCCCTGATTTTCTCTTTTTTCATTTTCATGACTGTTTTCTCTTCTTTTAGTACAGTTTGTTGTTTATGAAAAAATTGTGAAATTAAACTTGAGGTATGTAGTGCAACTTTGTAAAAGGATAATTGAGCAATGACTAAGGTTAAAAAAAAAGGTTTCTTAAAATCAGTTTGGTTTTATGCCTAAGAGATCAACTATAGAAGCTATATACTTATTTAGAAGATCAATGAAAAAGTTTTGGAAAAGAAGAGAGACTTGCTTTGTTGACTTTGAGAAAGCCTATGATAGAGTACTAGGGAAGTTGATGGGTTACAGAAAAAAAGGGAGTATGCATTAGGTATAATGATGTCGCTGAGAATATGTGAAGTAATGACGAGCATTAGGACTTGAGGTGGAGAGTCTAGGGAATTTCTAATCACAATAGGTGTATCAAGGCTTTGCTTACAGTCTATCTTTTTGCATAACTGATGGGTGAACCTACCAGGAGTATCTAAAATGAGGTTCCATGGTGTATGTTGTTTACAGATGATATTGTCTTGATTCATGAAAATAGTCATGGAGTAGAATCTTAGTTGGAATTAATTTTTTATCAGCAAAGAGAAAATGCATTAAAAGGGCAGGCTGCCACCCATGTACAAACAAGACAAGAGAGCAAAAAGATGGACCTACAGTGCGACATTGTATCCAAGGGATAAAAAATTAAATGTGTATCCAGCATGTACTGCCTACTGAACAAGCTTGAAAGAGTATTAAGCCATCCATCCTTTAGGATAGTGGGAGAGGTAGACGTTCCTTGAAAAGCTCTAGCATTTTTTTGGCTCCATGCAATCCAGAAGATAGGAAGAGGAATCAAAGACGAGGCTTTTTTTACTCTCTCTAATTGTTGAAATACACTTCCAAGTCTAGATTTCCTTTCCCACGTATTCAGTAGTGGCCTTGTTGTCCTGAAAGAACAGTGGCCGAATTCCAAAAAATTCTGGTCCAGGGATAGTGGAGCAGTATGTGGTCCATAATTTTAGCATCTTCTTTGCAAAGAAAACATTTAGGGCCCGTTTAGTTGTGGAAAACAGTTTTCATTTTCAATTTTGGTTTTCCAAAAAAAAAAAGTACAAAAAAATCAACTAATTTTTCATTTTTACAACATTTGTATAAATAAATGAACAATAGGAAATTTTTGCGAAAATAATTTTTTTTTTCAAATAATTAAAAAAATGTTAACTTCTTTTCCAATTTTCTAAATTTATATAGTAAAGTTGGAAAACAACTTTTTATTACTTTTCTTGATTTCTAATTCTTACTTTGTGTATGGGAGAATAGAATTCGGTCCTTGGACATTAATTTGTATTGGTTACGTATAGAGTTTCTTCTAAATCCACACAAATCCAAAATTCAAGCCCAGAATCCATGATCCCAGGCCTTACTTTATATAGTTTTTGGAAAAATTGGAAAACAAGTTGTCTTTTTTGTAATTATTTTGAAATCTTGAAATACAAAGTAAAAAATTCTTTTGCACATTTAAACAAACTCTTTATTTTCTATTTTTTAATAGAAATCTTAAAAAGCTAAAAAATAAGCTATAATTTTTATAGTTTTTTGGAAAATTAAAAAATAAAAAATGAAAAAAAAATCTTTCCACAAACAAACGGGCCCATAGGAGGCTGTTTGGTAAAATCAAAGTGCGGAACACTGAATTCAAATATGACTTTGTGGACCATTTCGGAATTGAACTTGAGCTGCTCATAAATTTAAAATCGGACTTATTTTGATTGTTTGGTATCTAATATCTAAATGTGTTGTTTTTTCAATTTTTCCATTCTCAACGCTTAGGAGCATAAATATTTGATAAAATTAACAAGCAATTACATAAGCTAAATTTTTAATTTTAATCCCTTGCATATTGAGCTTTTTGTCTGTTTCAATTTTATAAGGGATACAATTGGAAAAAGAGACCTTTGAATTTCCTACTTATTGAATCATTCATGTTTCCATGTTTGGTAAAATTTAGAGCTGCACCAAATCCTCTAATATCTAACTACTAGTTAGCATATTTAGTGAACCAATTAAGATATAACCTCATTCAGAGGCCATTTAGGTCGAACAAACGTTCCTTTATTGAGCGAGGTGAAACCCCTTCTCTAATGCTTATTGAGAGAGAGAATCTTCCCCCAAGTTGCCTCCCAAGCCCAAGAGCAACTTTGGTTGGCGCTGGAGTTCTCCATATGGCAATCCAAGGGAAATCAAATCTGGCTTAGAGGGGCGCTGTCAAGTTGTTTGTAGAGGGAAGTTGCCTCCCAAGCCCAAGAGCAACTTTGGTTGGCGCTGGAGTTCTCCATATGGCAATCCAAGGGAAATCAAATCTGGCTTAGAGGGGCGCTGTCAAGTTGTTTGTAGAGGGAGCTGACTCTAAAGTAGCCATTTTAATTGAGCTTCCAAAAAGGGCACATTTGGATTGGTCTAATTGGGGGCATTCCTATAAAGGCAAATGTAGAAACAGAAAAAAATTCCACCTCCCAATTATGTGCCTTTCTAACCAAGGTGAAACCTGTTACGTGGCTGCAACCATTACACTATAGCTGTTACTGTCATGCGGGCCATTACAGTTATTTAAAGCCATTCCTTCTAAGGCTTTGTTTCTAGATAGGTGTGTCAGGTGTGGAAATAGCTCTATAGATGCATCTCATTTGTTAGTACTCTGCTTATTAGCATGGAGATTGTGGGATTTTCTATTTGGAGTTCTTGGTGAATTGTGAATTTGCCTCAGATCAGTGGAGGAGCTTTTGAGTATTTCTTTTGTTTGTTTTGGGAAGGGTAAGGGTGTTGGGAAGCTGTGGAGGTGTGCTCTCTGTGCTGTTTATGGGGAATTTAGTTGGCAGGGGATGCTAGAATATTTTTTGGAAAGAGGCTGTCAAAGGATCTTCCTTTTTTTGATATTAAAAGAAGATGCATTAAGGTAGAGAATGTACAATCAAAGCAAGGATACTAAATGCTCAAAAAAAATAAAAAACAAAAGAAAAACTGAAAGAAAAAATAAAAAAATCAAAGCAGAACGAAAATTGAAAATAACAACTTATAAAATTATCTTAGAAATCCCCTCTTTAAACCCTTCCCATGAATCCCATCATAGTTCACTGAATGCTTCAAATTAGCTAATCCCCTCTGACCCTTCTTCACCCTGGATTTGCCACCATCAAGCCTTGCTTCACTACTTCCTTTTTTTTCTGATCATAAATGTAAATGTATTGACCAAAAAGGATATGTGCAGATACTCTGGGCATACCCGAGAGAAGGGAGACCAAGTCTCCACAAGCAAAATCAAGAAATACACAAAACCTGGGCATACCCAGTGCCAAAAAGGCTTTACAAAGCATTAACTCTGTAAAACCTGCCAACAAGAAATAAAAGGGAACGGTTAGCCTAAACAATAGCTAAGCCAACCGAGCCTTCATAAACAAAATACGGCCATAACCAACAACAAACAAACAAACAAAACAACTTACTAATTTTCCAAATTAGGATCCTTCCAAACTGAGAGCATTGGAAATTTGTTGTACATCACTACTTCCTTGATTAGACAGCAGGAGGCCCATGTTATCCAACAAACTCTGAACTTCAATGTCCTTCCCAGGAATTTCGTCTTGAATGGGCGTAGGCAGAATTCCATCTATAACCTTTTTGTCATCTTTGGGGGCAGAGTTTGGTATTTGGCTTCTTTTTGGCCTTATAGTGCAGGCTGTTTTAATAGCAACTGTTTTCGATATTGACCTAGGCCGGGTGACATTCATAAGATATTAAGATGACATAGGTGTTTATTTTTTTTCTTCTCTTGTTTGAGGGCTACCTTATTGTATTTCTGTGTCTTTTCTTGACTAAATAAAGCTTATTTTTCTATATATATAAAAAACCCACCATTGTGCTTATAGTTACTAACTTACCATCATATTCACTCTATTGATCAGATTTATCCCTCCCTTTTTTAGGCCGTTAATTGACCTCCCTCACTGAACTTCTCATCCAATCCATCATCAAATCAATTGGAGTCTCCACAATAGAAAAACTACCATCATTATCTTGCTTAATTTTTTTTTTGTTGTCCTATATCAGAGTTAATCATTTCCCATCTAGACTTTTCACAACTTAACAACTGCTTATGTTGCTGATGAGAATAAACTCAGCAGACCCACTGATGCAGATCAAGAAGCCGGACCATGGGTTTACCTTTGTCGGAGACCAGTTCAGAAGAATTGAATCATGGGATTGTTTGGTTCTAAACCCATAAGTATTTAGTTTAAAAATAGTAATTATTTTTGTTTAGTTTAATTTAGCAGGCTTATGTGTATTGGGGATTTACAGAATTACAAAAGGGGCAAGAGTGGAGAAATGGGAAGTGCTTTCTCTCTCTCTCTCTCTCCCCCCCGCCCCCCCCCCCCCCCCCCCCCCCCCACAAAAAATAAACTAGACTGACCTATGGTCTTGACAGAACCAAATGAGGAAAAAACCTCTGAGTCAGATCAAAGGAAAGACTTTCGATCTGTGATTGGACAAAGTGGGGGAGATCCTTTTCCTGTTCAAGTTTGTGAACAATATTTTTCGTAATAGGTGGGTAAGATTCTCCAAAGAGGCTGTAATTTGGTTTGCTGATGGTTTATCAATCCTCAGTTGGATGGAAAGAGGTTATTGAAGTGTTTGTCTGGGAACATGCAGTGCTAGTTGTTGATTAGGTGGACAAAGGCAGGGAAATTTCTGGAGTTAGGATTGGGGTGGAAATGTAAGAAGTTTTCAGTGCTCGTCCTGCTAAAAGTAGTGGATGGCAAAGCTTTGTGAGATAGCTATGGAATTTCGTGCTGAATCTTGAGGCAAAGGTGAAGCTAGTCTTTCAGTTTCTTTGTTGCGGAAGGTGGTGAAGGAAGGGAAGAATGGCAAAGGTAAAGGTGGTAAAAGTCGCGTCCAAACATGGAATCAGGGTGTGGAGTATGGGAAAAACATGATCTGTTTTCAGTTTGGGGGTGAGTTGCAATTGAAGGAGCCTGGATTTGTTGCTGGAAACCACAGCTCAATGGAAGATGAATGCCTGTACAGTCAAGGTATCTACGGTTTTGGAAAGAGCTGTGATGCTAGCAGAGGCAGTTAGGGTTGTGCTTGGGGAGGATGAGGCGAACAATATTGGCTGGGGTGCTTGGTTTTCGTTTCTGGCATGGGCCATGTAATTGAAAATGAGGAGTTTCATTTTTAATTAAGTCGAGTCGATTAATTGAAAAGGCCCATAGAGGTAAGAATGATTTGGACCATTCTTTGGAAACAAAGGAGGCTTCTTCTCACATGGGTCATTCTCAGATGGGCCATTCTTTTAAACAGGCCCATTGCTTAAATAATGTTGACAGGGCCCAAGAGGCTGATGCAAATGTTAAGGAGCTGTTCACATCTCAAATATGGCCCAAGAGGATCCCTCCGGTGGTGTTTCTAAAGACCAGGCCACCAGGGATGTTCAGCTGGTGATGGATTAAGAAGAGAAAATTTAAGTGAAGTTGTTGCAGAAGTAATTTTGCAGCTGGAGTAACAGCTAACATCAGTTGGAGGCCAAATTGAGGGAGTTAAAGAGATGCTTGCATTTTGAAGCCACTATTCTCCCAATAACTAGTGTTGGCGGCGAAGGGATTCAATATGTATGTTGGTTTTTTAGCAGATTCCAGGTACAAAACCTACCTTGCAGTGCTCATTTCCTAAGCTGATTCATGATGGCCAAGAAGGTTTCCTATCTTAGAAAAACGAGAGCACCAAAAGGTTTAGGGCGAAAGAGGCAATTGCAAATGATTGTGGAGTTTTGGTTGATGATTCTGTACTTTTAGTGGGACAGGAGATACCAGTAGCAGAAAATATATCTGGCGGGTCTTCTAAAGTGGTTAAAAAAAGGAAGGGGTTCTATAAAATTTCATGATTCTTGTGAGGTTGACAGTCAGGGGAATAATGTTGTTTTGGGGGAAGAATCAAATGGTAAGGAAGAAAACTCAAATAAGTTTAGGGGTCTAAAGGTTTACACTCATCTGTATACAAGGCAGATGGGCGTTTAAATGAGGAAAAAGTTTGAAGAAAAGCGAGTTACTTCTCGTCTGGATACAGGGCAGATGGGTGTTGAAATGAGGAGAAAGTTTGAAGAAAAGCGAGTTGCTTCTTCTGAGTTAACAAGAAAAGTTTGGAGGAGAGATGTGGGAGGTAATTTAGTTGTTCTGGAAGAACCACTTGTTCAGAAGGGTGGGACCAGCGAGGGGGTGAGTAGTTGCAAGGGAAAAAAAAAAAAAAAGAAAAGAGTTGGGGGGATCAAGGGAAAGAAATATAATTGGGGGGATTTTTTGGATGGTGACAGTGTTGACATCAGTGATTTAGATAGTGACGGGTTTGCTCTTGGATGAAATTTGGGACCAATATGGTTATGCTTATGATTCATCTAATATGCTTGGGAATTTTAATGTTTGTGCCACCTCCTCCATTGGGAGGATTGGAGGGAATTAGTATTTTAAAAAATGATGGTATGTATGAAAAGAAATTGGTAAGGATGGAGTTTTCTGGAAAAATCTTCAACCTTAGCATTTGTTGGATGAATTGGGTTTACAAATCAAATAGTGGAGGAAACAAAATTTGGATAGATGGTGGTAAATCTAAGGTTAAGAAAGGTCAGAGTGAATTAGCAAAATCTGAAGTGTTTGTTAAATTATGATGGGAAGGGATTAAAGAGGGGTTTTCTTGGTTAATTTTTGTATATTTAATATTTTTTGTTTTAATTTTTTATCAAAAAAATATTTTGCTTTATTTATTTTGAGGAGCCCTCGCCTACATTGTAATCTCTCTCTCTCTCTCTCTCTCTCAAAGTACATCTATCAAAAAATGTGTCTTTGGGATTTGTCCGCAGTATGTGTGTCCTAAGAATTCATTTGTAATTTCTTGAATCTTTTGGGGATTATTTGTAATTTTCTTGTATCTTTGGGCTTTCTTGTAAAATTGTAAATAGGTTATGAAAGCTGTGTAAGAGGTAGCTTTGTGAATTTGACTTGAGAAATAAGTATGTGCTTTCCCCCAAATTGTATTTCCTTCTTTCACCTCCTCCCTTCTTCTTCTCTATTTCTCTTCCAATTTCTCTCTTGGCAGTAATTTCACATTGCTGCTCTGCGTCAACCACACATTAACCACATAATTCGTCAATATGATCCTGGGGTTGTCCCTGAACCCCTTTCCCTCCAGCTGCAAAAATGACCTTCATAGGAACATGAATGAGATGATGACTCCAAGCACATACTGTTGGAAAGTTTCAAAATTTATCCAATCAACTCTCCTTGATTATAGGAGAAATTTCTGTAATTATGTAAATAATGCTGCAAATTAGGCTGCATGCTGGGACTGAACATGTGCCTGAAATTCTGGCAGCATGTTCCTGAAATTCTAGCAGCATGTGCCTGAAATTCTGACAGCATTTAGGTGCTGGAAATATG
The DNA here is from genome assembly GCF_029873635.1 of Malania oleifera. Lineage (NCBI taxonomy): Eukaryota > Viridiplantae > Streptophyta > Magnoliopsida > Santalales > Ximeniaceae > Malania > Malania oleifera. The sequence continues at coordinate 85,335,193 of NC_080417.1, forward strand.
CCTGAAAATATGACACCCACTATATTAATTTCTTCTATATAATGAAAGCAAACCCTATGAGAGGGATATTCAGACAAAAAACTGACATGGTATCAGAGCCTTCTGCTGCTGCTGCTTTGCTGCTTTACCCTGTTTTCTAGTTCAAAAAACAGAGTATTTTTGCACATTTTCTGTTCAGCTTTCATTGCTGAAATTTCTTAGAAGCAGTTTTAGTTCTTATTTCTACCGTTGCCAGCCTTCATTGCTGGTGGTTTTGTTCAGCCTTCATTGCTGAAATTTCTTAGAGCAGTTTCCGTTCTTATTTCTACCGTTCTTATCGGCTTGTACAAATTATTCATTCAAGAAATACATAAAACCTATTCTAATTTCATGGTATCAGAGTTAGGGTTTCTATAATCCTAATTAACGATGGCAGAAGGAGCCTTCAATAGCAGAGGGTCGAGCACCTCAGAAGCTCCTGACGGAGAGACTAAAGCCATCTCCACCTTGAATTCAAATGAGCTAGACAACTCGTCCTTCCCACTCTCGGCGAAGAGACTGAATGGAAAGAATTTCCGTGAATGGGCTTAGTCAATCAAACTCATGATTAAAGGTAAAGGAAAATTAGGCTACCTTACCGGTGAGAAGAAGAAGCCCGCCTCAACCGACGCTGCAGCTCTGTAGAAGTGGAAGTCGGAGAACTCCATGGTGACTGCGGAATATTAGTTGAAAAGGAGAGGTTTCAGAGATGGGTTGGTAAATGAATCTATCTATCACATACCAGACCCGACATCGCATTAGCAGTAAGTGTGGTAAGCCAACACATGCATTCACCAAAGGAGACTCACCTAGAGGCTGTGTACAAGATTCTCAGTTATCTCAAGGGTTCTCTGGGCAAAGGACTCTTCTTCAAGAAGTGTGAAAGCAAGGAAGTAGAAGTTTTTCACAGATGCTGATTGGGCAGGATCAACGGAAGATAGAAGGTCTACCACCGGATGTTGCACATTTGTATGGGGAAATTTGGTGACTGGGAGGAGTAAAAAACAGAATGTAGTGGCTCGAAGTTGTGCTGAAGCTGAGTTCAGGGCAGTTGCACAAGGGATATGTGAAGGACCGTGGTTACGGAAACTTTTGGAAGAACTACAAATCGCGGTGAAATTCCCTATCAAACTCTATAGTGACAACAAAGCAGCCATCAATATCTCTCTTAATCCAGTTTAGCATGATAAGACTAAGCACGTAGAAGTGGACTGACACTTTATCAAAGAAAAGGTTGAAGAAGGAACCATTTGTATGACTTATGTTCCTACCAAGGAACAAACAGCAGATATCTTTACCAAAGGGTTAGCTCGATAGAGTTTTGATGATTTCATCTGCAAGTTGGATATGATCAATATCTATGATCCAACTTAAGGGGGAGTGTAGAAATCCCGAGTGTCTTGGAGTGACTTAGGAGATGTTTATGTAGAGAAATGTCTATTGTTGAGAAGTATAATATATTGGCTTGTGCAAATTATTCATTCAAGAAATATAGAAAACCTATTCTAATTTCAGATATCCGGTACTTCTATTGGTTCCTTTGCCCAAACAGGTAATATGTCGAGTGCCTATTCTAGCTCTCTAGCCTTTGCACCATGGATTATTGATTCAGGTGCATCCGACCATATAACTAATATATCTCAATTGTTTCAATCTTATTATCCTTGTCCGGGTAATAAAAAGGTTAGGATTGCAGATGGGAGTCTTTCATCCATTGCAAGAGTAGGTTCAATTAGAATTTTCGAGAAAATAGAATTAAAATCTGTCTTTTATGTTCCTAAAGTTACTTGCAATCTTCTGTCTGTTAGTAGATTATCCTATGAGTCTAACTGTCGTATCATATTCTTTGATTCTCACTGTGAATTTCAGGACTAGAACTCGGGGGCGATGATTGGCAGTGCTAGGATGATTGATGGCCTTTATTATTTTGATGATACCCTATTTAGCAATAAACAAGCTCAGGTCTTGAGTGGTAGTACTAGTTCAATCCCCTTGCGTGATCAGATAATGCTTTGGCATCTTGGATTAGGGCATCCTAGTCTTTCTTATTTAAAATATTTGTTGCCTAACCTATTTAAAAATTTGAATTGTACTTCTCTTCATTGTGACGTGTCATTTATCAAAAAATCATTGAGTTCTTTATATTTCAAAAGGCTACTGTGCATCAAACCCTTTTTATTTGATTCATAGTGATGTTTGGGGTGCCTCTAAGGTTACTATCTCATTTGGAAAAAAATGGTTTGTGACTTTTATAGATGATCATACTCGGATTTGTTGGGTATATTTGATGAATGGAAAATCTGAAGTGGAAATATTATTCAAGAATTTTTATAGTATGATCGAAAACCAATTTCACACAAAAATAAGCATACTTCGTACGGATAATGGTACAGAATATTTCAACCAAGTTTTGGGAAATTTTTTGAAAGAAAGAGGGATTCAACATCATTCCACTTGTCGTGACACCCCACAACAAAATGGCATTGCTGAAAAAAAAAATCATCCTTTACTTGAGGTTGAACGGGCTATAATGTTTTCAATGCATATTCCAAAATATTTGTGGAGGGATGCTATTCTAACTGCTTGTTACCTTATTAATAGAATGCCCTACCTGTGTGCTGCAGTATATCACTCTTTTGGCATACTTAGAAAAATCCTTTCCTGATAATAGGATAATTTTTGATCTGCCTCTAAAAGTATTTGGATGCACTATTTTTGTTCATATTCCAGCTCATCTTAGATCTAAACTTGATCCTAGGGCTGAAAAATGTGTGTTTCTTGCATATGTTCCCAATAAGAGACAGTATAAATGTTTGGATTCAAAAACAAAAAAAAATTCACATCAATATGGATGTCGTTTTTGTTGAAAATCAGTCTTACTTTAAGCAAACTTATCTTCAGGGGGAGAAAGAGAGTAGTGAAGATCAGTTTTGGCAGACTTTTATACCAATGCCTAATGTTTTCCTTGACATTGACATCCCTATACAAAACATTCAAAGAACTGAAATTTTAAATAGTGAAAAAAATGGAAATCCCAATCTGCCTGTACAAAGCGCAAGGGATTCACAAATAAGGGGAGGATTGCTATAGAATAATCCCTCATCTGAGCTTCGTGTTTATACTAGAGGCAAGTATTGTTCTAATACTAAGGATCATCCCACAATTTCAGAGCAGAATCAATCATCACCTCCAAAAATTGTTCATTTGGAAATTCCAGGTAATCCTTCTACTACACTTCCAGTTGATCAATCTACTGACCTTGATGTACCTATAGCCATTAGGAAAGGAGTTAGAACCTGTACCACACCCCCGATTGCCAAATATTTATCATACCATAGGCTCTCTCATAATCATAAGGCCTTTACATCCAATATTTCTCACCTATTTGTTCCTAGGACCATTCAGGAAGCTATGGATCATCCGGATTGGAAGTTAGCAGTTCTTGAAGAGATGAATGCACTACGGAACAACAGTACTTGGGAAATTGTTGATTTGGCAAAGGAAAAGAAAACTGTAGGTTGCAAGTGGGTGTTTTCAGTTAAATGCAAGGCTGACGGCAATATAGAGAGATATAAGGCAAGACTCGTTGCAAAAGGGTTTACACAAACGCACGGAATTGACTATCAAGAAACTTTTGCTCTAGTGGCTAAGATAATCTCAATCCAAGTGTTACTCTCCTTAGCTGTACATTCTAACTGGCCCTTACACCAGTTTGATGTAAAGAATGCTTTTTTAAATGGAGATCTAGAGGATGAAGTTTTTATGGAATTACCACTAGGTTTTGAAGGTAATCTTGGCAGAGATATGGTTTGTAAATTGAAAAAATCATTGTATGGGCTCAAGCAATCTCCGAGAGCTTGGTTTGAAAGCTTTGGGAAGGCTGTAAAGGGTCATGGTTACAGCCAATGTCAAGCTGATCACACCATGTTCTATAAGCACTCAAGTGAAGGGAAGGTTGCTATTCTAATTGTTTATGTTGACAATAATATTTTGACAGGTAATGACATTAAGGAACTTGAGAAATTAAAACAGATGCTTGCTAATGAATTTGAGATTAAAGACTTGGGTGACTTGAAGTATTTTCTCGGTATGGAATTTGCAAGGTCAAGAAAAGGTATTTTTGTTTCACAAAGAAAATATGTGCTTGACTTGCTTGGAGAAACAGGTTTACTAGGGTGTAAAGCAGCGGAGACACCTATAGAGCCTAATCTTAAACTACAACCTGCCAAGTGTGAGGAAGTAACCAATAGAGACCAGTACCAAAGACTGGTTGGAAGGCTACTTTATCCATCAAATACACGTCCTGACATAGTCTTTGCTGTCAGCATGGTAGGCCAATTCATGCACTCACCAGGGCCTGATCACTTCGATGCAGTTTATAGAACCTTGAGATATTTAAAGGGAACTCCAGGAAAAGGTCTATTGTTTGAAGACCATAGACATCTACAAGTTGAGGTATACACTGATGCAGATTGGGCTGGGAGTAGAACCGATCGAAGATCAACTTCTGGTTATTGTGGCTTGTTGGTGGAAATTTGGTTACATGGTGAAGCAAAAAACAAAATGTGGTAGATATGAGTAGTGCAGAGGCAGAATTTAGAGCAGTTGCTCATGGAGTTTGTGAAGTGTTGTGGATTAAAAAATTATTGGAAGAATTGGAAGTCACTAATCTGCTACCTATGAGACTGTATTGCGATAACAAATCTGCCATAGCTATTGCTCACAATCCAGTGCTTCCTGATAGAACAAAACATGTTGTGGTCGACAAGCATTTTATAAAGGAGAAGCTGGACAGGGGACTGATTTGTTTACTCTATATCTCTACTACTGAACAAGTAGCAGATATACATACAAAAGGACTACCAAAGAAGCAATTTGAAAATTTGATCGGCAAGCTGGCTATGGAAGACATCTTCAAACCAGCTTGAGGGGGAGTGTATGAAAGTTTCACAATTTATCCAGTCAACTCTTGTTGATTATAGGAGAAATTTCTTTAATTATGTAAATCTATTCCCCTTGATTATAGGTGAAATTTCTGTAATTATGTAAATAATGCTGCAAATCAGGCAGATTGCTGGCACTGAACATGTGCCTGAAATTCTGGCAGCATGTTCCTGAAATTCATGCAGCATGTGCCTGAAATTTTGACAGCGTTTAGGTGCTGGAAATCTGCCTGAAAGTATGGCACCCACTATTTAAATTTCTTCTGTATAATGAAAGCAAACCCTATGGAAGGGATATTCAGACAAAAAACTGACACATACTGTTGCATATCCAAATTGCATCTGATTCATCAGCAAAATCAGATAAACCAGCTTCCATATCTGCTTTTAAGATCAAAATATGACCCTGGGTTTTAAAGCATGCATCCCAGTTTAACCTGAGACTAATGGGTTTTTTTTCTTCTAAATCCAACCCAGGGGTGCTTGATTGATCCTACTGGATGGGTGCTTACGCTGAAGAAGAAGACAATAGACACAACATGAGCCCGACTGTTTTAACTGAGTCATGTTTCAAACTCTGCCAGTGGGAAATGAACACCCTCACTCTGTCTTGGAATCTTTTTTATGAGCCTGGCCTTCGTTTTATTAACCTCACACTTAATTAATGGGTCTGCTGTAAAAAGTCTAGTCCAAAATGGGCCCTAACTGAGTTCTAAAAACCTGTTCATACTACACGTATTAAGATCTTAGTGGGCCTTGGTTGAAAATGTTCATCGATTGACCCAAATTAAAACAAAGGGTAAAATAACCCACCCCTGCTCCTATAAACCCAGTTTTGAAAGCCTGAACTGCCCAAATAGTTGTCGCCTGATGCTGCTACTCCTTGCAACCTTAGCTGCTGACCATCTTTTTCTCCGGCTACATAATTTTCACAAGAAGACAGCGTCAAACAACCACAATGGATTCAAGGATCACCAGTTTTAGAAGATGATGGCCAAAACATTCACATCACAACATTGTCTCATTCAACTTCTATCTTGACATCTGGTGCAACATCAACCTGCTTCACCAAACTCCTAACTTTCACTTGACCTACAATGAAATTCAGAGCCACATTAACATCTGTCCATAGAGAACCCATCACTCCTTTTGAAATGAAGAGAGAATGACCTCATTTTTTTAGACAGCCCTAACACCAAAAACTTACCACTCTTTGTTGACCAAAGCTCCTCTCCCAATACCAAAATTTCTCAAATTTCTTGCAAGGAGAAAATCATTCCAAGCATACAAAAGTCAATGAAAGAGACTCATATAACCACCAGGCAGTTGTCAACAAGACCCTAATCTATCTATTGACTTAGAGATTTCGCTCCAATAAAAAAACATAAATTCCTTGCCCAGATACTTCAGTCTCAGATTGAAGGACTTGCTCTGATCCGGACAGTTCTTTGACACTTCCGCTCTGACATTTTGAGATTGTTGTGGAGAGCATATGTTCAATAACTCACTGAGAGGGTACAAGGAGAGAAGCAGTGATTATGGATAAAGAGAGTTTCACCTGAGATGTTGTCATGCTCAGGGAGTTTCACCTTACATCTATGATTCCAAATACCCATGAACTGTTATAGAGATGTGCTTGTGTTGTTCTATTTAAATAAAGAGACTAACTTGCGTCTGTTTTGTCATTGTACTCTCTCTTGGGTATATAGAACTTCATTTTTGGCATCTTTGGGGAGTGGTGGGTTTGTTCATCCATTATCCGTGAAGTGTTTATCGCTTCATTTCAGGGGTTTTTTGGTAATACTGAGGAGAATGCTCTTTGGAGATGTTCTTCCTTTGTAGTGATTAGGTGCATTTGGGTCGAGTGTGATGCTAAAATTTTTAGAATTTGTTTCTTGATATTTTATGGAGTAGGGTGGTCTTCTGAGCTTTGCTTGATGTTTAGTGAATGGGTTCTTGAGAAGGGTCTCTTTGACTGACATGCTGACATTGCTTAGATTTGTTTGTTTCTTTTTGTTCTCTGTTTTTTTTTAGGTGTGAGATGCTTATCTTCCTGGTCGGTTCTTTTTCTTCATTTTCGTCACCTTATGTAACTCTTATTTCATTTGAAAAATAAAACAAAATTGCTTATTCAAGTTTTAAAAGCTTGACATCGTGATTGTTTTGAGATAGGGTTTCATATATATGATACAAATCCTATTGCTCATCATTATGTTATTAAAAACTATGGAGACAAGGTGGCTGATTGGAGTGTTGTTTTACAGCAATTTCTATTTTGTCATCCATTAATAATTTCTGCTTATAAGTCACCGATATCATTACAAGAGTTGGTTTTTTTACCCTTCTCTGATTAGTATTGTTATTTTTTTTTATTTTTTATTTTGCAGTGAATCCCCAAAAGGTGCAAATGATGCTTCTACATTCCAGAGAAAGGTTCATTAAATGATTAATCACTTATTTAAAAATTTTGCTCCTGTAGGCATCTGAATGATTTTTGTTGCATATAATGCATGATGAGGAATAATCATCTAGTACCACAATTATAGCTGAATTGTTTGTCACTATTCTGTTTTTTATATACAAAAATCTGCACAATGCACACAAGTCAGGCTTAATTAAAAGTACTTTTTATTAGTTTTCAATGCACCTTTTATTAGTTCTGTAAGTCGGAGTATTTTTATACATGCATGCCAGCAATGAAATTATTTGACAAGCGTACCTAATTTTGAGATTTAGCATCAAAACTAAATAAGCTGCTTCAGGTTGAAGACTGGTGCACCTGCCAGATATTTAATAACCTTGGCTTAATAGAGCATTTCATTGATTCATTTGTTCAGGATTGTTGGGAAAGAAGTATTTTACCTGAGTATGTTAAACAGATTTAGAAATTATTGAAGTCAAACAAGCATAATATTTAACAAGGACATATGTCACTGGGTGCACTGTTGCTTATTAAAATAATCAGAGACTGAGTTTTCATTGTATTATATTTGGTTAACACTGGAATTATTTTCCTTAGTGTGAATGCAGTGATGTGAAATATGTAGTTGAAGGTATTGCTTATAAATTGTCTTTTAGATATCCATAAGTCTGCAATGCTGTAACAAGGTTGTCAAAGGATGGTGGGGTATAAGTCATTCCAAAACTTCCTAGAGTTTATGACTCCTTTAGTATGGGTTGACTGGAAAAATTGTAACACATTTTAAAGGCATTGACTGAGCAACTATTTTCTCTTTATGCATATATTGTCTCTATTTGTCTTCCTTAGAGAAAAGACTTAATTGGTTCTGAATAATGATGCTTGTACCTGTGCTCAGCTTGCGGTGGAGTGCATTTTTTGCTCAGCATGCATTCGCTTTGTTGAGTGCTGCCCACAGGAAGGACTTACAGGTTTGGTTCTCTTATTCTAAGTTTTTGTTTTATTCATTTGCATTTTTAATCCTTGGCTTGGCTTCAATGCAGAGAAGCTTTGGTCTGGGCTTGAAAATTTTGTGTTTGACTGGCTAATCAATGCTGACAGGTAACACTATTACATATGACTAGAAATTTTAAGAGTATTAGTGTTGACTTCTGTTGTGTTCTCTTGTGAGTTAATTTATCTATTTATATATTTATTTATGAGTTTTTTTTTTTTTTTTGCATGTATGAAATAGAAAGATCAAGTTCCTTTGTTTTCTAATAGGGGGAATTGGATTAAATTTCTTTCTTCAAAGTGCAAATCTCTTTGCAGCTAATTTATAGCTTTATCTTTAGTTCAAGTATGAGGCAATAATTCTCAGTTAAAATTCAGTGCTAAATTTTATGTTTATTGAATGTTCTCTTCCCCCTTCTGTTTCCCTCTTCCTCTTTACCATGTCTCTCTCCCTTTCCCTCTCTCTCTCTGTCTCTACACACACAAACACAGGCCCACACCCCATATGTGTAAAGTTTGTAAAAAAAAAAAATTGTGTTTGAAAATGTCCATACTTTTTAAGGTTGTTTATATGAAAATAAATTTATATCATTTACCCAAAATATATAATATTATGTTTGACAAAAAATATTTGTACTTCTAAAAATTTGTTTATGCAACAATACTCTTATGAGAGGCTACTACATCATTGCCATTAATATTGTCTTTCTATCTTTCATAATGAAATAATTTTTATCCTAAATGAAAAGATACCTTCTGAAAATTAGAAATTGTCATACTAAAAAGGCCTCATTTAACCCATGAGGTAAGCTGGAATGGGGCAACACAAATGGTTAAAAACTAAAAAGGTCTGTCCATATATTTTAGTCAGATTTTACATTTTCATCTTGTTTGAACAATCAAATTGAAAAACCCATTTTTCCACCTATGCAGGATTTGCACTTTTCTTTTCCATTTATGCAAAAAAATCACTTGAAGTTTGAATAAATTTCACACATCCTTCTAGTTTGATGCATCACTTTAGTCCCTATTGATGAGGTATTTGTTAATCATTTGTTAAAAAAGGCTCTTAGATGTGCCAATTATGTCACAACTAATTGTTATGTCAATATGGACATGTACTAATTGTTATGTCAATATGGACATGTTTTAATGTTTCAGTAAGGATAATTTTATTAATGCACATTTTTTCTTGGTGACATGGAAAAACTCTCTCTCTCTCTCCCTCTCTTTTTTTCCTTTTTTTGTGGCTAGATAACATGCCATTTGAATAGTTGACTCGTGTAAGCTTTTGTTAAGAATTGGTCAACAAATACCTCAATAATGGGATTTGTTAGAGATTATTATGTCTTTTAGTATTATTATTATTATTATTAATAAATGTGTTAGTATGTTAATTAGTGAGAGTTAGTAAGGGTATTATTGTTATTAGAATGTATTTGATTTGTATCATAAATAGAGGGAGAGACCTATCTTCAAGTTAGGTCATTCATTTAATCAAAATCTCAACTTGGTATCAGAGCATGATCTAATCTAAACCCTCTCATACTCTGCTGTTGCAGGAAAACACATTCCTGTCGCTGTGCTTCTCAGATCCACCTCCACCCTTCATTATTTCACAAAACCAACCATATAGCCAAAAACAAAACCCTCCAAAGCTTACCCCCACACAACCCCATTGCCAGAAACAGCCCCACGCACCTCCATGTGCAGGCCAACTGCCGGCAGTGCCGACCACGTGAGAGAGTTTCTGGCCACCTTTTTTTCCTTTTTCGTCTACCATGTTCTGATTCCTTCTCTAGACAATATTATCTGCTGTTGGGCATGTTTTTTGCTCAAAGATCCAACCTTTTTCGACCATGCACTCATTATAATCCGTTAGTTTCTTTTCAGTGTTTGTAAAGGCTTCTTTGTGAGTTTCTTGGAGCAGTGACAGAGTTTGTAAGTTAAGTTGTGAGGCTGTGGCAGTGCTATATTAGTTGGTAAGTCGTTCCCCTCGTTCGTGGTTGTGTTGGTGATTCACATAGTTTGTGATTGCCCCAATTAGTTTTGATTGTTCTTCTTGTTTGACATTGTTGTGGTTGCAAGTTTGTGATTGTTGGGATGGAGTCTATGAATCCCAAAAACATGTTTCCTTCATCGTTGCCAAAGATAATGACTCAAAAGTTGGATGGAAAGAATTATGTTCAATGGTCTAAAGTTCTTCGGGTTTATTTAGCAGAATTAGGAAAATATGACCACTTGCTCCAATTTGATCCTTCTGATAAGAAGAGAAAAGAAGTGTAGATTCAAGAAGAAGGCTTGATTGTTTCTCTCTTGTGAAATTTGATGGACCATAGATTGCACGAATGTGCATGCACTAGATACGTGCATAGAGATTTGGGATTATGCTAAGCTTTTATACTCTAGTAATATTACACGTATGTATGATTTATCCTAGGAGTACTTTTAGTTACATCAAGGATAGGAGCATTGCAGATTATTTTGGAGAAGCGTATTCATGAGGAGCTTAACATCGTGCAACCTATAACCACCGATGTTCGTGAGATGCAGAAGCAAAGTTGGCAGATGACAGTTCTTTGGGTTCTAGTGGGTTTGAGACTCAAGTTTGAGGCAATCAAGTTCCAGATACTTGCTAGTGTAGAGTTGCCATCAGTTGCTGATGTTTATTCTCTTGTCCTTTGTGCTTCCTTTAGCACATATTCTCCTGCTCTTGCATCTGGCTCTGAAAGGACAACCTTTGCTACACAGGGTGATTTTAGTTCTCTACTGAACAATTGTTGAAGTTATTGAGGTGATTCGATTAGTTGTGGTGGTAGAGATGGACGAGGTAGAGGGACACCTCACAAGTGCACCATTGTGGACGAAAGAGCAGTGTTGGGATCTCCACGTGGACCTTCACGTGTTGCTAATGCAGCCACCACTGACTTCACCCCTTTGGGGGCAGCCAATGCAGCCACCACTAATTGCACACCTTTGGTGCCGAGTCAGAGGCAACGTAATATATCCATGTCATAGGAGGAGTATTTCAAGTTCTAGCAGTATCAAACGTCACAACAAGCTTCTCTTCCCACTACATCTCTTGCCTAAACAGGTAGTCCCACAGTATGCTTGTCATCCAGTACTTCTTGTCCTAGTCCTTAGGTCATAGACTCCGTTGCCACTAATCATATCACAAGTATGCCTAATTTCTTCTCTACCATTTAATATCCTACAAATGTACCTTGTGTTACTCTTGTTGATGGATCCACTATTGTAGTCTAGGGAATAGGGATTGTAAATCCCACTTCTTCTGTTTCTCTTTCTTTGGTTTTGTATATTCCAAAGTTTCCTTTCAATCTTATGTTTGTTAGCAAGATTACTATATCCATGAATTGTTCGGTAATATTCTTCCTTGATTTTGTGGTTATTCAAGATTTAATGACGAGGAAGATGATTGGTGGAGGGCATGAAGCTGGTGGACTTTGTCACTTTGAGCCGCTATCTCCTTCTATCGCCTGCACTACTATTGCCAGACCTCTCCAAATTCATTGTTGTTGGTCATCCTTCAATGGAGAAGTTGAAACGTCTTGTTCTTGATTTGAGTTCTGTGTCTATTCTTGATTGTGAGTCTTGTCAATTCGAAAAACTCCATCGTTTCCCTTTCACTTCTTGAGTCAATAAACATGTTGCAAGCCCTTTCATGTTAGTTCATTCTGATGTGTGGAGTCCTAGTAGAGTTGTGTCTAAGTTGAGTTTTTGGTAGTTTGTAACCTTTGTGGATGATTATTCAAGAATGAATTGACTAGATTTAATAAAAATCATTCTGAGTTATTTCATGTATTTTGTGCCTTTTGTTTTGAAATAAAGACTCAATTTTGATTTGCCCATTCGAATACTTCAAAGTGATAATGCTAAAGTATTTTATTTCACAATTCGCTACTTATATGACTCAGTTTGGTGTTTATTTTTTTTTTAAAAAGAGGGTGACACCTCCTAGCTTTATTAGAAAACCCCTCAGTTATGGCGGAGGAATACCGTGGTTCCAAGCTTGAGACTTTGGGACATCAAAAACAAGCTCCAAGACCCTAAAACTAACTTAACCAACATAATCAAAATCAATAAACCAAAGACCAGCAACCAATCAAAAACTAAACAACTATAAAGTGGAAAACAAACAAAACTCCGAAAGATAAACACAAAACATTATGAGCGCAAAGAAGGAAATCCCAACAAATCCAATCGAATCATTCCCCTGACTTGCTGTGGAAGATCATCCTGGCAACTATATGATCAAGAAATACCAAATTTACCCTGTTTGGCAAAGAAATCTGCACTTTTATTCGCCTCAGTTTGGTATTGTCCATCAATCATCCTAGCTCACACTCCTTAACAAAATGAGGTTTAGAGAGGAAAAATAGACATATCCTTGAATCATTCGCACTTTACTTTATCAAATGTATGTACCTAAAGTGTTTGGAGTGATGCTGTACTTATTGCTTGCTATTTGATCAACAAGATGCCATCCTTTGTTCTTAGTGGTAAAATTCTCTACTCCATTCTCTTTCCTAATTCAATAAGGATATGTGCGATGGAATAATAACTAGTGTAAGGACTGGAGTGACTAGAGAATTTCCAATCATAATAGGTGTACATCAAGGATATGCTTTGAGCCATTATATTTTTGCTTTAGTGATGGATCAATTGATTAGGAGTATCTAAAATGAAGTTCCATGGTGTATGTTGTTTGCAGATGATATTGTATTGAATGATGAAATTAGGGGTGAAGTAGAGGCTAAGTTAGAGTTATAGAGAATTTTAGAATATGGAGGCTTTAGGGTCTGTAGAAATAAGATAAATATATGAAATGTGATTTTAGTAATAGTAGGAGGAATATTGCAGACAAAGTAAAACTTGATGATGATGAAATAATTAGCACTAGTAGATTTTGATACCTTGGACTTATTATGCAAGCTAAAGGAGAAATTGAAGAGAATGTAATGGATAGAGTTAATGTAGGTTGGGTAAAATGGAGAAGTGCTTCAAGTGTGCTTTGTGATCGTAGAGTACCCCTAAAATTAGAAGGGAAGTTCTATAGGATGACTATAAGACCAACTATGCTATATGAATCAAAGTGTTGGGCAACTAAGAAACAACATATCCAAAAAGTAAAAGTTGCCAAGATGAGAATGCTTAGATGGATGAGTGGTATAACATTGAAAGATAAATTAAGAAATGAACATATTCGTTGTAAGTGAGGCGTAGCACTTGTAGAAGATAAGGTAAAGGAGGGACGACTTAGATGGTTTGGGCACGTACAAAGTAAGTCACAAATTGTGTCAGTGAGGAAGAGTGAGTGAGTTATTGTGGAAATCGCAAATGATTTGGAGAAGATTTTGGTAGAAGATTAAGGCTCTAATTAGATTCGATATTTAGGTTGATTGTATGGGTTTACTTTTATATTTCCATATTTTATTCTTTGTGTACATGTTAAATAGGGACCCGAGTATGTAAAGAATGCACAATTGAATATACAACACATTTATTCTCATTTTCTACATGGTATCAGAGTGCGAGTTACTTTGAAACTCTAAGCAATCCATGGCTGCCCATAAAGGAGACAGCCATGAGTCTAGCCAGTCGGCAACCTAGGAAGGGGAGTCGGAGATAATTATGGGCTCGGCTGGCGTATTCGAGAATTCCCCACTCCATCTTACTGTTGAAAAATTCAATGGTTAGAATTATAGAGAATGGGCAGAGTCAATCAAGCTCATTATCGACGGTAAAGGAAAGCTCAGCTTTGTTACTGGTGAGACTCAACGACCACCTACTATCGATGCAGTGGCATCCTAAAAATGGCGGTCTAAGAACTCCTTGATAATGTCATGCTTGATAAACTCTATGAAGCCAGCCATTGGCAAAATGTACCTGTTTCTCCCGACGGCAAAAGACGTGTGGGATGCAGTGCGTGAGACATACTCTGATGGTGAAAATGTTTCCTTGATTTTTGAGTTGAAGACGCAGCTATGGCAGGCGAAGCAAGGAAATCGAGAGGTCACCGAATACTACATTGATATGCTCGCACTTTGGCAAGAACACTATCTCAGTTGCAAAAAGGAATGGGAATGCTCGGGTGATTGTACGTTTAAAGAAGAAGCTAGAGAACGAGAGAGTATTCGAGTTTCTAGTGAGGCTGAACCAAGAGCTTGACAACGTGAGGAGCAGTCACCGGTCGCTGCCCTCCATCCGAGAAGTCTTCTCTGAGGTTTGGCGAGAGGAAAAAGGACGAACGTGATGTTGAAGGAGCAAAACCAGTCTAGGCCCTAGGCATCAGCTCTTGTAACCCGTGGGCCTCATACTGGAGCTATCCCAAAACAGTCCAGAAGGCCCTATTGTGAGCATTGCAAAAAAACGGGCCATACTAAAGACACTTGCTGGACCTTACATGGCAAGTCCGCAGAATAGAAGCCCAGACAGTCCAATAAAGCCCATGGTCATCAGGCCTCCTCTGAAACCCAGGAAAAAAACACACCCACAGAAGCCCATGGTCTTGCAGCTTCTTGTGGGGGATTTTATTTCGACCAACTTGCGAAAATATATGAGCTATTTTCCAATTTCCAAGTCTTGGGTCAGTCCTCTAATAATATGTCATCTAGTTCTTTAGCCCACAAAGGTACTTTTTTGTCAGCCCTTGGTTCCACTTCTCATTTTACCCCTTGGATTGTTGACTCTGGTGCATCTGACCATATTACCGATGCTCATCATTTATTTTCAACATGCTCACCTTGTGCCGGTAATTTAAAAGTCAAAATTGCAGATGGGACTCTATCCCCTATCGCTGGTAGAGGAGTCTCCGTATTTTTGAATCTATTACTCTTGTATCTGTCCTCCACGTTCCTAATTTATCGTGCAATTTGCCATCTATTAGTTAGTTAACCAACAGTCTAATTGCTCAGCTAAATTCCTGCCCTCTCATTGTGTCTTTTAGGACCTATCATCGGGGAAGACGATTGGTAGTGTTAGGGAATGTGACGGGCTCTACTACTTTGACAAAGATAATGTGAATGGACCGTGTCCTCCTACTGTTTGTAATTTTGCATCTAGTCCTAGGGAAAGTGAACTTTTGTTATGGCACAAAAGGATGGGACGTCCTAGTTTTCAGTATTTGCAGCATTTATTTCCTTTAATATGTTTGAATAAAACTGCCTTGGATTTTCAGTGTGAAGTGTGTGAACTTGCCAAACACCATCATACTACTTTTCCTAGATCTCAGTTTAAACCATCCATGCCATTTAGTCTGATTCACAATGATCTATGGGGTCCTTCTCGTACTCCTAATAGGGCCCATACAAAATGGTTTATTACTTTTTATTGATGATCACACTCGTCTGTGTTGGGTATATTTATTGACTGATAAAACTGAGGTTCGATCAGTCTTCATGAATTTTCTGATACAACCAACTTTCACACAAAAATCCAAATCATTCGTACTGACAATGGTACTGAGTATTTCAATCACTCGTTGGGCACGTATCTTCAAGAGAATGGTATTATCCATCAAAGCTCTTGCGTTGGCACCCCTCAACAAAATGGGCTTGCTGAATGGAAAAATCGACATATCCTTGAAGTTCCTCATGCTCTGTTGTTCACCTCTCACATACCAACAAAATTTTGGGGTGGCTTAATTTTGACGGCCACATACCTCATTAACCGAATGCCTAGTAGAGTCCTATCCTTTGCAACTCTGCTCCAAAAACTCCAAGAGACTTTTCCCAATTTTAGGCTCGGCTCACATCTTTTGCTTCGTGTCTTTGGGTCCACTGTATTTGTCCACATTCATGCACCCAAGCGAAACAAATTGGATCCTAGAGCACTTAAATGTTTCTTTCTTGGTTACTCTCCCACACAGAAGGGTTACAAATGCTATGACTTGGTCTCCCAGAAACTCTATGTTAGTCTCGATGTCACCTTCTTCGTACATACCCCCTACTACTCGCTTCAGGGGGAGTCCTTGAGTAAGGCTCGACCCTCAAACTCAGACTACTTCGATATTGCTATTTTCGAGACCACTCCATACCCTATATTCACTCCTTCGCGTAGTACAGAAGGAAACTTGAACTTAGGGGGAGATGCGGAAAGACAAACAAATAGGGAAACACTTGTCTACTCAAGGAGGCCAAAATCGAAGTCCAATGAGACACTCACTTCTGAAGCACCAAAAGAGTCAGAACCTATGATAGTTCCAACTCCTCATGAGCCCGACTCCAATCCCGACCAAGTAAAAGATGACTTACATTGCTCTTAGAAAACAATCTCGTTCATGTACTCTCCACCCTATCTCAAAATTTTTATCTTACAATGCTCTTTTTGCCAAGTGTCGTGCTTTTGCTTCTTACCTTTACAAAATCCAGATTCCTAAAAGCATTCAAGAAGCCTTGGATGTAATGCCCCAACCTGGGTCTGCTAGGGAGCACTGCGTCTCTCCTCCTCCACCTGGACCAGACAACATTTTTAGTGTGTTTTGTCCTCACTCACACACTTCTTGAGAAAACTTCCCAGGTGGTCACTCATTCCAAGATTGCTTCAAGCCAAGCACGCTTAACTATGCAGTTCTTATGGAAAAGCTCCCGAAAAGAAATGTGCACCTTGTTGATATGGGTAGTAACATCTAATATTTTTAAGTCTTTCATCCATGGGATATCACATTCTCCCCCACTTATAGAAGGCAACGTCCTCGTTGCGAACCCACATTTCCAAACCCAGGTAATGTGAATCTCATCACACTTCTGGTTGGGTGTTGGCTTTGATACCATTTGTAATGCCCCAACTTGGGTTTGCTAGGGAGCACTGCGTCTCTCCTCCTCCACCTGGACTAGACAACGGGGGGCGGGCATTGTCAGACTAATAACTGGTCCAACAAACCAACATGTGTCCTTTTTAGTGTGTTTTGTCCTCACTCACACACTTCCTGAGAAAACTTCCTAGGTGGTCACCCATCCCAAGATTGCTCAAAGCCAAGCATGCTTAACTATGGAGTTTTTATGGGAAAGCTCCCGAAAAGGAAGGTGCACCTTGTTGATATGGGTAGTAACATCTATTCTTTTTAAGTCTTTCATCCATGGGGTATCACATTGGAGATTCCAGAGTGGAGAGAGGCAGTGATGGAAGAGATAAGGGCACTAGAAAAGAATGGAACTTGGGAGGTGATGACTTTGCCAAGGGGGAAGAAACCAGTGTGCTATAAGTGGGTGTTCAAAGTAAAGTACAAGGCTGATGGCATGGTAGAACGATACCAAGCCCGCCTTGTGGCAAAGGGGTTCACTCAGACATACGGTGTTGACTACATCGTGACATTTGCACCTGTAGTAAAGCTGAACACTATACGGGTTCTCGTGTTCCTGGAAGCAAACCTGGATTGGCCACTCCATTAGTTTGATATCAAGAATGCTTTTCTGAATGGTGAGCTAGAAGAAGAAGTGTTCATGATGCTACCACTAGGATTTTGCAAGGAGGGAGAAGAAACCAGAGTGTGTAAGTTGAAAAAATCCTTGTATGGACTCGAGCAATCACTGAGGGCATGGTTTGATAGATTTGCAAAGGTAATAAAGAATCAAGGATACCGACAAGGGCAGTCACATCACACTATGTTCTTCAAAGAGTCCAATGAGGGAAGAAGGACCATCCTGATTGTGTACGTCGATGACATCATTCTCACTGGGGATGACATAGGAGAGGTGGAGAGATTGAAGAAGGTCTTAGCCACAGAGTTTGAGGTAAAAGACTTGGGGTCAAATGCGATATTTCCTGGGAGTGGAGGTCGCCAGATCAAGAAAGGGAATTAGTGTCTCCCAGAGAAAGTATGTGCTTGACCTTTTGACTGATTCTAGCATGCTTGGTTGTAAACCAAGCGATACTCCTATTGAGGCAGGAAAAAGAACGGAAGATGTAGGAAAGCTTGTGGATAGAGAGAGATATCTAGATTGATCTACCTCTCGCACACTAGACCTGACATTGCTTTTGCTGTAAGTGTGGTCAATTAGCACATGCATTGGCTGAAGGAGAGTCACCTAGAAGTAGTATATAAGATTCTCAAATATCTAAAAGGCTCTCTAGGGCGAGGACTAGTCTTCCAGAAAGGTGACAGTAAGAAGGTAGAGATCTACACAGATGTGGATTGGGCAGGATCAGCAGAAGAAAAAAGGTCTACTACTGGCTACTGTACCTATGTTTGGGGAAATCTAGTAACATGGAGGACTAAGAAGTAGAGTGTGGTAGCCAGAAGCAGTTCCAAGGCTGAATTCAGAGCTGTTGCACGAGGGATGTGTGACGAGCTATGGTGACAAATTTTTTTGGAAGAACTACACATCATAGTAGAGCTCCCCATCAAACTCTATTGCGACAACAAAGCCGCCATTAGTATTTCTCATAATCTTGTTCAACACGACAGGGCTAAACATATAAAAATGGACAGATATTTTATAAAGGAGAAAATTGAGAAGGGGACAATTTGCATAACCTATATCCTTACAAGAGAACAATTAGCAGATATTTTCACTAAGGGATTACAAAGATCTAGCTTTGAAGAGTTTATTTGCAAGTTGGACATGATCAATTTCTATGATCCAACTTAAGGGGGAGTGTGGAAATCCTGAATGATTTGGAAGTGGTTAGGAGAAGATTGTGGTAGAAGATTAAGGCTCTAATTAGATCCGATATTTAGGCTGATTGTATGGGTTGACTGTTATATTTCCATAATTTATTCTTTGTGTACATGTTAAATAGGGACCCGAGTATGTAAAGAATACACAATTGAATATACAATAGATTTATTCTCATTTTCTACAGTTACTATGAGGGGCAATAGAAGGGGTAGGAGTGGATGTAAAATAACTTGCAATGAGATAGTAAGGATTTAATAGCCCTGAATTTGTTGTAAGAAAATTTCCATGATCGCTTAAATTAGTGGAAAAGGATTCATGTAGCCGACCCTACCTAGTGGGATTTAAAGCTTGGTTTTTGTTGTTTGTTGTTGTTTCTCTCACCCTCCCCGTATATTTGGGTGTCTCCTTTGTTCATCAACTAACTCCTGGGGTGGGTAAGTTGGACCCTTGTGCTATAAAATGTCTTTTTGTGCTACTCATATATTCAAAAGGGATATTGTTGTTGTAGTCCTATGCTGCATCTCTTCTTTGTTTTTGTAGATTTAACCTTCTTTGAATCTACACCTTGCTACACCTAGTCCCTGAGTGCTTATAAGCGTAACGAGTCTCTTCGTTTGCCTAATCTTCTAGATTCTACTTTGCTATCCTTGCCCAACCAACCATCTGAGTCTGTATGTAGTTTGTGTCCTTATCATCGTCTTGATCATCCTAATTTGCAGGTGTATTCACGACGGTGGCTCCAAGGAAGAGAGTCCCCTCTAGCTTCTACTACCACACTTTTGGTTTCCTTGTCTGATCATATTTCCAATGATGTTGATCCTTCCATTGTTGTTGGGAAAGGTAAATGCACATGTACTCAACATCCCATTTCCAGCTATGTTTGTTATGACTTTTTATCACCATCCTATTATTGTTTTTTTACTGCTTTATCATCTACTGCCCTTCCTAAATCTGCTTCGGAAGCCTTAGCAGCTTAGCCCACTCTGGGTGGAGGAATGGTTGAAGAGATGAATGCTTTTTAGGACAATGACACTTGGGACATGGTATCTCTTCCTCTTGACAAGTTTATGGTTGGTTGTCGCTGGGTATGCACTGTGAAAGTCAACCCTGATGGTTTTGTTGCTCGTTTATAGGCCCATCTTGTTGCTAAGGGGTATACTCAAGTTTATGGTTTGGATTATTCTTACACTTTTTCTCCGGTTGCAAAACTTACATTAGTATGCCTATTCATCTCCTTAGTTACTACTTGTTATTGGTCCCCACAGTAGTTAGATGTGCAAAAGCCTTCTTGCATGGTGATCTTGAGACGGAGGTCTATATGGAGCAACCATTTGGGTTTGTTGCTTAGGGAGAGTCAGGCTTAGTGTGTCGGCTCAAGAAGGCACTATATGATTTAAAATAGTCTCTCTGAGTATGGGTTGGTCATTTCAGTGTTGTAGTTATTGAGTTTGGTCTTTGATGGTGTGCAGTGGATCATTCTATGTTTTATTGTCATACTTCATCAGGTAGGATCCTCCTTTTTGTTTATGTGGATGATATATTACATGTGATGATGATAAAGGTCTTTAAAGTCACAAACTTTTTCTACAGACTAAGTTTCAAACCAAAGATTTGGGACCGTTGAAGTACTTCTTTGGTATAGAAGTATCTAGATATTGTATGGGAACTGTTTTTTCAGAAAGGAAGTATGTTCTTGATTTTTTGAATGACACTGGGTTGTTGGGATCCAAACTGGTTGATACACCCATGGATCCTAATAGCAAGTTAGTGCCAGATATGATTGATTTGCGGCCTAATCTTGGACAATACCAGAGATTAGTTGAAAAGTTGAATTATCTTACAGTCACTTGGCTGAATATTTCTTTTGCAACAAGTATTGTGAGTCGATTTCTAGATTCTTTGAGGGTGAGTCATTAGGATGCAATAATTCGCATCTTGAGATATCTCAAAGGTGCACCTGGAAGAGATATTTTATATAGTGATTAGGATCACACTTATATTCATGGATACACAGATGTAGATTGGGCTGGGTTGCCTTTCGACAAAAGATCCACAATCAGGTATTGTATCTTGGTTGGTGGTAATTTGGTTTCTTGGAAGAGTAAGAAACAAACTGTGATGGCCAGGTTAAGTCATGAATTAAAATATGAGCTATGGACTCACACTACTTGTGAACTTGTTTAGTTGAAGAACATGTTGGAAAAATTGGGTTTTTCACATTCTCAACCTATGAAGTTGATGTGTGATAATCAAGTTGCTATTCATATTGCCTCCAACCTGGTGTTTTATGAGCGGACAAAACACATTGAAGTTGATTACTACTTTGTTGGGGGAAACTTGAGCATAAGCTCATGACTATCGCTTACGTGAAGTCTGATATGCAGGTTGCTGATTTGTTTACCAAAGCCGTGGGGGGTGCTCATGTTAAATTTATTTGTAACAAGCTAGGAGCATATGACATTTATGCTTCCGCTTGAGGGGGAGTGTTAGAGGTTATTTATGCCGTTTAGAATTATTATTAACTGTGTTATTAAGTTAATTAGTGAGAGTTAGTAAGGGTATTATTGTCATTATAATGTATTTGATTTGTATTATAAATAGAGGGAAGACCTATCTTCAAGTTAGGTCATCATATTTAATCAAAATCTCAATAGGATTAAAGTGGAGTATTTGAAATAAGTTGGATGTTTGTAGTCTTAGTCAGAAGGACTTTTTTGTATTTTTTTTTTGCATCAACATTTGTGTACATAGGTATGTATGTATACATAATGTTTATATGTGTGTGTTCATGTGCACATGTGCATTGTATGGCTCCATTTCTTGTATCTACGTGTGCATACATGCACACACATAAGTGAGTAAAACAAACAAAGGCTGTTTGTTTGTCTCTTTCATGGGTTTTCTATCTTCCCTTTTAATTGTGCATGTAATCTAATGCAACATGTTTGCATGCATGCATGAACATTGGTGGGCATAACAAACAAAGGCTATTTCTTTGCATGATTTCTGTACCTTACTTTTTGTTTGTGCATTGAATGCAAAGTAGGGCCTAGCTATACTCGTATACTAGCAGAGGCTAAGAGAGAGATAGAGAGAGAGGCTATCATTTTGCATCATACTATATATATATTTGGATTAAAAAGAAGATATATTAGGGGAGAGAGAGAGAGAGAGAGAGAGAGAGAGAGAGAGAGAGGCTATCATTTTGCATCATACTATATATTTGGATTAAAAAGAAGATATGTTGCGTGTGCGCAGGAGAGAAAGCCTCACTTTTTGGAAGCAGGATTCCTCAGGGTGCTTCCTTGGAAATTAGAGTTCAAAACACTACGTATTCCTTGGAAATTAGAGTTCAAAATAGTATGTATGGATGGTATGAACTGCCTAAAAAAGAATTCTTGAACAATGAGCAACCAGAGTTGTTAGTTTTGGTGTATTCCCAAGAGGAGGGGGGGGGGGGTTGAATTGGGTATTTAAAAGTTATTCCTAGGTATGTCCAAATTAGCAGCAGTAATGCTCAACCTAAGGTTTGTCTATGCAATTATAAACCCAATCATTCACAATAGTAAAATACAAACATTCAAGTGCTGGAATTTAAAATGCGGAAATTAAAAGGACGCACAAGAAATGTTATCGGGGTTCGGCCAAAGAGCCTATGTCCCCGCCTTGGCTCACCAGCACAAGGATTCCACTATGGCTCACTTAACAGATGGAGCGGTACCGGTTACAATCAGGTCAATTCACGGGGCTGACCTCAACCTACAACCGTACCTTACCAGGATGGTGCACCTAGCTTTTCTAATCGGGTCTAAGCCAATCCGGGACTATTCCATAGGGTTAGTCTCCCTCTTCAGGCCCATGGCTGGAATACAAAATATATGAAAATTGGCGTACACGGAAATGCTTCTTAACTAAGCAGACTATGTACCACTAATATAGGAACATATACGCTCAGTGATGTAAATGTATGCAATCAACACTTAGGCTAACAATTATTCTCAAGCAAGCACTAGAGTGTGTAACCTAGTTTTTCTTTGAAACACAATATAGAATATCTCAATAATTCATGGTTTTAAATAACGGCCGTTACGTAGCGTAACGGCCGATACGTAACGGAAATCAGAGGGCCCGAAACCGATACGGGCCGATATCGCGGTTCGGAAAAAATTCACGGCCGTAACGGCCGTTACGGAGGCGTAACGGCACGTAACGGCCGATACTCCAACGTTACATGTCGTAACGTCCGTTACGGACCGTTACATGGCCGACAGGTAGCATATTCGCTGACGGGCAGCAGGCAGCAACGCTGCTTTCCCCCTCTCCCTAGTCCCCACACCCATCTGCCATTCAAAGGCTAAAAAGGAAAGTTACAAACTGACCTTGAAAATTTGTTGGCCTTCGGCAATAAGAAGGCTTCGAGGCTACCGAGCAGATCTACTCAGAATTGCAGACTTGCAGTTCCAGGCTTCCAGTTCCAGCAACTTGGCGAGTCACCGGCGACGGAAAAAGGTCTGCAGCAGCTCCGCCAGTCATCGCAGTCGGCACCTTCCTCCGCCAGTCGTCGCAGTCGCACCAGCCAGCCTCTCGATTTCAGCTTCGGAGACTCGGAGCTTGGAGTCATCTCTGGCTCGCTGCTTTTGCTTCGCTCCTTCGACTGTTCGAGGCTCCTCTGAGTTCCCTCGAATCCCTCCTCTCTCTCGGTCTGACTCGACTATAGGCCTCAGCGTATGAGACACTCTAACACCCACAGCACTTTTCATTATGTTTTTTTTGTTTTTTAAATTATATTTTGTTGCACCACAGGCCACAGCCCTTTTCATTCCTTTCATTCTGTTTATTTTTTAAAATTATATTTTGTTGTAAAATAGGTTTGTTAAATTGAATTAAAAAAAAAGTAATTTAATAGAGTAAAAAATTAGAAATCATTAATAATTATGTAAAATAAAATTTTCTTAATTTATAAATATTTTAATTGTATTATATTTTTTAAAAGATAATTATGAAAATTAATTCCATGACATAGCAAGCAATTATTAATATTATATAATTAATATTTTTTAAGGTTAGTAAATAATTAATATTTACCAATAATAATTGAAGCCTTTTTTATAATAATATTTGAATATCAATAATCCACTACTGCATTCACCATCTAAACAAAGCATTAAAATAATGTATGTACACAAGACATCCATGTGATGGCATTTTATATTATCTAGGCTTAATTGAGCTCTATTTTTCACCATTCTTAAAGAATTCCAAGGAATACTCTGCACAATTATTATAATATTTAGTCTTAGGATTTGCCAAACTTATAGAAATAAAATTAATTCATGGCACCAATTGGCTAACATACTATTTATGTCAGCTGGATAAAGTGGTCATTTTGATAAAGAAGATATCATATTCACTCCCATCTATTGAAAAAATATTAAATAATATTCATATTATAAAAGAAAAAAAAATTAAATAACATCTGTCACCCATTTTATGTTACATGTGTATCTACTTGCCATTTCTTGAGTAGGTTGACCCTGTTTATTAATATTTTTTAAGTTTTAAAACATTATTTTGACCTTAAATTTAAAATTAGGTAAAATAAATGTTTACATCTATTTTTTGTTTTTAGTTATCAAATAAAGTAAAAATTAATAACTTAATAAAAAAAAATTAATCTAATAGTTAATACATTAATAAATTTGATTTTTACTAATTACTACTAGAATTTGTAGAAAATTTTAATTTTAATCCATATACTGAGAAAATGTTTAAAAAATTAAATAGTCAATTTGTAATGTATGGATCTCTATTTGTGATGCTATGATGTATATGAAAATAGAGTAAAAATCTTTTTCACCTGTTAATTTCTTATAGTTATAAATGAAAATAAAATCAAGCTATAAAAAATAATGAAAATATCTTTTTAAAGATAAAGGAATATATTTTTTTTGTAATAAAATATCTAATATTTTATAATTTTGTTTATTTAAATATAAAAATAATAAACATTACTTATTATTTTTAATCAAATATTATACTTATTTTTACGTAATAAGTATTTAAAATTAGGACTATTTAGTACTTATTATTTAATATTTACTAAATTACTAATTATATTATTCCTGTCATTGTAGGAAGGTTGTAAGTTGTAACTTTGTATTTTCTTTATATTTTGTGTAGAGATCATCAAATTAAGTCTATCAATATGTCACGTGATAGAGGAAATGAAAACTTACCTAGTGAAGATATTGGATGGCATTTTGGTACTGCGGTAGACGGTAATAGACATGTTATTATGTGTAAATTATGTGGGAAGATAATCAAAGGGGGCATTACACGCTTGAAACAACACTTGGCACATAAAAAGGGTCAAGTAGCTGGATGCTCAAATGTGACCACACAAGTAAGAGAACAAATGATGAAACATCTACAACAGTATGCTGAGAAGAAAAGAGATAAACAAAAAAGGCAAGAAGAAGCAGAAGCCCAAATTAGAGGAGATTTTGAGAATTTGAGCGATGAAGAAGACTTGGAAGAAGAAAGTATGAGATTTGCTCGACAAGAAAGCATGCGATCACAACAACAATGGGAAGATAGACAAAGATTTCGAGCAAGAACAACTGGAAGGGGTAATATTTATGAAGAGGGAGGTGGCTCTGGCAGTGGTGCTACCAGTGGTTTCAATAGAGCAGGAGCTCGATCTTATAGTGGTCGAGAAGTTGGAGGTAGTGGACGACAATGGATCAATCCTGATGCCCCTGAAGCTAGACTAAAGGCAATGGATCCTATTTTAGAAAGAAGCAAGAGTGCGAAACAACCAAAACTCAACACAAAGTTACTGAAAGGTTTAAGAAGTAAATTAGGAAAAGCGGTTGGAAAATTCCTAATTTATAATCGGATTCCAGCGAATGTAGCTGACTCTCCATTTATGCAGCCTATGCTTGATATTGCTGCAGAGGTTGGAAAGGGGGTGAAGGGTCCATCACCCTATGAGATATCTGAAATTTATTTGGAGCAAGAGTATCAAGAAATGAAAAATTATATAGCTTCTTTTGCTGGAATTTGGAAGGAAAGAGGTGTAACACTTATGTGTGATGGTTGGTCAGGACCAACTAGAAAACACATTATAAACTTTTTAGTTTATTGTGATAGAGGCACCGTGTTTCATAAATCAGTTGATGCCTCTGATGTGCCAAGCAGAACAGCTGAATATTATTTCAGGTAATTTTCTAATTTTAATTGTATATACAAATAGTATTATGGACTTGCATGTTTTTAATTAAATAGTAGTAATTATTGAATATATAATTTCATTTCAGATTAATGGATGAGGTGGTTGAAGAAATTGGAGAGGAGAATGTTGTCCAAGTAGTGACTGATAATGAAGCTGCAATGAAGGCAGGAGGAAAATTATTAATGCAGAAGAGGCCCAATCTCTATTGGACAGCATGTGCAGCTCATTGCATAGACCTTATTCTTGAAGATATTGGTAAGAAAAGTAACGTGAAGAAGGTCTTAGAAGATGCAAGAACAATAACCTCATTTATTTACAACCACACATGGACAGTGAATTTCATGAAGAAATTCACAAATAATAGAGAGTTACTTCGCCCTGCCATCACTCGATTTGCCACAAATTTCATTGCTTTGGAGACTATTGTCAGGCATAAACAAGCACTAAGGGAAATGTTTACATCTGATGCTTGGAAAAACTCAAGGTTTGGAATGGCAAAATCAGGCCCAGCATATGATTCAAAGAAAATTATCTTAGGCAAAGAGTTTTGGCAAAAGGCCTCTGATATAATTAAAGTGCAAGAACCCTTGGTGAAAGTTCTTAAATTGGTTGATGGTGATGAAAAACCAACCATGGGCTTCATATACGAGGCAATTGATAGGGCGAAGTTGGCCATTCAAAAAGATTGCCGGTTTTACAAAGACTATTGGAAAATTATTGACAACCGGTGGAGTTTTCAGTTGCACCAAGATTTGCACGCTGCTAGTAAGTGTAAATCAAATACAATTTCTTATTATTTTAACTTTTAAATTATGCATAGTTGCATTAGAAAACTATTGATTAATATGTTTCTAAATTTAATTGTAGGATATTTTTTGAACCCACAATTTCTTTATGGTGCCCCACCCTCTCCTGAAGTTGCTAGAGAAGTCATGGATGGAGTTAAAAAAGTGATAACCAAGTTGGTACCCGATATAGATACTCAAATTCGGGCTATTAATCAAGTAAGTATTTGTTCCATTAAATTGAATAATGAATTGTTCTAGTATTCTGTAATACTTTCAAGAATAATTATTAATACATCTAATTAATTAATTATATTTCACAATCATCATTTTTTAGTTGTTGCTATATCGAGATAGGCAGGAGACTTTTGGAACCCTGTTGGCTCAAAGGGCAGTGAAACAAACAAATCCTGGTAAATATGGCTATATAGCTAAATAATGGAAAATTACTCTATTTTCTCTCTTTGTGTTCAAATTTGACTTTTGAAATACGCTATACTAACATAAAACTCTTTTTAATTATTCATGCAGCTGAATGGTGGATTCATTATGGCTTGTGTGCTCCTGAGCTCCAAAGAATAGCAATTAGAGTTCTTAGCCAGACCACATCAGCTTCGAACTGTGAGCGTAATTGGAGCACCTTTAGCCTCATCCATACGAAAACAAGAAATAGATTAAAGTATATGAGACTACAAAAACTTGTTTTCGTACATTACAACATGAGGTTAAAGTTAAGACGTACAATGAGAAGAAGCCAACGAGAAATTGAAGAGGGTTTCAATCCTATCAATTTGGACTACATTTTCGAAGAAGATGATCCTTTAAGTCAATGGTTAGAGGAGAGAGAGACACCACTACTCGATGGTCAGGACAATTCAAATTGGTTAAATGAAGAGGTTGGTGGTACTACAGAAGGAGGTGATCAACCACCAATAAACGCGCATGATGATTCAGGTTCAAGCCCTGAA
Source organism: Malania oleifera (assembly GCF_029873635.1). Classification (NCBI taxonomy): domain Eukaryota; kingdom Viridiplantae; phylum Streptophyta; class Magnoliopsida; order Santalales; family Ximeniaceae; genus Malania; species Malania oleifera. The sequence goes on from NC_080417.1 coordinate 85,363,193, forward strand.
CGTACACAAAGTGATGACAATCTTGGTTTGAGCCCACCAAGTGATGATGATGGTAATAGTGGTGCTGGAGCTGGGGTTGGGGGGGGGGTGGCAGTGGTGGTGGTGGAGGCGGCGGTGTAGAATATAATTATGGATATGATACAGGGACATCATTTGGAAGGGATATATATCCTTCTGATCCTTATGGATTACATGACATACCTGAAAATTATGACTTGGGTATTCCTCCAGGGAACCAATCTTCACAACCCAGGAGAAGGAGGAGTGCTCGTGGTGACCCTAGCGATTCTACTGAAGATTCATATGGTGTGGTTCGTAGTTTTGGCGACTTTGGTTTAGATGGTTCATCATCACAATCATTTGGATCTCATCCAGCATATCCACATTATGCATCTCGTGACTCACATTTTTATCCCAGTGGATTAGGAATCTCAGGATCTAGTGAGTCTTCTTCTACACACTACCCAGAGCCAGCCCCTGCCCCAACTTATAGACATTATTCAGGAGAATTTTCATCACCAGTACATTTTCAAGAGCAACAACAAAATGATGCAAACTTGGGTTCATTCAACTATGTATTTCCACAAGGATGGGGAGATAATTTCCCATCCCAATCTCAAGATACAGATGCAAATTATGAAGACCCTCCACGTCATTCTTTTTGGTGGTGACATGTGTTATATTATAAATTTGTAATATTGTATTCATGTATTTTCAATTATTTATTGATATTTGATATTAATCACTTTTTAAATTCATGTATGTGTAATGTGTATATTGAGTATTAAGTCTATTGAGTATTGATTCATTTTTAGTAACTTTATGACTTAAATTAATTGATTCTTACATTTCTACATCTTTTTACTCATTAAAGTAATGTAAACTATAAAAAAATATGCTTTTTTTTTGTAAACAGCGCACTAAAATTAATATAAAAATCATAATGCTTATTAAAAAGCATTTGTAGGTTGAATGAAAGCCTTCAAAATTCATTAAAAATCATGTATTAATGGATTTCATGCTTATTTTTTAATTTTCGCATGGTTGTGCATGCGTGAAAAAAATTCACGACCGTTACGCCCGCTTCCCGTTACGTAACACCCGCGTCTCCCGCGACCCGCGACACCCGCGACCGTTTCGCGACGTTACCCGCGACCGCGATTTCGAACCATGCTCAATATCAACTTAGGGTTTCAAAGATGCTAGCAATAATATTCAAACAAACTCAAAAAATATTTTCTCAATGTAGCAAGCACAAGAGTTGTTTGAAATCAAGCTTGTAAAAAAAATTTTGCACACAAAAATATGGGCTAAGGTATCTTGCAATGCAAAGACCCACAAGCCACTAAGTTTTCTCCACACAAGATTTATTAGATTAAATCAATGGGAAAACTTATGCCTAACTCTCAATATCAAAATCAACCAACAAATAATACCATGAGAGTTTAGGGCTATTTAAAATGGAGCACAAATAATTTAAACACTCTCTCTAGACTTGAATAATCAAGGAATATGAAGTAGGCGAGTATTTGGGAGTATTATGAGTAAAATAAGATTGGAAAAATTTAGAGAGTTTTTGCCCTAATCACAATGCTAATCCCCTCTAATTTTGATAAATGAAAGCATATATATAGAGAATGGGCAAATTATGACCGTTGGGAACTCAAGGGTAATTTTAAAATTTGTTTTAATTATGTTTAAGAAATTAACCCTTGATTAACCCTATTTACCTCGGTTAAAAAATTTGCCAACCCGAGAGTTGCGGGTGGCTGAACCATGGTTTCGTCACCCGAACAGACTCAACAGAAAAAGGTGTTTTTTGAAGTTCTGGTGCCCGAGTCAAGGTTCGGTTGGCTGAACCAGACGATTTTCTAATTGTTCAAGGTTTGGTCACTTGTACATAATTTCGGTAGCCCGAACAACAACCTTTGGTCGCCCAAGGGTATTTTAAACGTGAAGTTTAGGGCGCCTGAACTGTTGGAGAAAAGTCAAAAACGAGTTAGGTCGATCGAGGAAGATACACTCATTCCAGTTCAGTCGCCTGAAGTCAGGTCAACGATGCTGACTTTCCACGGTTCGGTCGACCAAGGCAAATAAGCTTTGCCAAGTTTGGTCGCCCGAAACCTCATGGTTTTTGGGCTAAGGTCCTGATTTCATGTGCTATTAAAGTGTAGGGACCTAGGGTCTTTCTAAAGGTCTTTGAGTTAGTCCTAAAAACTTGGCGTCGGTCGGCCTTTGGTCGATCGAAGGGTGATCCCTAAGGCCAATCTATGGTCTTTGAGCTTACAATAACCTACATGCATGATATGCTGAGATTATTAAGACATTTTCCTATATTTACTATTACGGACCTGAATAGCGCCATAAAATGAATTACCACATAAAATAATCTTCTAGGTTTTCAGGCTTTACTTCATGTGCCATCAGTTAATCTGATAATATAAACCTGTACACAAACTAGATAACCAACAAATACTTGCGTATTTGTCATTATCAAAACCTGGTATGACCTATGAGGTCAACAAGAGCCTATTGCTCACTACACCAAAAAATTTCGCTAGCGTCGCTTTTTGGAAGCAGGATTCGTCTGGGCGCTTCCTTGGAAATTAGAGTTCAAAAAACTATGTGTATTCCTTGGGAATTAGAGTTCAAAACAGTATGTATGGATTGAACAACAAAGAACTAGAGCCCGAGGGAGGGAGGGAGAGCCACCGCTTTTTGGAAGCAGGGTTCCTTAGGGCGCTACCTTGGAAATTAGAGTTCAAAGCAGTATGTATGGATGGTATGAACTGCCTAAACAAGAATTTTTGAATAGCGAACAACTAGAGCCTATTGCTCGCTACATAAAAAAATTTCGATTAATGAAAGATGTAAATCCATTGGAAAGCAAAAAACACGCATTTCTGATGAAATGGGTGTTGCTATTTGCTCCAAGTAGTTCTTCGAGAACGAAGTGAGGGAGTCCTCTCTGTAGTACCCAAAAGCATAGGGGGAGATAAGGGTAGTCTACCCCCAAAGTATTCAAAAGTGTAGGGGGAGAGGGACAATGATGGAGATGGAGTATTGGGGATTAGAAGAATTCTAAAACTACAGAACCAATGACCCCAACAATTTGGAAGATATCTTGAGAAAAGGTTTTAGCACTGGTATATCCTATATGTATTCCCCTGACTCATATGGCCAAAAAGCAATACTAAAAGTTGAACCTAGAAACTACTGTATGAGACAGGGGGTGGTGGTCCCGACTCATATTGCCAAAAAGCGATGTTGGGACTCAAACTCGAACTCGGAACTTGAACTCTACCAATCACAACCGTCTTGTCTATTCTAAGCCGACCTAATCCTTGTGATGTCTCAATGCTTAGATTCATATTAAGAGGCTAATCATTTTGCTTCGATTAAAAAAAAGATATATTAAAGGGGGAGAGAGAGAGAGAGAGAGAGAGAGAGAAATTAAAAATAAAAAAGAAATACAAAAAGCAAAAACTTGCTAATGGAAAAATCCTGCCGATTGCAATCACAATAAGAAGATGGCGGAGAATGCAAGAATTTTTAAATTTTTGGCTGAACTTAATGATGAGTTTGATGGAGTAAGGGGAAGAATCCTAGGGAGACAGCCTCTACCCCCACTCAGGGAAGCATTTTCTGAAGTACGACAAGAAGATTGTCGAAGGAGTGTGATGATGAAGAAAAAGGAGGATGAGATTGGAAAATGCTGCTCTACTTGCTGCCAATAATCCTGCTCCTCATGTAGGTAACACGGATTTGGCTATTGCCAATATTTTTGCACAACGACGTTACTCTAATCAAAAGAGGTTGGAAGATAAGCCTCGAGTATGGTGTGACTATTGCAATAAGCCACGCCACACTCGAGAAAATTGCTGGAAACTCCATGGAAAGCTAGCAAATTGGAAGAGCAACAAATCTGGACCCTTTGGTAGCAATCATGCAGAGGCAGAATTTACACTGATGCAAATTGGGCTGGAGGTATCATTGATAGAAGATCAACTTCTGGCTATTGCACCTTTGTTGGAGGAAACCTAGTAACATGGCGTAGCAAGAAACAAAATGTTGTGGCAAGGAGTAGTGCAGAGGCAGAATTTAGGGCTGTTGCTCATGGAATTTGTGAAGCACTATGGATTAAAAGGTTGCTGGAAGAATTAAAGATTACTAATTCACCACCAATGAAACTGTATTGTGACAATAAAGCTGCAATAGCTATCGCTCACAATCCAATTCTTCATGATAGAACTAAACATATGGAGGTAGACAAGCATTTTATCAAGGAGAAAATAGATGAGGGAGTAATCTGTCTGCCATATATCTCGACAACTGAGCAAGTAGCAGACATACTGACAAAGGGACTGCTGAAGAAACAGTTTGAAAACTTCATTAGCAAGCTAGCCATGGAAGATATCTTCAAGCCAGCTTGAGGGGGAGTGTTGGAAAGTTTCATATCTATTTAGTCAACTTTCCTATTTTACTAAGAGAATCTTGGCTGTAAATGTGTGAATATCCTAGAATATTTAGTTTCCTTAGAAGTTAGCTTCTTTGGTTCTTTCGTTTTTGGTTCTTTCCTTCTATTCTTCTGCTATACATCTATTTATATAGACCTGTACCAATGCTACGATTAATGAGAATTATTTCCACAAAAAGCTATCTCAATCTAGAACAAATAAAACATTGGTTATTAAAAAAATGAATATTGAAAATACTATGCTGCACATTGGAAATTGATATATTGGCTTGATTGGAGAATTAATAAAAAGGACCTAGTCTTTCTAATTTTCTGCATAGTCATAGCTAGATTGGGTTGGGATTTGACGCAAGGAAATGAAAAAAAGTTAATTGTTGAAGTTAGAGATGGGTATGAACACATTCAAAATAACTTTATGCAATTTTTTTTTAATTACATATATCTAATTGCAAAAATCCTCAACCAAAGGAGCAATTCTCTTTCAATATTTGTAGCTCTAGCTGATGCTTTGCACCGTTTCTATTTTTAGTCATGTGTGGTAATGATTGAATCACCTTCATAATAGTCATTCCTAGACCATTTATTTGACACCTAAATAATATAGTAAAAGAGAAAATAACACAACCTTACTTAGAAGTTGAGTGGAGTGGGAAAAGTTATATTCTTTGCACCATCTTTATTTCAAACCAGGTTACTATAAATTGTCAAGCTCATTGCGGGGGATAAAAATATTTTTTATTGGATCATTTAATAAGATTTAAAATGCAACCATTAATTCTCAAAAAGCATATAAAAACTTTTTGTTTAGAATTAGATGCACTTTTTTTTTTTAAATAACAACAATTGGAAGACTTGGTGCATGATGCTACACTCTACATTTAATTTCTTTAAGAGTAGAAGCAATGAGTACTGGATGGTGTAAATTACCTATACAAAAAGCCCGAAAATATCTTCTTTTGGATCAGTAATAATCACAATGAAAATTTTTCAATGTGTTAGAGAAATTGTAAACTAGTTAACTTTGTTACCAATTTGTATAAATTAAGATAATTTAGTCATTAAATTTAGAAGTTTCCATCTAGAATAGCTATACATATTAGACATTATTTTTGAGTTTACATTTTTAGGAAAAAAACCTTTTAGTACTATAGGGTGCGTCTGTTTTTTGGTTGGATTGGATTGTATTAAATTAGTGTTTTAAAAGGCAAAGGCATAAGATGAGGCATTTTAACCCTTGAATAGCAAGGCGTAAGCCTTAAGGCATTAGGGTGTAAGCCTTTTGAGAATTGTTTAAGATAAGAATATGTAAATAAATCACATATATTTTCAAAATAAATAAAAAATTTGGAAAATCGTAAATATAATGTAAAATAAAAATCAAATATAATTTGCAAACTACTTGTCGAGCATTCAAAAATTGATGAGTTACATCCATTACATAAATCATGACAAGAGATACCTATAACATTACAAAGTTACCTAATCTTTTGCAAGTCACGTTTCCTTGAGCCACTTTTGGCCATTTTCCTTTTCTATTGGAATCTAGGAAGGCGGCTTAGGGTCCCACCCCCTTTAGATTTGAAATAATGTGGTTGGAACATGAAGCCTTTCAATCTTTGGTGGTGTCTTGGATGAGGAGATGGATAGGGGTTGGGAAGGTTTTAGCTTCATGAGGAAATTGAAGAGGTTGAAAGAAAATTTGAAAAGGTGGAATAGGGAGATGTTTGGGGACATTAGCTTTAAAAAAACCCATGTTTTGGGTGAGCTGGCTGAGCTAGAAGTAGGGAAGAAGCTTTAGTCTCTCGGGGGAGGAGTTGAAAAGAATGTCCTCAAGGAATGAGTTGGAAGGGGTGATTTTTAAGGAATTAGAAGTTGGAGGCAAAAGACGAAGCTTAAATGGGTAAGAAAGGGCGATTGTAACCCGACTTTTTCATAGGTTAGCAAGTGGGAATTCGAGGAGAAATCCTATTGGGGAGTTGGCGTTGGTTGGGGGGAAATTATCTCGGATAATAGTAGGATAGATTTGGAGATCACTGATTATTACTATAATATGTTTTCTGAGGAAGATGATTATAGACCGATAGTGGAAGGGCTAGAGTGGGATCCTTTGTCTGGTGATAAGATAGCTCGGTTAGAGAGATCTTTCGAGGAAGGGGAAGTAAGATCTACTGTATTTGCAATGAATAGGGATAAAGGTTCAGGGCTAGATGGCTTTAATCTAGGTTTTTTTGAAGATTGCTAGGCAGTGGTTAAGGATGACTTGATGAAGGTCTTTAATGAATCTTATTGTAATTGAAGTTTATGCAAGAGTATTAACTCTACCTTCATAAGTTTGGTGCCTAAGTAAAGCAGGTCTGTGAAGGTATCCAATTATAGGCCTATTAGTTTAGTATCCAGTGTTTATAAAATAATTAATAAAGTACTAGCCAGAAGGTTGAGTGTGGTTCATGATAAGACTATTACTAAGGCCCAAAGCACTTTCATGTTATTGTTTTGGGGGGGGGGGGGGGAGGAGATAGATAGTGTGTAGCGCCCCGACCCTCTACTCGGGCCCGAAGTGCTACTAAAACATAACATACACATTTCTCTGATATTATAAATAAAAACAGCCCGTCCTAACCAGGGAAAATGGGTGTTCCATCCTGATCATCATATACATACATAGCAGAAAAATTTCTAATACATCAAACACTTACCAGAGTTTCTAATTGTTCCCAATTACATACCAAATCCATATCATAATATTACAAACCCCAAAAGTATAAAAACTATTATCTATGTTTCACCAACTCTAACAATATCTAACAACTGTCTATCACCAGCCCGACGGTACGTTAGACTCGATCCCTCGAAGGACTTGAAACATGATTTATATGATAAGGTGAGGCACCTCCTAGTAAGATGAATTATATTATTATCATTGTGTGGCTAACATGAGTTGTCGTGTACACATATTACTGTTAACATTCATTTAACTGGCATTCTAAAAACAGTACTGCAATATATCTATTGGCAAACCCATAATTTCATAATAAAATACTGCTGGCTCAATATAGCCCATTTTATAGTAAATATGCCCATATATGCCTAGAAGATTCAACCTGGACTGCTGAATTAGCGTCGTCACGCATTCATATACTACTATGACATGCTTCCCCCCATGACGGGTTGTGTGGCCCGTAGGTTGGACCTAGAATATAGCCGACCGACTATAGCTAAGTCAAACTAAGTAGTAAGTACGATTGTGTCTACCCTATACCCGGAATTCTGCATCGGGAGGGTCACCCCAAATTCTGCATCGGATGGGCCCCCGAAATTCTAGATCGAGGAATACTTCCCAGGACTCCAATCGACTATCCTATACCAACACTCTCTCTAAGACGTGTGGTAGCTTTGTCTCCCAACATATAGTTATGGTACCGTGCTTATAACATAACATCATATCCACAGGGCTTTAAAATCATATATGGCAATTTACATCATAAAACTGAAATCATAATTCATTTTCATAAAATTGTATAAAACATAGACTGTTCGTAATTCTGTGGAATATCTTTCATAGACTGTTTGCTAACATCGGCCCCCGGCCGTCATATCTAATCTCGGCTCATAGCCGTTACAATTCAGTATTACACAAAACTTGTTCATTCATGCCAATTAAAACTGTACTCATGCCACACAATTTTTCATCTGGTAAATCATAAATAAAATAACTGCTTTGAGAAAATAGATATTGTGCTGAAAATAGCGGTATGAGTACAGGAAAAACAGAGATAATCAACCCTACCGCCTTTGGTTCATATTAAAACATGCCTACGGTTTGAAACCCCAAATTTTCAATCGGTGAAAATGTTCAGAAAGTCCAGTACTTTAATCCAAAAATATCATATTCAAATTTAATCGGTTGATTTCGAAAATAAAGTCTTTTAACCGAACCCTAGGCTCGGAAACCTAGGAGAAGCCGTAACTATATATATATAAACATATCTAGTATTTCAATCGGTTAAAACTTGTAAAAGTAACTGACATAATATAATCCCCTTACCTAATTCCCGAAAAACGACTCGGAACTCCCGAAAAATGAAACCCTAACTTTCGGAGCAGGGCCTGAAAACAAGATCCCATGGGCCGGGAGGAGGGAGCACGGGCCGGGAGGAGGGAGAGAGAATCGAGGAACACTCGTGAGTGATCCTGGGGACTTAGAGAGAGAGTGAAACGTGAGAGAGAGAGAGAGGAAATGAGAGTTAATAAAATAAAAACATAACTTAGCCCTTAAGTAACTTAAAATATCTCCTCCAAGATATTTATATATAAAAATATCTAAAAATATTTCCTCCAAGATATTTATTATTATATTTATTTATTTATTTTTCATTTTATTTTATTTTTTTTGTTCGGGTTACGACATAGTGGGTGGGATTTTGATAAAAAATGAAGTCATTTAGGATATTAGGAGAAGGAAGAAGGGATTAATATTTAAGTTGGATTGTGAGAAAGCCTATGATAGGGTGGGTTGGAATTTCTTGGACAAGATTTTTACGAAGAATGGTTTTGGCGAGAGATGGTGGAGATGGATGAAAAGTTGCATGTCTAATGTGTTTTATTTGGTGATAGTGAACGGGGAACCTAAATCTTGGTTTAGGGGGATTAGACAAGGAGACCTTCTTTCCCGTTTTTTGTTCCTCTTAGTGGCTGATGCCTTCACTAGGATGGTTGATAGAGCTGCAGTTAGTGGTTTAGTGTAAGGCTTGCAATTGGGGAGGGAGGAGGTAATGCGTTCTTATCTTCAGTTTGTTGACAATACTATCTTTTTTTTAAAGGATCATAGGTCATATTTTTCGAATATTCTAGTGATTCTACATAATTTTGAAAGGGTTTTAGGGCTTAAGATCAATTTGGGGAAGAGCAGTCTTGCCACCATTAATTTGTCGGAGGAGCAAGGCAGGGAGTTAGCCTAGGAGGTAGGTTGTATTGCTTTGGATTGGCTATTATCTTCTTTAGGAGTGCTTTTTTTTGCGTTTGGGGGCGGAGGGGTAATCCAAGGTCCTAGTTTTTGGGACCCTGTTATTGAGAGAGTGGCTAAGCGTTTAGATGGTTGGAAGAGTGCGCTTTTCTCTTTAGAAGGTAGGATTACTCTCATTCAAGCTTGTCTTTCTAGTATCTTGCTATAGTTTTTGTGTGTTTTCAAAATACCTGTGGGTGTGGCTAGCATAGTTGAGATAATCAAGAGAGATTTGCTTTGGTCAGGGGTGGGGGATCTTAAGGATCATTTGGTGAGTTGGGGGGGGGGGGGGGTGGTCTATAGGCCTAAACAAGAGGGTGGGCTGCGTCTTGGTAATTTGGTGTCTAAAAACACGACTCTCTTGGCCATGTGGCTTTGGTGGTTTCCTTTAAAGATTTCTTCGTTGTTGCATGAAGTTATAGAATTGAATTTGGACTTGATGGGAATGGACGGGATACCAATTTGGGTCTTAGATGTTCTTTGGAGAGTCCATGGAAAGCGATCTCTCAGATTTATTCCCTCTTTATTCCCCTACTGATATTATATTGGGTAGGGGTTATAATATTCGTTATTGGAAAGAGTTATGGTTGGGGAATGTTGCCCTCGCCTATTTTGATTAAGCTTAGAACAGGACGAATCTATTTCTTCTTTCATTGTGGAACCGGGTTGTCCTTTAATTTCTTGGGATTTTCACTTTAGGAGACCATTGAATGATAGGGAGATGGAGTTTTCCTCCTTATTACTCTTGCTGAATAATTGTCGAGTCTCTTGGAAGCTGACAGTCGTTCTTGGTCCTTGGATTTCTCGGGGTTCTATTCCTGCAAATCTTTTTGTGAGTTTTTGACTAGCTCTGGTTTTCGTTTTCCTCTCTATATAACAATCTAGAAGGCCAAAGTTCCCTGTAAAATCAAAGCTTTTGTCTGGCTGGTTGTGCTTAATAGGATTCACCAATAACTTGCTACAGATTAGAAGACCTTTAAAGCTCTATCTCTGGACATATTTGTGCTTTGTTTTAATTGCTCTGAAACTGCCTTGCATCTTTTTTTACGTTGTGGTTTTTCCTAGAGGATTTGGAACATGTTATTTAATTATTTTGGGGAATGCTAGGTTTGCCCAAAGAGGTGGAGGAATTTTTGGCAATTCAGTTTGTTGGTTTTGGCAGGAAAAAAAGGAGGGTAAGGACTAAGGAGTTATGTAATTGTGCTTTATTTGCTGTTCAATGGGGTTTATGAATGGAACGAAGTACGCACATTTTTGCTAGGAAGAAGTTGTTTCTTTTACTGGTTTGGGAGAAGATTCAAAATTTGGCTTCTCTTTGGTGTGTGGGTAATGGTAACTTCAAGGGGACGCGTTGTTCGGATGTTCAGCATAATTGGCTTTTCTTGTTGATTGATAGGGCCTGTTGATTGTTTTTGGTTTGTTTCTAATGTTCCTTTTTGTTGTCTTTCTTTACTTTCCTGGGGTTACCCAGAATTTTGAAAGGAGATGCTTTACTCTCTCCTTCTTGTACATTCCTATTCTATGAATCAATGTTTTAAAAGGCTTAATCAAGGTGAGCCTTAAGGCAAGGCATGCCTAAAACGCCTTGAGGCTCAATCTAAAATACCAAATCCCAAAAAGGCTAACGCATTACACGCTGAAGCTTACGCATTTGTACTAAAGGCACGCCTTTGCGCCTTTTTAATTGAGACTTACGCATTTTGCTTGTGCAATTCTCAAGTAAGATTTGGTTAGAAAATATTGGTTCCCTGTTTATATAAAAGGAATGTCATAATATGAGGTGATTTCTAAAACTCTTGAACCTCAACCTTTTCAAAAAAATTGAGTTGTATCTTAGATCTTGCAAAATAATTTGAACTTTGTAACGTTATAGCCATCTCTTGTCATGATTTATTTAATGAATTTAAGTTAGCAATTTTGTTTTTTAATGGCCAACAAGTAGTTTGCACATTATATTTGATTTTTTTTACATTATATTTGCGCTTTTTTTTATTATTAAAATATATAACTTATTTAGATATTTTTATCTAAAAATAAAATGTCAAAAGGCTTAGGCCCCAACGCATTAAGGCTTATGCCTTGCCTCTTAAGGCTTAGAGTGCCTCGCCTTACACCTTTGCCTTTTAAAACATTGCTATGAATGAAATTATTTTGTTATAAAAAAAATAAAATTACAAAGTTAAACTTATTTTGAAGATCTAAGATACAATTGTCAATTAGTTTGGAAAGATTGAGGGCCAATAATTTTAGAAATCAACTCATAATATGACATTCCTTAACATGGAGTTAAAATTTTCTAGAAAATCTAACTTGAGAATCACACCCAAATTGCGTAGGCCTCGACTAAAAGGCAGAAAAAGGCACGCCTTCTGTGCAAATGCATAGGCCTTAAGGTGTAAAGCATTTGCCTTTTTGGGATTTGGTATTTCAAGTTGAACCTCAAGGCGTATAGGCATGCCGTGCCTTGAGTCAGGCCTCATGGCGAGCCTTGATTGAGCCTTTTAAAATATTGGATTAAATAGTAGTTGGATATATATATATATATATACATATATATATATTTATAGGAAAATAATTGTATTAATAGGGAAGAAAGGTGGGTAGAATAATTACCATATATTGCTCTGTGATCTATAAGGGATAGGACCTCCCGGGGGGGGAGGCATGGGGTGTGCAGCTCTAGCTCATGTGGAGAGTCTAAGAAAGCCTCCCCCTAGCCTGTCCTATCCTTGTGTAGCACTAGGCATAGACTAAGGGTGCTAGGCATAGACTAAGGGTGTTTAGCCAAGCCTAAGCCATAAAACAAATGCACTAGTTGTGTTGTATGTTCAAATTGCCATTTAGTGAATAAGCTTGTTGATGTTGAGGCGCCCTAAGCAGTACTTCTTGGTATTGTATTTGAAACAATAGCGATGTGCAATTGAAGCAAGTTCTTTTAGGGCATGTTTTTCATGATGGCTTGGCTAGGCTTTGCTAGGCTAGGTGTCATTGGGTAGTAGAGTCCCTAGGCACAAGGGATCATGCTAGCCTTAATCTACTTTAAGTGATGTAGTCACGCTTGAGCGGAGACAAGATAACACCAAAACCTGTCTAATTGTGCTCACCGAAGAATTATGACTCGAATAGTAAGGATATCAAACCCATATTCCATAAGTTGAGGGTAACTCCCATTCTCATAGCATGATCCTTGTGTAAGTGTACCTACCGCTTACCACCGTAGGTTGGAGCTAAGGGAAGTGACACAATATATTACTCGAGATAGACATGCAAAGGATCAACATCCCTTGATGGTCCAATCGAGTAAGGCAACGCCATTTGAGAGTATACCCACCCTAGGCTGCATGTCTCAACCTTTGGGTCAAGAGTAATGTACAACCTCATTCTTTAATGGTCCATGAGGCTCTTAATCCCACATGGAAGCCCAAGACACCCTTAAAGGATGTCAAGAGACCGTCCCCAAGTGCTACTTGAGCAGCTTACTTAGTGCCAAAAGCACACCTGGTGGTAGGCCGCTCACGTAGCGTTCCCTTAAAGTACATCACATTCTTGCTTTGCATAAGTAACCATTGAAGTACCATACATCACTTGCTCAAGAATGCCACCTTAATAACTTTCTTGATCCATCACAACATCATAGCAGCATTCAAAGTACGTCCCTTGACATTCCATAATTGAATCCATGTTTATTAGAGTTGTTTTCACAATCCATTTGACATGATCACCTTGCCATTCTATGGCTACCCAACCAGCTCATGCAAGCGTCATGGATGCAAGAACACAGGACTGTGACACTGAGCAGCCTTAGCCTGTGTTTGGTGCCACAAAGGTGTGGGATAGGACTTACCAAGAGGGAGGGCTTTAGCCTATTTACATGGTATAAGGCTGGGTGGCCCCTCATGGGACAGCAGCGGCTAAGCAATGAAAAGATTGGATTGCACTTTATTTTTTGATTTATTTTTCTTTTCATTAATAGTATTTTTATTTTTTGAATGATTGATCTTTATGGAAGAGCGAACCTGGGACAAGATAACTATCACAACCAGGTTCATTTCAGTTACTCTTCTATCCTGTCTAATCCTGTCAACCTAATCCAAAACTAATGCACTCTCATGGGCTAGGCTTGGGCAACGTTCTTAGCATATGTTTGGTGTTGCAAGATTATAGGATAGGACATGCTAGAGTGCTATACGGAAGTTTCTTAGCCTCCTCACATGAGCTAGAGTTGGTGAGTTTTCCCATTGGCCATCTTAGGGTAAGGGGTAAGGGAGTTAAAAGGTATAAAAAACAAAAATCCACCTTTGTCTATCTTATACTTTTTTAGATGGCTAGCCAAACATGGGATAGGATACTCATCCTCTACACTTGGGTCAAATACTATTTAGTCCATCCAATTTTCTCCAAAAAATAAAAAATAAAGTAAATTAATAAATATCATACTTCCCTTCTTGTGAAGATAATATAATGCATAGGTACAATAATAAGTGGCCTTCGACCACAAGGTTCCCTGCTTTGCAAGGTCAGGAGAAGGTCCTCACAATGTACGTTGCCTTACCCCTACTTTTATGCTGATATTAGACTGCATAGGTACAATATATGGGATTTTTACGAATAGCATTATTGGTACTTTTTTTTTAAATTATAAAAGAATAAACTCATTTTTTAATTATAAAAGTATAAAAATAAACTCATTAAGGAACAAGTCTTAGTGTTATTATCACATAAAGACTTGTAAGGCTTCCAAACCTAAAGTAGGTTGTTGATGTTTCTAACTAATAGAAGCTTTGACCTTAGAAGGACCTTTAGCTTATCAAATATAATCAAACATGAAGAAAAGACATGAACAGTAGTGCGGAAAAATTCCCATACCCATCCAAAATCCAAACCCTAAAATAAGGATGACAGACATCCATCAAATTGAGCAATGCAGAAAGCTTGTTCACTTCCTAAGCCATTTAGATTCTTCCAAAAATTGAAGTTTAAAAAATTGAACCTAGAGCACCTACTTTATATTTGTAACATTGATGAGGAAAAGAGATAGAGGGAAGAGAATAGTAAAAGAAACATCAGCCAACCACTCGTCCTTTTAAAAATTGAATGCAAGTACCATCACCAACTTTATGCTTGATGAAAATAAAGAACAAAGATGAAATTTGAGAAATGAACTATTTAGGAATAAGCCCTGTTACGAGTATTACAATCTCACTTGTTCACTTGTAAGCCAAATTACTTTTAATCACCTTATGCCAAAGGATATTAACTTCCAAAGGAAATTGAAGACACTTACCTACTACGTCCATGTTCTTAGACTCCAAATTGCCTAGATCCAACTTTCTCATCCTTATAGACCACCTCCCAACTAAATGATCCCTCTCTCCTGTGTCCTAACCAAAGAACATCTTTGATAAGTCTATCGTAGTCACCTCCTCCACTAGGTGATAAACCATCTCTCAACTAAGTGATCCCTCTCTGCCTCTTGCATTCCAGGGGTACAATTACAAATTTCCTTCTCCATTGTGTAACTAGAAGCAACCATGTTCTCTTTTGTGCCTTAGGTCGTTGGTTCATTTTCTACATGCTCACATGAACAAATTCTCCCTATTGCAGTATTAAATGTGTTCTTTTCGGGTACTCAAGAACTAAGAAAGGATATAGATATTATTGCAGCTGTTGCATTTTTTTGATGGTGCATCTTATTTCCTGGTCCTACCCTTATCCTTCCTAATCCATCAGCTACTAATCTAGAGAAATAATTGAGGCTTTATGAACGGTCGAAAGTAGGAGCAACCATGGACCACCTCTTCCGCTCTTCACTGTCTTGATTTCTTGCTTTAGAGATCCATTCCAACATGACTTGGATTTTCCAAATGCTCATTGAAAATTAATTGACCTTGTATTTACTAGTCCTTTTCTTTTCCTACCGCACATTATGTTTTAGTTCTTTGCTCTCCTATTACTATTGAAGTGGTTGGTAAACCTTGTTGGAAGCATGCGGTGAATGTAGAAAAATGGATGCCTTGACGAGTTGAGAGACGCAAGAGTTGGCGGATTGTCTTCTTAGTAATGAGTTGTTAGGTGTCGTTGGGTTTACATTGCCAACTGCTTATATCTTATTCATCGAACAACTCAAGGCTTGAGTCGTCGTGAAGTGTATGCCCAAACATGTGGTACTGACTGTTTTGAGACTTTCTCCCCTCTACTAAATTCTGTTTGTGCATTGATCTTGTTGGAATTTAAATTTGATTGGCCCTTCACCTGTAGGATGTGAAGGATGTCTTCTTATATTGGGATTTGCAAGGAAGAGGTGTACATTGGGCGACTTTGTAGATTTGTTGCTCAGAGGGAAGAGTGTGAAGGTATATAGGTTGCATAAGTGCATTTTTTTTTTTCCCTTAAGGATATCCTGTCCTATTTTAGTTTGTAATTCTTCTCCTTTCTTAATACAATATTTTGATCAAAAAAAGAAAAAAAGAAGTATGTTGGTGTCTTTATTTGGTTTTATCTAGTGTTACTCTAATCATTCAGCCTTTTGTTTGCAAAAAAAAGGTGACAGGTGTCGTACTTTTAGTAGTTTATGTTGATGGTCATAGACAGCACACAAGAGAGAGATGATAGCAGAACTAAGACGAGTCGCGATGCTCTCTCTCACAGTTTCTCCGCCGCTGTGTTAGATCATGAATCAAGGGCCTTGGAAGCCTTTGATCCTGATTCAAGGGCCTCGTCCTTGCTATCTGTACACAATCCTGTTTCTTCTGACCCAACCTGTTCATCCTTGACCCTCTTCACAACAGGGGGGCTGATGTTGATCCTCCCAGTTCTCATTTACCAAGTTGCCTTCTGCAGTTATCTTTTGAGGAAGCAGCAGGCTTTGCCTCCCTTGGTAAACCATCAATGGGGCCCTTAAGAGAATGCATGAGTCTCATTAGAGAAACTGCCCTTCTTTCCCAATCTTCCCTCCCTATTATTGTTAGTGTTGATGGGCTCCTCACCTGTTACCTTCCCTGAGCCCAAAACCTGCCCCGCAAGCCCTCGAACAAGAGTATATGGCTTTGATATTGTTTCTTTTAATTTTGCAAGGCTTGTTTTCAAACTCTTCAAACTTAGTACAATGGGTCCAGGATAGGTAGCCGATCCAACAAATTTGAGATCACCCATAATGCTACCAGCTGTTTCTTATTCCCCTAGGATGTCTCCTGCATACTTGCTCGACACGAGTGAGACCAGTTCTTTCCTACTTCTCCTCACCTCTGCAATGCCAACCTGCTCTTCTTTTAGCAGACAAAACTACCTACACAATTACAACCACTGTTTGGGTAAAAGGGCCCTTCATCTCCAACCATTCAGCCCTTCATCTCCAACCATTCATGATCCTCCACCTCCTTCAACTCCACCCTCCTTTGGCTATCAGAAATTTTACTGAAAGCTGCTTCAAACTGAGGTTCAGGTCCCAGGACAATAAACATTGGGAGTTGAGCCTACAACCAAACAGAAAATTGCTTTTTAACTTGTATAACTGAGGATTATTATTTTAGCTTCTTTTGGTACCCTTCACTCCCCCTGTCTGGAATGCTTTCTTTTTTTTTTCCTTCCATTTTCTTTTTTTTCTTTCCCCTTTTTTATACTGATTGTTTTTTTGTGGTTATTATTGTGATGGTTGGAGATTTATTATTGTTCCATATTGATCTTTGATGTTAAAGACATTCATTAATTGCAGGGTTGTTAGCCAGGTTGAGTACCCATCATTAGTTGATTTGCGAGGGCTCCTTCTGGATCTAGTTGCTCAACTTCTTGGTGCTTTATCTCGGATAAGGTAATTGAATATTTAATTTGTGTTTTCAATTTTCTATGGTGCATTGCAAAGTAAATTTTTTTGTTTTAATCTACTATTAGTAGAAAACTTAATTCATTTACTACTTGTCGAAGGAAGGACAGTAGACAATAAAATGAGGACTGTCTTATCTCCTGCCGAGTTGCCATTAGTTTTGAACACTAAAGTTATTTCTGATTTATAGGATTTTTTTCTGTGTTGTTAGAAGACATTGGAGCCTTCTATTTTTCTTTCTAATGATTTTACTGGATCAGCTTCTTCTCCTGTGCTCCTGTGTTGTTGCCCATTGGGTTGTCACATATGACACATGGTATAAAAGATGCGAGACTTCGGGGTGATCAATCTTCAGTTGGAGATTCTATTTGCTATACTTCTTTGGTGCTTGATGGTGTTGTGCACTTTATGCCGTTTATTGATTTTGTTGCTTGTTTACTGCTATACAATTCAAAACTTGAGACTGATGGAGGACAATCTATGTGGAATTTTGGGCACTCATATTCTGATGGTTGATTTGAGTTTAGGATTTTGTTTAACTTCTGATGGTTAAGAATTTTAATTAATTTTTGGATTATTATGGCATTTATGTACTCTAGGTTATATTAGTTAAGTTAGGACTAGTTAATTGTAAGTACTATGTGTTTTGTAATAGTCAGAAGTGCAGTGGAATTGAACTCAGTTTCCTCATTTATCTTCCTTATGTATGGATGCCCTTGTTCTTCTCCTTCCTTTTCTTCATCCTCCCCCTCCCTCTCTCGCCCACTATCTAATATTTCTTTTATTTTATCTCTTCTTTGCTGTCCTACATTAATGGCTTATTTTATATTCTGCAAGGGAGAACCATTATCTTTTTTTTTCTTTTTTTGTAATCTCTGGGGAGGCTATATGCAGTTGGCTAGCTTGCCAGTCATGTTATCTCTTTGGTGTCCTATTATTGACTGTATTTTTTACTTTCTTGGTTTGGTTATATGTGGCTTATTCATTGTGATTTATGGTATAATCCTTGTTATGCTCATTGAAAATTCAAGATGAAATATTATATGTGATGCATATTTTGTTTGATGGTGTATGTTCATCTGCAAGGTGGTATACCTCTTGCAGGAATGTTACTGAAGTTTATACCCTGTATATATGTAAAATTTAATATTTGATAATTATTATATCTATTGTAAAATTTAATATTTGATAGTTTTGTTTCTTCTCCTTAATAGATTCAGTTCTGTAACTGAGCGTTTTTTCATGGAGCTAAATACTCGTCGGATTGACACTAATGCTGCTAGAAGTGAAACCCTTAGTATCATTAATGGGATGCGGTATCTGAAACTTGGGGTAGGTTCACATTTCCAATTTTAATTTTTTTTTTTTATGGAGATATTGGGTGTGAAGAACAGGGTATGACAATAAGGCAATTGCCAGGTTAAGACTGAGGGTGGACTGAATGCATCAGCTTCTTTTGTGGCAAAAGCTAATCCTCTCAATCGTGCTCCACATAAAAGAAAGAGTGAACTGTACCATGCACTATGTAATATGCTTTCAAACATTCTAGCTCCACTTGCAGATGGTGGAAGCCAGTGGCCTCCTTCAGGTGTGGAGCCTGCCCTTGTTCTTTGGTATGAAGCTGTTGCACGAATAAGAGGGCAGCTCATGCATTGGATGGACAAACAGAGCAAACACATAGCTGTAAGTGAATCTCAAACTGTCTGTCCTTTGTTTTTCTATTCTGGAATTTGAATCTTTCCTTTTTGTAGTCTCAGAGTGAATGCTCTTTATCCAGGTTTATTTTACAATGACAGATTGTCTTCCTATGTTTATGTGTGTTTCTATGATATATTATACGCCATTACCTCTGTAAGGAACTGGTGCTTCAAGTTGCTGTATGTATACAATTCCAAGGCTGGAAAACATTGATTAGTTTTTTATTTTATTTTATTTTATTATTATTGTTTCTCTTATTGCAATAAAATGTTGAAATGTGGAAAAGAAAACTGAATATCCCACTCTCTTATGAAAAGATTACATTCCCTTTAAATAGATGATAATTCTCATCTAATTACTAGGGATATTTACAACCTGCTGAAAATAGAATATCCTATTTAAAATGGAAAGCAGTAAAATAGGAAAGACTATCTACAAAATCGGGTAACATGCTACCCTAATCCCCTAGGATCGTGGATCCAAAAATAGCTAACAAATAAACTGATTTGTTAGCTGTAAATCTCCTAAATATCGGCCTCTAATAAAGGCTGACAGATATCTAATAATTCTACACTCCCCCTTAAGTTGGGCTGTAAATATTGATTAGGCCCAGCTTGGAACTCAGATCATCAAAATTCTTTCTTGGCAGAGCCTTGGTAAGGATATCGGCTGTTTGGATACATGTAGGCACATACAACATCTTGATTATTGTCAATCAATGTCCACGTGTTTTGTTCTATCATGATGCACTGGGTTCTTTGCAATGCTGATGGCTGACTGATTGTCAGAGAACATCTTCATGGGTTCTTCACCTGAAATCTTTATTTCCTTTAGAAGCTTTCTTTGCCATATTCCTTCACAAATGCCATGTGTCGTTGCCCTGAATTCAGCTTCTATACTGCTTCTTGACACAACTGATTGCTTCTTACTTCGCCATGTAACTAGGTTTCCCCACACGTGCAGTACCCAGAAGTTGATCTTCAATCATGTATTGATCTTGCCCAATCTGCATCACTGAATACTTCAATATCTCTTCTTTGATTCTTCTAAAAAAATAGTCCTTTACTTGGTGTTAGCTTCAGATATTGTGGGATTCTATAAATTGCCTCCATATGTTCTTCATTGGGATTGTTCATGAATTGACTCACCATACTGACAGAGAAGCCAATATCAGGTTGGGTGTGAGATAAATATATAAGTTTTCCATCTAGTCTTTGATATCTGCCTTTATCCATTGGTGCATTGTCTTCCTTGGCTCCTAGTTTGGTTGTTGAATCCATAGAAGTATCTGCTAACTTGCATCCGAGCATCCCATTCTCTTTCAAAAAATCTTGAACATATTTCATTTGGGAGACAAAGATTCCCTTCCTTGACCATGCCACTTCCATGCCTAGGAAGTATTTGAGATTTCCAAGGTCCTTGATTTTGAATTCTTTAGCTAGAAGACTTTTGAGACTACTCATTTCCTCCTCATAATCTCCCATTAGAATGATGTCGTCCACGTATGCAATCAGGATAGAGAATTTTCCTTTAGGAGAGTATTTAACAAATAGTGTATAATCTGATTGACATTGAGAATAGCCATACCTCCTGACTACCTTTGTAAATCTCTTGAACTAGGCTCTTGGGGATTGCTTGAGCCCATATAAAGATCTTTTGAGTTTGCAGACTTTGTTGTGTTTCGCTTGTGTCTCGAATCCCAGAGGAATTTCCATGTAGACTTCTTCAGCTAGGTCTCCATTGAGGAAGGCATTCTTGACATCTAGTTGGTGAAGAGGCCAATCTAAATTTGCTGCCAAAGATAAGAGGACCCGCTCTGTATTTAACTTGGCTATAGGGGCAAATTTCTCTTCATAGTCGATTCCATATGATTGAGTGAATCCCTTTGCTACCAGCCGAGCTTTGAATCGGTTAACACTTCCATCTTCATTATATTTCACAATGAATATCCATTTGCAACCTACTGGACGTTTTCCAGTTGGTAATTCTGTGATCTCCCATGTTCTATTCTTTTCTTGTGCACTAGTTTCTTCCCAGACAACAAACTTCCATTCAGGTGTACCGAGAGCCTCTTGCATGTATTAGGAGCCTAGATTTTGTCGAGGTTGGCAGCAAAAGATCTAAAATTCGATGACAGCCTCTGATATGACACAAAAGTGTATATTGGGTGTTTTGTGCATGATCTCACACCGTTTCTCACAATAATAGGACAATCACTCTCTTCATTAGTTAACTCATTACGGGAAGTCTCGGGATTTGAGTTGAGATTAAAGGTGTATTCCCAAGAGGGGGGGCGAGTTGGGTTTTAAAAATTTTCTTTGCAAAAACTTGAGTTAAATATTGCTCCCTTTTAAAGTAATTTGATACAATCACTCAATCAAAAAAATTCTAATCAGCCAACTCACTAAACCAATCAACAATCCTATGTATGAATGTAACTATAATTTCACAATTCAAATTCAAATCTTAACGCTTCAATAGATAAATAGTTTTCAAGGTCAGCTTTTCTTTCCAATATTTATCAATGAAAATATCAATATAAAATTTCAGAAGATTGATTTTAAGTACCCTGCGATTTTCCTTCAATGGAATAATCAATTTCACAAGATTTACCTCAGATGTGGTATTCGAAAGTTCAGTATTTAAATCTACTCTGAATTTTCAATCCAACAAATATGATCAATATGGTTCCTTGATTCAAATATAATCAAAATCAGTATTCCAGCAAATTCTCAATCTCCAGCAAGTTCTCAACAACTAAATAACCATACACACAATTTATATACTTGCAAGAATGTAAAAAGATTAAGGGAAGAAGAGCTGAACACCAAATTTTTTACATGGTTTGGCCAGCGGCCTACGCCCTTGCCTCAAGCAACACGCTGTGAGGATTCCCTTTCCACTTCGTTACCAGGTGAAGTACACTTCTCTCCTTTCAAGGTGGAGATCCCTCTCTAACAAGAACAACCCTCTTGCTAGGCAACGATTCAACAATCCTGAACCTTCAAAAACAAAAACAAGGAACGACCTTTGTTCGTACAATAAAAAAACTCTCAAAAGAGCAGATTTGTACAATGTTAGAATCAATATACTTAAATTAAAAACAATAAAGAAGTTGAAGCTCAAGATTGTATCACCAGTATTGTAATTAAAGATTGTGAATTTCGAAAGTTTGAATCAGAAATTTGTGTGAAATTTCAGTAAGAACACAACAGCACATTCAGAATAGCTTTCAACATTATAGCTAAAAAATTTGAGTTGTATGTAAGTAGTGTGTTACCCTAATGTGCAAGAATAATACATATAAATAGTGCACAAGGGTTTCTTACCATTTCCCCCAAGTTTTCTCTAAGTTTGGAAGCTAAGAAATCATTTTTGGAAACTTTATCGACACTGTTTAAAAGGTAAAACATGGACTTCAATCGACTAAGGCCTGAGGGTTAGTTGCCTAAGCTTTTTAGAATCAGTGCATTTTGAAAGTCAGTGCTGAGTCAGTCGACTGGACTTAAGGGGTTAGTCGCCTGTTCCTATTCTGTCTGTTTATTAATAGAGTCAGAAACACATCAGTCGCCTGATGATAAATCATCAGTCGCCTGTCCTGCTTGTTTCTTCTTGGTTTTTCAAGATTTTGGTTTCAAAACTTAACTTTGAACTTGGAAAACTTATAAGAGACTTTATGAAAATATTTTCCATGATTTAAAACATGTCTCTAAGTCCATGATAATTCCTAAGAGCTTCAAACGTTAGTATTGGGTTGTGAAGTACTTACATGAGACTTTTACAAGATAAGACTATCTAAGTTCTAAGTCTTCATGCTTTATTTTCCATGCTACGTCCAAGCTTTAACCAATTCTTCAATATGCTTTCACTTCATCATAGCTTATGGCTTTAAGCACAAACTTCATTCAAGCTCTTCAAACACTTGAACTTGATCTTATGAAGACATTTGAGCCCTAAAACTTAAAGAAACATGTTAAGAATCCTTGATTTGTTATCATCAAAACGAGATTTAGCCTTGTTAGGCCAACAAGAGTTACCTGGTGGATTTTTACATGATCTAGGGCTCGGATTAGACTCTTGGATTTGCTTAAGGGATGCTTGTTGTTCTATCTTCTTTTGGTTGAATAGGTAATCAACTCATCATTTTTTGTTGGTTGAATAGTGTCTAGATGCTGATGTTTCATAGGAGATTCTAAGAAGGGATGTGAAGAAGAAATGGAGTCAGTAGTTGGAATAGATTCAGAAATTTTTGATATGTGAGAAGGGCCAGAATCTGAAGAAGGGTGAGATAACTCTTCTATATCCCAAAGCTGGAATTTCTGTGTAATCTCCCCCTGAATTTCAGATTTGGGGTAATATGGTTGTTTCTCAAACAAGGTGACATCTATGGAGTGATAATTTCTTTTAGTAGCTGGTGAATAGCATTTATAACCCTTTTGGTTTGGAGAGTACCTGAGAAAATTGCACTTAAGGGCTCTAGGATCAAGTTTACCCTGATGTTGACTATGAACATGAAAAAAAGCTGAGTACCCGAATACTTTGAAGGGAATAGTGGAGATGAGTCGAGTATTGGGAAAGGACTGAAGTAGAGTTTGACAGGGAGTTTGGAATTTGAGAACGCGAGAGGACATCTTGTTTATGAGGTAGGCTGTAGTGAGAATGACTTCACCCCAAGAGTGTTTCGATACATGTGTAGAGAACATAAGGGAGTGGGCAACATCTAGTAGGTGCCGGTTTTTTCTTTCGGCAATTCTATTTTGTTGACGAGTGTCGACAGAGGAACTTTGGTGTATTATACCTTGACTCAAGAGATAATCACCAAGAATGGATTTGAAATATTCTTTGGCATTATCAGTTCTCAAAATTTGTAATTTTGCTTGGAATTGTGTTTGGATCATGGTGTTAAAATTTTTGAAAATCTGACCTGCCTTTGACTTTTCTTTTATGAGGAATATCCAGGTAAGTCTAGTGTGATCATTTATAAAAGATATAAACCAGTGAGATCCAGTAATATTCTTGATCCTAGATGGCCCCCACACATCACTTTGAATCATTGAAAAGGGTTGGGATACTTTGTGGGGTCGGTTGGGATACGAGTTGCGAACACGTTTTTAAAATTGACACATCTCACACTGAAAATCATTTGGATTTTTATTATTGAATAATGAAGGAAAGAGTTTCTTGAGATACAAGAAATTTGGATGCCCTAACCTATAGTGCCACAACATAATTGCACTATTGAGATACAAGAAATTTGGATGCCCTAACCTAGAGTGCCACAACATAATTGCACTATCATTATTAGAACAAATGACAGAAAAATAACTTTGACTTCTAGACACTAAACAATCGGATTTGTGAGTTGTTCCTCGAGGAGGATCATTAACCTCGAGATGATAGAGCCCCAAACACATCTTAGCACTATTTATCATCTTCCCCGAATCCAAGACCTGAAATTCTCACACATATTTAGGAAAAATTTAGTAACACAATTGAGATCCCGACCGAGTGAGTTTACTAATAGACAGTAAATTGCAATCCAAATTTGGCACTTATAGAACTGAGTTGAGTGTTAGGTTTTCTGAAATAATAACAGAACTTGCACCAACCACCTTTGAGAGCGAACCATCTGCTATCCTGACTGTTAAATTTTCATAACAGGGACTATAAGTAAAATTTTTTCCATCTCCGGTCATATGGTTTGATGCTCATGAGTCTATATAATCCATGGACCTAGCTTCTCCTTTTTTACATTAAGAACACTTAAAAAATTACCTTTGTGTGCCAAAGAACTGGTACCGACCACAGTAGTAAGGGCTGCTGAAGATTGGCTGAACATTTTCTGCAATAATTCTAGTTGCTCCTTGCTGAAGAGACTAGGCTCGGGTGGTGTTGGTTTTTCATCTACCGAGAAGAAATTTCCCTGTCCTTCTTTGTCGTTGGCAAAGCGGGAAGGTTTCCAATCTGAGGGTTTACCGTGGATTTTCCAGCAGGTGTCCTTGGTGTGACCAGGACGTCGGCAATGATCACACCACTACTGCACTTTCTTCGGTCTACTGTCACTGCTGTTATATGGATTTCCTCTAACCGCAAGGGCTGAACTCTTCAGGTTTGTTGCAGAATTCCCATTCGTCCTGTAATGGGCATGAGGCTGCTATCTGAACTGCTGCTGTTGCCTGAGACCATGGCTTCCTGATTGGTGGTGACGTTTGAGACTGAAGAGGTGGAGTCGCATCTCCTGGTGGCCATACCAAATTTGGTCATATGGGAAGATTAGGGTTCAGAGGGTGCTCTAATACCATGTTGAAATGTGGAAAAGAAAACTGAATATTCTAGTCTCTTATGAAAAAGATTACATTCCCTTTAAATAGATGATAATTCTCATCTAATTACTAGGGATATTTACAACCTACTGAAAATATAATATCCTATTTAATATGGAAATTAGTAAAATAGGAAAGACTATCTATAGAGTCGGGTAACATGCTACCCAAATCCCCTAGGATAGTGGAACCAAAAATAGCTAACAAATAAACTGATTTGTTAGCTGTAAATCTCCTAAAGATCAGCCTCTAATAAAGGTTGACAGATATCTAATAATTCTACATAAACTATTTATTTTCCTTTTTATTTCATTTTGGTTAAATTTAGAGTTTAGATGATTTTGTTGCAATTTTGTTTAATTTTACCTTCTAATATTCCATTTGAAGTATTATTTATTTAAGATTGAATACCATTTTGCCTCATACTTTGCCTTGAATGCCAATCCACACAACTATCTACCACTTGCTGCACATCTGCAAAGGCCAATCATTCCCTTTCATTGGTGTAAAGCTGTTAATATAAGATGGAAAATAACTCCCTATCAAGAGTTGTTTGATTCTAACTAAAATAGAATCATGCGCTTCTCATGTGTTGGGCAGGCAATTGGTTGTCCAATGTTAGAATGTGGAACCTTCCTTTTCATGGAATGGGCAACTGGGTTGCTGTATGACACATGCTCTAAAATATGGTACATTTTAAGGCTCTGCTTATATAGCCATGTTGGTGAAAAATGTGTAATGGAACTGACATGTTTAAGAGAGGATGCTGAGGTGATTTTAACTTTGTGAGCAATTTTCTTTTGTTGAAGTACATTAATCATGATTGAAAGAATATTATAAAGTGTATATTTTTTTACCGCAAAAGAAATTCATTAGATAGAGTAAGAATGTATATCAGGAGAAGAGACATATCCTTAACAAAATCTGTGAAACTCCAGAGAGAACAAAAAAAGAAAACCAGAAAGTGTAAAAACAGCCCAAGGAAATCAGAACAGCCTAAGGACAGAGAATGACAATCGCGCTGAATGTCAGAAAAGCATATCCGCTTGAAGTTACCATTACCTAGACACCAAAAAGAAAATCCAGAAAATGAATCTTCTACCACACCAACAAAAATGCTAATGTCCTCCCTGAAAATGAATCTTCTCCCATAACCATTATAACTTGTTAATGCTCCACTTTTACTTGTGTGCGCGCGCGCGCACGCGTATCATATTCTAAAATATTGAATCAAAACACTAGATCACTAGATTTAGTTTTCAAGAATGAAACCATGCGATCTTCAATATTTTTGTATCAATTTGCAGTTTGTGCAAGTCTTAGCATGTTAGCTATTGCATGCATTAATAGAAGCAATTATTCATCATTTTATGTGCATCAAAGGGTAGTATTTTTTTATTTTTTATTTTTGGTTATGTAATCGAAGTATTGTACTAATAGAGCAACAAGGGAGTGTCGAACCCATATACAAGAATCAAAATGCGTGTCATGCCAGGTGCACAACGCACCTACATCCTCAGGGGTCTGGGGAGGGCAAGGTGTTCGTAGAAATACCTCCATGTGTTGGGAGACTGTTTCTATGATTTGAGCCATTAACCACCTTGTTTGGATATAGCACCCTTACAAGAGTCGAGGCTCACCTTCACCAAAAGAAATCAAAGCTAAGAAAAATACAGCCTTTTATTGAGGTATGGTTTATCAATCGGCCATGAGATCTGTCTAGTGTAAACTTCTTATAGCTCCAATAAATGGGGTATGCATAAGAGTGGTTAGAGAACAACTTCATGAGCATAACTAGTACCATGTTGAGAATCAGCTTTACTACCAAGTAATTGCATGTTCTCCGCTACAATAATTTGAATTGTCTCTAGACCTAAGGCTTTATGGCTGTATTATATTTGAGCTTCTATACTTTGACCATGCAATGTATTTATATTCTCACAAAGAATCTAAAATATGCCTCCCTCCCTCAATTACATGTTCTTAGCTAAATTATTTGAATTGTACCCAAACCTAAGGCTTTATGGTTGTCGTGCATTTTCTAGACATTGACCATTCGATGTGAGAGTATAAATGCATTGCATAGTCAAGGTTTAGAAGTTCAAATGCAAGACAACCAAAAAGCCTTAAGTAATAGGTCTAGTGATAGTCATTGAGAACAATTCTTTGTCATCTAGGGACACTTCAAACAATTGTAGCTGAGAACATATAATTCCCTCTCAGTACTCTCTTTATTGGTAGTAAGTTGAATGATAGATCCAATTTTGTCTCTCATATGCTTCCACGTTTAAGCCACTAAGACCAATCTATATGTGTTTTGAAGTTTTTTTAATGAGCATATAAACACATTGCTTGGTCAAAGTTTAGACTCTCAAATACAAGACAACTATAAATCCTTAGGTCTGGGTATGGTTCAAATAATTTAGCCAAGAACACATAATTGAGGGAGGAGGGCATGTTTGCGTTTCTTGGTGAGAATTTAAACACATTGCTTAGTGTCTAGGGCTGAATATTTCACACCTTGTGAAGGGTCATGCAGCACTAGCTAAAGCACTCTTGTTTAACTAGTAAATCAAATATTACCATGGTTTACCACAGAAACACATCAACAACTGTTTAATAAAAAGTAAGTGGTAGCAGTAAGCAATTCATGAAAGCAAATGACAAGCAAGCGGCGGACATTGAAGAAATGTAATTCATTCAACACCTCCATAGGCAGCTTGTATTTAGCTATGGAGGCAAGTAGGCTGAACACATTTAAGAAATGCTAGTGAGTTTTACAAGACTAATAAACCCACCTTCCTCTAAATAGCTTTATATGTTATTTTAGCTTTGGCTAGGAAACATCAAATTGTTCGAGGAATCATACTCCCTTTTTACACTGAGACTTACACCTACTTTAAGCATAGAACCTACACTAATATTTATATGATGGTAACTAATCCCATGTAGACAAGACATGTGATCATAAATAAGCATAATGCCCTAAATAAGTTTGGCTCATGACATTCTCAACAATTTATACAGTCAACATTCTTGTAGACTTTGTCACTTGGTACTCTTAGATCCATGAACAGTTGCATGTCTTCCATTGAAATCGAACTGATTTCTTTGTCTCCAAGGCTTTTCCACGTCACTAAGAACTTGTGTCACTTCTTTTTTGATGATGTGGTTCTTTGTCTATTAGGATGACTTCAACTTCTCTTATGTCAAGTTGTGTTTTCTTCGGTGGTGCTCTAGTTGACTGGCTTCTTCTTGGATCTTCATTTTTGATGTTTGAATGGCTTGAGGCAGTTGGTGTGAAGCACATGATGCACCTTAGCCGAAGGATCAACCTTGTAAAAGGCCTTCTCAACTTTAGTCAAGATGGGGACTGGTCCTTCATATTTGTGAAGTCGTATCCTATTTCACCTTGTAGTGACCTAGTCTGTTCAAGATGGAGCTTAACAAACACCAAGTCACCCATGTTGAAGTGCAATAGTCTTCTCCCCTGATCTATTTTACTTCTTCATTCATTTGGAGGCTTTCTCTAGGTAGGCTTAAGCAATCTATGCATTTTGTATCCATTCTCTGGTGAAGATGTATGCTCTTGGATTCATTCCTCTGTATGGTTTGTTCATTGTGTGAGGTAATAGTGACTGTTGCCTAACAAGCTCAAAAAGGCTCTTTTTGGTTGTTTAACTCTTTTGGCGTTAAAACAAAACTGAGCCACTTGAAGTAGATGCACTCAATTCTTTTGATTAGTGGTGATGAAATGACGCAAGTACTCCTCTAGTAGCCCGTTGAATCGCTTTATCTGTCCATCTGTCTGTGGGTGGTAACTCGAAGAGATGTCATGTTGTGAACTAAGGATTTTAAAAAGTTTTGTCTAGAAGTTTCCAGTGAATTTTGTGTTAGGTCACTGATAGTGTCTTGGAGAACACCCCAACACTTCACAACATGTGTGAAAAACAATTGTGTTGTCTCCCCTGCCGAACAGTACTTTGGGTGCGAGTATAAAGGTACTATACTTTGAAAACCTTTCTATAACAACAAATATAGACCTTGTGTCTTCCACTATGGACAAGTTGGTGATGAAGTCAATTGAGACACTTTCTCACACTCTAGTGAGTACTTGAAGCCTAAGGTGCTCCAGTAGCCTTGCAGTATTCTTTTGCTACACCTTCTCTTGTTGGTAGGTGAGACAAGTTTGGGTATACTCAGTCGTATCATCATGCATTTGTGGCCTATAATACCTTTGCTTCAACAATGCTAAAGTGCAATGCCATCTTATATGACTTGCCTTATGGTGTCATGACACTCTCAGCAACGTCTTCCTTAGATCTCCTGTGCATGGCACAAAGAGCTGATTACCATGTGTCACCAAAAATTCATCTTCTAACCAGAACTAGCACACTTTGCCCTCTTTCGTCTACTTTATGAGGTTTTGGGCAACGGGATCTTTGGCATGCTCCTCCTTAATGTGCTTTCACATTGTCGGGGTAACCTTACTATCAAGCGAGTTACCATCTGTAAGGCCGTGAGCTTGGCCTTCTTGCTCAATGCATTTGGAACCTGGTCCATTTGGCTTGCCTTGGGTTCAAATAAGAAATCAAATTCTGGCAAAAATTCTTGCCAAATGGCCTGCGTGGTTGATACTTTGGTTGTGTAAAGAAGTGACTAACAACCGAGTTATCTAGTTTCACTCAAATTTTGACAATGCTGCCACATGTGAAGACAATTTATCACCACTAGCATGTCTTTCTCTTGAGTTACATACCTCCATTCAACTTCACTATGCTTATGACTCTTGTACAAAATAGGATGACTATCTGGTAAGACTCTCTCAAGGGCATAGTCTGATGGATTTTTCTGTGTCTTAAAGGGTTTCATGATGTCCGGAAGAGCTAG
This sequence comes from Malania oleifera, assembly GCF_029873635.1. NCBI lineage: Eukaryota > Viridiplantae > Streptophyta > Magnoliopsida > Santalales > Ximeniaceae > Malania > Malania oleifera. The sequence goes on from NC_080417.1 coordinate 85,393,402, forward strand.
TATTGGATCTCTCGTCATAGCATCCTTAAAGTTGACAAAGGTTCCTTGAAACTTCTCTATCCAGTTCCACTTATGACCATTGTTTAGTAGTTCTATCAAAGGAGTAGTTCCCTCGAATATCCCTTCACGAACCTTTTGTAAAAGTTGGCAAGTCCAAGAGAGGAACACAACTCCTTCACTGTTGTTGGGATTTTTCAGTCTTGAATAGCTCTCACCTTGGTCATATTGTATGACTTTGCTTGATCACATAACCAAGGAATTTTATGCTCCACTGAGCTAAAGAGAATGTCTCTTTCTTCACATAAAGATTGTTCTCCTTTAGCTTGTCGAACATATTCTGTAGATGCCTTTTATGTTCCTCTAAAGTGGAACTGTAGACAACTATGTCATCCAAGTATACCACGACAAACTTGTCGAGACACTTAGAAATACCTAGTTCATCAAGGTGCAAAATGTCGTTGGTGCATTCGTTAACTTGAATGACATCACCAAGAATTCATATGCCCCATATTGAATCACACAGGTCATCTTTGGTACATCCCCATATGATATCCTCACTTGATAGTAGTCTGACCTCAAGTCAAGTTTGGTGAAGTACTTTGCATGACTTAGCTGATCAAACAAATCAGAAATTAGTGGAATAGGGCCCTTGTTTTGCATAGTCACCTTGTTAAGCGCACGATAGTCCACACGTCCGCATGCTCCTATCATGTTTCCTCTGAAATAATGCTGATGCTCCAAATGGTGCTTTGCGAGGATGTATACAGGCCGCTTCCAATAACTCATCAACTTGTTTCCTCAACTTTGCTAACTCTAGAGGTGCCATTCAATATGACCCTTTAGCAAGCAGCTTCACTCTTTGTAAGACTTCGATCTTACGCTCTATATCCCGTCGTGGAGGCAACTTGTGAGGTAGTGTGTGATGCATCACAACTTTATACTCATTCCACACAACTTAGATGGGAGTAGGAACACACCATTGGCCTATGTCTTCATCTTCCACTATTGTGGCAAGATATGTTTGTTGACCCTCCTTAATCCTTTCTTGAGCTACATGGTAGAAAGGAACTTCTCATCATTTCCTTTCTTTGCAAAGGCTAGCACCATGCAAGGGTGGTCTCTCATCAGACAAAGGAACTTGGAAGAAGACATTGGTATCACCTTAGTCTTTGTCAAGAATTCCATTTTAAGAATCACTTAGAAATCATCCACCGGCAAGACTGTAAAATTTGCATGTCCTGACCACTATCCAAGCTTCACAGTCACTTGCTTGCCTACTCAAAGAGTAGACTGAGCTGGGAAGTTAACCACTTTCATGCATCTTGAATCCTTCTCTAAGGATAAGTTGAGTTTTTGTGCTTTTACTTGTAAAACAACATTATGGGTAGCCCTAGTATCAACTCTGTCTTCCCATTGACCTGCAAGTCTACAAACATCAACCCTTTAGCTTGGGTAACTTTTCTCTCTTTTGTCTGCCTCTCCAATGCATTGACTAACCACATTGCATCCATCCTCAAGGTTTCCTCTTCACCCTCATCATCTTGCAGTGCCCCTTCCATAATGGAAGCTTCTAAGGCATTGAGTGATGACTTATGAGGGCACTTGGAAACTCTATGAAGGCCTCGACATAAGAAGCTTGTCATCTTACCCTTACAATTGGGGTGTTGAATGATCGAGATGATAAAGCTTCTTTTGAAGTTGATGCCTTGATGTCGGCTCCCTCACTTTCGGGTTTTTCCTTCTTGAAAGACTTTCCGCTGTTTCCACCCACGCCACTATTTTTAGACGTTGTGGAACTCTTTCTAGTGCAGTGCGGCAGCTTGTTTGGTAGGCGAGTCTTGAGATTTTTGTAAATGAAGTTCTGTTCTTGCCCACAATTTCAACCCCTCATGAAAATAGAACAACTTGTCTTCCTCTGACATATCCTGGATATCCAACATCAAAGCAAAAAACTATTTAACATACTCCTTGATTGAACCATTGTGCTTAAGATCCCTCAGCTTACGTCGAGCATCATACCCAACATTCTCAGGGAAGAATTGGGCATGAGCTTTCTCTTCAAATCTGCCCAACAATCAACTATATAACGTCCATTCTCAATTTCATTGTACTTGGTGCACCATCACAACTTAGTGTCACCAACCAAGTACATTGTTGCCTTTGTTACTTTCACCTATTTGAGTCAGTACTCATCACGTGAAAGTATTGCTCCATAATCCATATCAAATAAGTTCTCCAACTCTTTAGCATCATGGGCACCCTCAAACGTTTTGGGTCCTAGCTCCTTGGTTCCTCTATGCTCCATAGCATTAGAGTTTCCCATAGCAAGAACCATCAAGTTCATCTTATCCATTAGATTTGCCATTTGAGCTAGTAAAGTTTCTACCGTATGGCGGAGGTCCTTTGACATTTCCACCATAGAACTTTGTTGATGTTTTGTGATCCTTCCAAAGCATCAACATATTCAGCAAGCTTGACTATCTCCATGGCCACATTTTTGGCTGTATCAGCCTGCGCCTCTAGCGCTTTAATTCTCTCGATATTGGTTGGTGATTGGCATGGTCTCTTTCCAGTGCTTAACACAATACCACAACGAAGGCAACTAAATTATTGTAGCAAGTAACTAGGCTCTAATACCAACTGTCACGGGCTGAATATTTTGCATCTTGTGAAAGGCCATTCGGCACTAGCTCAAAGACTCTTGTTTAACTAGTCAGCCAAAGACTTAGGTAGTGCCGCACAACCCTTGACACGGTGTGAAATATTTGGCTTGTGACACTTGGGTCATAATATAGAAGCTCAAATAGAAAACAACCATAAAGCCTAGATCTAGGAACAATTTAAACTATTGTAGCTGGGAACATGTAATTGACTGGTAGTTAAGTTGATTCTTAACATATCCATAGTTATGCTCCGTGCACTTGTTCTTTAACAACCACTTTATTATTTTCTTTTTTAGCGTCTTTACACAAATAATTCGAGGCTAGTCACCCGTATAAGATAGATTGTCAATGCCTGATTCACAATCTGATACTATTGACTAGGAGCATTTGAAAATTTAAGTATTGTGTGCTAGTAAGATTTAAAAATTATGAGAGATTTTCGCTGGATAGGGGTAGGGGGTTTTAGGGATCATTTGGTGAGATGGGAGGTGGTTTATAGGTCTAAACGAGACGGCGTTTTGGGTCTTGGAAATTTGATGTCTAAGAACATGCCTCTCTTGGCCAAATGGCTTTGGTGTTTCCTGATAGAAGATTTTTCCTTGTGGCATAAAGTTATTAAAAACAAGTTTAGACTTGATGGGAATGGGTGGGATACTAATTTAAGTTCTAAATGTTCTTCGGAAAATCTGCAGAAAGCTAATCCCAGATTTAACCTCCCTTTATTCCCCATACTAAATTTGTGTCGGGTAAGGGATGTAGTATCAGTTTTTGGGAAAGACCTTTCATTGGGGATGTTGTTTTGTCCACGTCTTTTCCTTGCCTATTTTGTTTGAGCTGAGGGAAGAGTGATCTCATTTCTTCTTTTAGTCTAGATTTAGGGGGTCCTACCTTCTTGGGATTTTCATTTTAGGAGATCCTTGAATGATACGAAAAGTAGATGAGTTATCTTCATTGTTGGTCCTGTTGAATAATTGTTGGGGATCCGCAGAAGCTGGTTATTGATCCTGGTTGTTGGATCGCTCAGGGGTTTATTCTTGCAATTTTTTTTGTAAATTCTTGGTTAGGACTGGTTTCCTTTCCACTCTACAAAACTATTTGGAAGGTCAAAATCCCCCCTACTAATGACTTGCTGCAGTTCAGGAGGCCCCTAAAGGCTCTCTCTCTAGATATAAGCGTGTTTTGTTTTAATTGCTCAGAATCTGCTCTGCATCTTTTCTTGCGTTGTGATTTCGCATGGAAGGTTTGGAACAAGGTTAATTATTTTGGAGAAAGTTGGGTTTGTCCAGGGACAGTGGAGGAGTTTTTGGCAATGTGTTTTGTTGGGTTTGGTGGGAAGAAGGAAGGAATGGTGCCATAGAATTGTGTTTTATTTTCAGTTTTTTGGGGTTTGTGGAAGGAACATAACTTGCATATACTTTCAGGGAAGAAGTTATAATTTTTGTTGATGTGGGAGAAGATTCATTTTCAGGATTCTCTATGGCATATGGGTAATGGAAACTTCAAATGGATGTGCTTTTCAAATATTCATTGCAATCGGCAGTTTCTGTTGACTTCTTAGGGCGTGCTGATTTTCTTGTGCTGTTCTTTACACTTGGTTTTCTTTTTTTTGTTTTCTCTAGGGTTTCTCAGATTTTATTAAGATGTGTCTTCTCTTTATTGTACGTTCTTATGCTATCTAATGAATTTCTTTTGCTATATGTATGTGTGTCTATATATATATATATATATATATATATATATATGTATGTATATATATATGTATATGTATGTATGTATGTATGTATATATATTTTAAGTACTGTGAAGTGTGAGCCTCATCTCATGTTTTTAACTTCCTTAAGAACTTATCTTCTCAAGTTAAATTCCATGGACTTACTCATTTAATTGAGATAAGATATATGTAATTGCTATGGCTTGATATACAATATTGACCCACAGTCTAATGGCTTAAGTTTTTAGGTAAAGTGGTAATCTAAGATCCAAGCCATGGTTGTTAGGAGGTCCTAGGTTCAAGTATTGTGCCTGTGTTTATGGTTTGTCAAAAATTATCTTATTCCCTAAAATGGGTGTTATCTATCATTTTTATCTCTCACGGGCAATCTTGATGCACGTGTGGGGAGTATTAAGTCTTGATATACATTGTTGCCTTACAACCCAATACTTTAAACTTTAGGTAAAGTGCTAATAAAAAATGAATTATTAACTTGCCTTTTTAAAATTATATTTGCATAAATTCAAAATGTTTTAGCCAAGTAATTGAATTTTAAGGCATACGCTTAAACCCCAGCTCACTGCATCCTCCATTTTAGATCAAAGCTTTGATTTGTAGAGTTCTCCGACTAACAGCTTGACCTCTTGTACCTCCCATATGACAGGTTTGTACAAAGCAATAGTTCCAAGGTACCCCATTATCTTCTTTAGATAAGATGTTAGCAAGCAACCTATCCAAATCCTGTGCGAGATTGTACAAGGTAGGAAAAGCATCTTTCAGCGGTGTCACCACATCAAATATCCAGCCTGAAACAAACTCAATTTCCATTACCCACCACGAGGCCTGCAGATTTAGAGAAACTTTCTTTTGTCAAAGCATAAGATTTTTCCAAAACCCGGTGCCATAAAAAGTTATTGCCTCTTCATTATGGCAGTTGCAACCGTCGGCTTTTTTTCCCCCCTCTCATAATAGCTGCTTTCTGAGTAACTTCCGCTCAGCACCAAATTCCTCTAACAATGCCTTATTGAACGCCTGAAGATCTCTCAGGCCCAGCTCATTGCTTGGAATAATAGAACAAGCCAAGATCCACCTGATTAAATGGCATTTTCTCTCTTTTTCAGTGCTGCTCTTCAGAAAGCTACCAACTTCTTGAGCCTTTTATCAACAGAAGGCAAAGTGCATACTTGAGTGAATGCTCTTGACTAATGTGAGTATACCTCTTTTTGGAAGGTATTGCCTCTTCCAAACTGGCACCCTTCTTTCAACTTTTGAATGATAGTACCGCACAAATTTGTCTTTAAATTGTGATACTAAAGCAAAACCCTGGTACATAGTGGGTAGTTTCCTCTTTGCACCTCTGATTGTTGGATAACTGCTCCAGTTTCCTCACTTTTTCGGTAGGGATCATTTTGCTCTTTGGATTTAACCCTTAAGCCTGTGATAGCTTCAAACCATAGAAGACAGCTGAGATATTGGAGTGGGTCCTCTTCATACCCACATAAAAGTGGTGTCATCCACCGAAAGTAGAAGATGTCCAGTTTAAAGCGGCCAGTAAGTCCCCACTTTAAATCCCCTCAGGAAATGCCCTCAATGGTATTCCTCAGTAACTTAGAAGGAGCTTCCATCAACAAATGAATAAATAGTAGGGAGAGATAGGTTCTACTTGTCACAATCCTTTGGGGCTGGAAAAAGCCTTAACCACTAATAAGAATAGAGGTTTTTTCTGTACACACACAGAAGTTGGTCCATAGTCCATACTAGCTATCTAATGCCAAATTCCACTCTCTTCAGAATGTGAAGAAATCCTAGAAGAAAAAGATTGTAAGTCTTGTGAATGTCTGTCTTGAAAATGAAGCATGGCTCCTCATTCTACTTCTAGAACCCACACACTCATTCGCTTCAAGTACAATGTCAAGATTTGTTTACTTCTAAAAACTCCCATTGATAATCCGTCTTGCCCTGGGGGCTATGTCCTCCAGCAGGAGTTATGCATTGCTTCTGCTCTCCTTCCCTCTCCTGCAATAAATAAATAAATGAAGGCCCTTCCAAGCGATGCCCTATCTTCCTCTGTGATTGAAACACAACCCCCTCCCCCCTCCCTTCCCCTATCAAGGGTAGATCTTCTAGATTCCATCTTTGTGCACATCTCCTTATGGAAGTTAACAACCCGTTCACTCATCTTCTCCTCACCATAACAACTCCCACTATAAAATAATGCCTCTGGACCTGTATTTTTTTGGAATCTGGCTATTGTTCTTACAGGCCAGCATGAGGCCACTTCTGGAACTGTGGGAAAGGTAATATGGGCATGGAAAAATATGCTTACAAACAGAAAAAGGAAAAAAGCCTCATCCTCGAACCCTCACACTATTCTTGGTTAATGTGGAGATAGGGGAATGCTACTGCTTCTGAAGGAACAACTACTCTTACAGTCTCCAATGATAAATGGCATACAACTGTTACAAGCTGGTTTAATGGGCTGTGCTTTCTGGTGACTCATTTCTTGATTTTTTGGATACCCTGCTGTGCTATTGATTTTCAACATTTTTTGTTTGTTTCATTTTCTTTGCTTGTACATGGGTAGCAAACACCCCCCCCCCCCCGGGGGGGGGGGGGGGGGGGGGGGGGGGAGGCAGGGGTGCCCTATTAATGAATTCTCACTTTACTGACCAAAAAAAAAACTCCTACTCATGTTGATGTGACAGATATTGTTGGTTCTCCTGTTGGATTCTGCAACTCTATGGTAAAGCCTGCTACTGTTGTTGCCTTTGAGTAGTCATATGGCTCTAGATTTCTAGCATCTCAATATATCTTCCATTTTCAATGGATTTCCAGGTTCACTCTCAAAATTAGTGCCATAGCCTGCTTTTGTTGTAAATACACTCATATATTTAGGACAAGTAAATATACCCAGAGCTTCATTTGCCCTAGCTTGATTTGTGCTTCCTCAACTTTATTAAGCCATTCTTATCCAATTGACGAGTTGGCTTGTTTTATCAAAACTACTGGCCTGTGTTTCCTCCTTTATGTTTGTTGCATCTTCATCCTTCATGGGCTTTAAAACTAACTTCTTGCTTTTGACCTGTGTTATCATGCTCCTTATGGACTGCCCTTCAATCTTTTTTCTAAGGTTAACCAACTAGAATATGGCATGAGTCCTTGCTATTGCATCACACCAAACAAACTTTGTAGGAAATTCTAGTTGAAAAAGGATCTTGCAACTTGTTGTCATGAATACTTTCTTCTCTTAATGGACCAAAGAATGCAAGCTGGTGTCCACCATTTCAAGCTTCAAACTCCCACCTCTACTTCAGCAAGGAGGTTTCGCAACTGCAGTTGTCAATTACTAATTTACGAAGCTTTCTTCATGCTGTGTATCTTGTCCTAAAACTCCTTTGAAGTTAATCATCCTTCATTTGAATAATTTCACTGTTTGTCCTTTGTTGTTCAAAAGAGGTTTCCATGACCTTATACTCATTTTATCAACCAAAGTCTTCCTTATACTCGCCATATTTTATAATTGAAGATTGAATAAAAACCAAAATTTTCTTTACATCCGTAATAATTTATCTTTGAATATGGCTGGGCAGCCATATATAATGATTGAAGCTTGAATAAAATACGGCATGTAGATCCAAGAAACAAAACTGATGGACTTTGGTTTAAAAGAGAAGAGGAATTAGGTATAGGAGGGTTGACATATTTTTTATTTCCTCTGATTGGGAGGAACATTATCCAAAAGCTACCAAATTCTTACCCCCTTGGTAATTCTTGCACCATTTTCCCATCTTACTTGACACAAGGAATCATGTGGGGCCAACCCCCTCCCCTTTTGAGAACATGTGGATTAAGCACGTAGGTTTTGATGACTTGGTCAAGAATGGGTGGCTTGAAATGCAGATCGAAGGGAATGCCAGCTTTGTGGTTGCCTCAAAGCTGAAGTTGCTCAAAGTGAAATTGAAGTGGTTGAATAAAAATATCTTTAGCAACATCATTCTAAAGAAGAATGTGATCCTAAAGGACGTTAAGGAGGTGGATAACCAGGTACTTAGAGAAGCTTTAATGCAGAGAATAGGTCTAGAAGACTTGCTGTCAAGAATGACCTAGCCAAAGTCATCACTTCGGTGGAAATCACACGGGGAAAAAAATTCAGGGCCCTTCGGTTGATGGAGGGTGACAAGAATACTTGTTTAATTTACACCAAGTTGCTAATGCGTATCTGTTGGAAAGTTTCAAAATTTATCCAGTCAACTCTCCTTGATTATATGAGACAATTTCTGTAATCATGTAAACTACTCTCCTTGGTTATTGATTCAGGTGCATCCGACCATATGACTAGTATATCTCTATTGTTTCAATCATGGTCTTAAATTTCCAAGAAATTTTCGAAATTTCCGATTTCTGTTGCCCTTGAAATCAAAATGGCAGTTGATTTTTGTCTTGCATAATTTTGGTCGAAATCTCAACAATTTTATCCGAAATTTATCGAAACCTTGAAATTTTAGCTAAATTTATCGAAATTTTAACTATGCAATGAAATTTTGTCGAAATTCAAATGAGAGATTCAAGAGTGAAGTGAAATTTCTCCTTCAATTTATTTTATTGAAACAAAAGGTTATCACAAGTGCTTTTGAAATTATATGAAGAAATAAATTTATAGTAATATTTTATTTAACCATTCGTGTTTAAATTATTAATATTTGTTTAATAAATAATATTTAAATGATTTATGAATTTCATTTGCATTAACTGAATATGTTTAATGTAACATTTATCTTACAAACATGTTTGATACACATACTATTTAACAACTTTTCTACCTCATGCAAAACATAGATGCATATAATTTGTAATATATTAGTCTTAAAACTTATATTATTATGTTTGTTAACCATTTCTAAAGTTTCACAAAGAATTCCATGCTTTACGACTAGTTTCCATTATTTTTTCAAATCGAAATCGAAATTTCCGTCAAAATTTCTGTACTTTTGAAGCTTCGAAATTTGAGTTGAAATCAAAATTTAAGACCTTGGTTTCAATCTTATTATCCTTGTCCGGGTAATAAAAAGGTTAGGATTGCAGATGGGAGTCTTTCATCCATTGTAGGAGCAGGTTCAATTAGAATTTCCGGGAAAATAGAATTAAAATCTATCCTTCATGTTCCTAAACTTATTTGTAATCTTCTGTCTGTTAGTAGATTATCCCGTGATTCTATCTGTCGTACCATATTCTTTGATTCTCACTGTGAATTTCAGGACCAGAACTCAAGGGCAATGATTGGCAGTGCTAGGATGATCGATGGCCTTTATTATTTTGATGATAGCCTATTCAGCAATAAACAAGCTCAGGGCTTGAGTGGTAGTACTAGTTCAATCCTTATGCGTGATCAAATAATGCTTTGGCATCTTAGATTAGGACGTCCTAGTTTTTCTTATTTAAAATATTTGTTGCCTAGTTTGTTTAAAAATTTGAATTGTACTTCTTTTCATTGTGATGTGTGTCATTTATCAAAAAATCATCGAGTTCCTCATATTTGAAAAGGTTACTGTGCATCAAAACCTTTTTATTTGATTAATAATGATGTTTCAGGTCCCTCTAAAGTTACTACCTTATCCGGAAAAAAATGGTTTGTGACTTTTATAGATGATCATACTCGGATTTGTTGGGTATTTGATGAATGGAAATTTGAAGTTGAAATATTATTCAAGAATTTTTATAGTATGATCGAAAACCAATTTCACACAAAAATAAGCATACTTCGTACGCATAATGGTATAGAATATTTCGACCAGGTTTTGTGAAATTTTTTGAAAGAAAGAGGGATTCAACATCAATCCACTTGTCGTGACACCCCACAACAAAATGACTTCGCTGAAAGAAAAAATCGTCATTTACTTGAGGTTGCATGGACTATAATCTTTTCAATGCATATTCCAAAATATTTGTTTGGGGAGGGGGGGGAATGCTATTCTAACTGCTTGTTACCTTTTTAATAGAATGCCTACCCGTGTGCTGCATTATATCACTCCTTTGGCATGCCTAAAAAAATCCTTTCCTGATAATAGGATAATTTCTGATTTGCCTCTAAAAGTTTTTGGATGCACTGTTTTTGTTCATATTCCAGCTCACCTTAGATCTAAACTTGATCCTAGGGCTGAAAAATGTGTGTTTCTTGGATATGCTCCCAATAAGAGAGGGTATAAATGTTTGAAGCCAAAAGCAAAAAAAATTCACATCAGTATGGATGTCGTTTTTGGTTAAAATCTATCTTACTTTAACCAAACTTATCTTTAGGGGGAGAAAGAGAGTAGTGAAGATTAGCTTTGGCAAAGTTCTATACCAATGCGAAATGTTTTCCTTGACATTGACATCCCTATACAAAACATTCAAGGAACTGAAATTTTAAAAAGTGAAAAAAATGGAAATCCCAATTTGCCTGTACAAAGCATAAGGGAATCACAAACAGGGGTAGAATTGCTACAGAATAATCCCTCTTCTGAGCTCCATGTTTATACTAGAGGCAGGTATCATTCTAATACTAAGGATCACCCCACAATTTCAGAGCATAATCAATCATTACCTCCAAAAACTGGTCATTTGGAAATCCCAGGTAATCCTTCTACTACACTTCCAGTTGATCAATCTGCTGACCTTGATGTACCTATAGGCATTAGGAAAGGAGTTAGAACCTGTACCACACTCCCCATTGCCAAATATTTATCATACCATAGACTCTCCCATAATCATAAGGCCTTTACATCCAATATTTCTCACCTATTTGTTCCAAGGACCTTTCAGGAAACTATGGATCATCCGGATTGGAAGTTAGCAGTTCTTGAAGAGATGAATGCACTACGGAACAACAATACTTGGGAAATTGTTGATTTGCCAAAGGAAAAGAAAGTTGTGGGTTGCAAGTGGGTCTTTACAGTTAAATGCAAGGCTGACGGTAATATAGAGAGATATAAGGTAAGAATCGTTGCAAAAGGGTTTGCGCAAGCATATGGAATTGACTAATAAGAAACTTTTGCTCCAGTGGCCAAGATAAACTCAATCTGAGTGTTACTCTATTTGGTGTACATTCTAACTGGCCCTTACACTAGTTGGATGTAAGGAATGCCTTTTTAAATGGAGATATAGAGGATGAACTGTTTATGGAATTACCACCGGGTTTTGAAGGTAATATTGGCAGAGATAAGGTGTGTAAATTTAAAAAATCATTGTATGGGCTCAAGCAATCTCCAAGAGCTTGGTTGGGAACTCTGGGAAGGCTGTAAAGGGTCATGGTTACAGCCAAGGTCAAGCTGATCACACCATGTTCTATAAGCACTCAGGTGAAGGGAAGGTTGCTATTCTAATTGTCTATGTTGACGATATTATTTTGACAGGTAATGACAGCGAGGAACTTGAAAAATTAAAACAGATGCTTGCTAATGAATTTGAGATTAAAGACTTGGGTGACTTGAAATATTTTCTTGGTATGGAATTTGCAAGGTCAAGAAAAGGTATTTTTGTTTCACAAAAAAAATATGTGCTTGACTTGCTTGAAGAAACAGGTTTACTAGGGTGTAAAGCAGCTGAGACACCTATGGAACCTAATCTTAAACTACAACCTGCCAAGCCTGAGGAAGTAACCAATAAAGACCAATACCAAAGATTGGTTGGAAGGCTACTTTATCTATCACATACACGTCCTGACATAGCCTTTGCTGTCAGTATGGTAAGCCAATTCATGCACTCACCAGGGCCTGCCAATTCATGGTAAGCCAATTCATGCAGTTTATAGAACCCTGAGATAGTTAAAGGGAACTCCAGGAAAAAGTCTTTTGTTTGAAGACCATAGACATCTACAAGTTGAGGTATACACTGATGCAGATTGGGCTGGGAGTATAACCGATCGAAGATCAACTTCTGGTTATTGTGCCTTCGTTGGTGGGAATTTGGTTACATGGCGAAGCAAAAAACAAAATGTGGTAGCTAAGAGTATTGCAGAGGCAGAATTTAGAGCAGTTGCTCATGGAGTTTGTGAAGTGTTGTGGATCAAAAAAATTTTGGAAGAATTGAGAGTCACTAATCCGCAATGTGTGCGACTGTATTGTGATAACAAATCTGCCATAGCCATTGCTCACAATCCAGTGGTTCATGATAGAGCAAAAGATGTTGAGGTCAACAAGCGTTTTATAAAGGAGAAGCTGGACAGTGGACTGATTTGTTTACCCTATATCTCTAGTAACTAACAAGTAGCAGATATACTTACAAAAGGACTACCAAAGAAGCAATTTGAAAATTTGTATCGGCAAGCTGGCTATGGAAGACATCTTCAAACCAGCTTGAGGGGGAGTGTTGGAAAGTTTCAAAATTTATCCAGTCAACTCTCCTTGATTATAGGAGAAATTTATGTAATTATGTAAATCTACTCTCCTTGATTGTAGGAGAAATTTCTGCAATTATGTAAATCTACTATCCTTGATTATCGGAGAAATTTCTGTAATTATGTAAAAAATCTTAGGAGATATTCTAGGATTTATTCTTAGGAAATATTTTAGGAGATTTGTTAGCAATTCAGTTCTTCCTTTTTTCTATTCTTTCCTTTATTATTCTTTCCTTCTAGATTATCCTTGTAGTCTATAAGACATTCAGATTGCCAACAAAAGTTGAAGTGGTGGGAGAGCTCCTTGTGGAGGAAGGGTAAATTAAAATGGGAATTTTCAATTTCTTCAGGTATTTGCATAAGGAGCAATAGTCCTGGATACCAACAGTAAATGGAATTCTTTCATAATTTTGAGCTTTTCCATGATTTGATGGCTTGAGAGGCCAGAGGAAATTGTTCTTGCCCTCAAGAGCTGGGACAGGGACAAAGCCCTTGGTCCTAATGGCTTTGACATGGTTTGTTTCAAAGGAACTGGAACATACACAGGATATTATTGGAGTCTTTGAAGACTTCCTAAGGTCTAGCAGATTCCTTCTAGCATTAACTAAAACCTTATTTCCTCGACCCCTATCAAAGTGTGGGCTTACAACATCAAAGATTTTCTTTCTATCAGATTTGTTGGCAGCTTGTATAAATTGCTCTCCAAAGTCCTCGCAGCTAGGCTCAAATTATTGGGAACATCAACATGCTTTTGTTGCGGGCTGACAGATCATGGATGCTGCCCTTACTGCAAATGAAGTTGTGGATGCCTACATTAAGGGTGGGAAAAGGGGACTGGTATGTAAGCTGGATATGGGAAAGGTGTTTGACCATGTGTACTGGAATAGTCTGTTTTATATCCTCAGGAGAATGGGTGTTGGGGAAATCTGATGTAGATAGATCTGTCAATGTGTCTCTTCCCTTAAAGTTCTTAGTGCTTGTAATGGCTGTTCTTCAGAGTTTTGCAGATCTTCATGTAGTTTGACACTACGAGACCCCCTCTCTCCTCTGCTATTTATCATGGTTATGGAAGTTTTGAGCCTTATGATAATCAATACCAATTAAGGGCCTGCTCAAGGGGCTCAACATCAGATGGAATAACAAAAATATGGTAGTTTCCCACCTCCTTTTTTCAGATGACACCATCATTTTCTGTGGGGATGAACCTAAGAAAATCCTTAATCTTAAATGCATCCTCCTTGGGTTCGAAGCAGTCACAGGTTTAAAAGTGAATCTGGGCAAGCGAAATCATTGCTAGCTGGTCGCAGGTGTTTGGAAATTGATTGAAGAGGGTGGGAGAATTTCTTCTCTCTCGTTTGTTTTTATGTGGGGAATGGGGAGGATGTGTTTTTTGGTATGACATTTGGTGTGATGAGTCCCAGCTCAGCACCAAATACCCTTCTATCTTTAGGCTTGCCTGCAGTAAAGAGGCCCTCATTTGCCAGTGCCTGGAGCTTTCTTATCGAGGGACATTCTGGACTGTTCCCTTGGTTAGGAATGATTTTGATTGGGGGATTGACTCTTTGACAGATATTCTAGATTAGCCTTTACAAAATTCAATGCCAGGCTACCTTCCTTGGAGGCTCATTTGGAAAACCGAAGCCCCCCAAAGTTTGCTTTCGTCATGTGGGGGGCTACATTTGGCAAGATCCTTGTCTATGATAATATTCAGAAAAATGGCCAATCTCTTGTGAATAGGTGTTTTCTTTGCCTTGAGGCGGCTGACTCAGTGGAGCACATCCTCCTGCAGTATTCTTGGACTAGAAACCTCTGGAGCATTGCTATTTCTGTGATCATGCAGAAGTGAGTCACTGCAGCTATAATGAATGGTGAGATTTGGGCATGGAAAAGATCAGCTCTATCAAAGTCAGAAGGAGGGCTCTTGATAGAACAGTTTCTACTCTTCAGGCTGTGAAGGACCATTGGATATCTATGATTTTTAATTGGCAAATTGGGTTTTGTAATCCTTTGTTTCCTTGATGCTTTACAGTGGCAGTTGTGTTGTTTTTTGTTGTATCCGTTTTACATGACTGGCATCCCCTTGATGCCCTTGTCTTCCTTTTAATAATATGCGTCTGTGCTGATAAAAGAAGAAGAGGAATAATCAAAGCTGAATATGTGAAGGGCACAAGAAGAAAAACACTCCAAAATGAAACAGAAAAAGGCAACACAAACCTACCCAAGGAAAGAAACTGCTCTCATATCAATTTTATGCAGCATGCATGGTGGAAGTACACAGTAGGATCCATTAGAGTAAAAATCTGGAAGAGGATTAAGTGCAGTGATATTTAGGGCTAAAGGGATCCTCTTTGGTGGAAATGTGGCAGTGGAGGGTATAGAAGGTTCCAGAGGGTGAATCCTCAAGCCACACTTCCAAATCTCAGGAAAATTCTGAGCATATTAGAATTGATGAGCGAAATGAAAAGGGAAAATTTTGTATTGCTTCTGCATTATCTGGACTGACATAAACACAAGTACATGACAACCTTGCCCACTAAATGTGCCTAGGAAAATGATTATTCTCGACTCCTCTATATTAAGTCCTCATAAATACACTACGGAACTAGATTCATGAATGGCTTTGTAAGTAAAGTTGGATTTAGGAAATGACACTCTTGACTAGGATGTAATGATGACGCTTAGATAACAATAATTAATAAATATTTTAGCAACTAACAAAGCAAAGAGTAGATTGACTTTGACAAAAATATTTGCTGATGATTCACAAATTCAGAACTGCGCCATTTAATAAAGACCTGGGTTCAGCACTGCATCATTTAATGAAAACCTTCATGGAAAATGGCTTTGGAGGTTCATGATTGAGTTTGATTGATTGTGGAGGATGGTTACAGTTGTGAAGTATGACTTCACTGGTAGAGTGGGTGGACCTCCAAGAATAGACGGGAATGGTATGTGGGGGATTGGTGGACACAAAAAGGATGGAATGAATTTTTGATTTGCTTCTTTTTGATGTGGGGAAGGGTGGAAACACTGTTTTGATATCATTTTTAGCATGGGAATCCTCCTTTGAAGATCCAAGTTTGGGATGTCTTCTGTTTAGTCTTTGACAAGGATGCTTTCGTGTGTTATTTCTTTATCTGCAGGGTGGACTGGCCTGAAACATTCCTTTTTGAGAGAAATGCACAAGATTGGGGGCTGGAAACTTCCGCTCTTTTCTTTGATGCAGTGAATGGAATGGTGGTTGGCTTAGAAAACCAAGACAGGACTATCTGGAAATTGAATACGCTTCTTTTTGGTCAATTCCTACTAGAAAGGCTTTGAACGGGCAAATCTTGTTGAAGGGCCAACTTCTGCTGGAAAGCTATTTGGAAGACAAATACTCCAACCAGAGTGGGTTTCTTTTTTTTTCTTTTTTTTCTTGGGAAGCAACTTGGGTAGGATATTGACAATTGATATGTTTCTAAAACAGGAAAATTCTGATAACAGATGTGCTTTCTGTAAAAAATAAATGCAGCATAGTCATTCAATTGCATAATATTGCTTGCTCTTGGACCTGAAATTTGGTGGAATTGGCTGTCTCTTTTTTCAGTTTCTCTTTATCAGTTGCTCAGTTTGTGGGGAAGGAACTTTGGGCTTGGACTGGCACAGATAGCTGTATAGAAAGGAAAAAATTTTGTCCCTGATATCGCTCACCACTTTTTTTTTTTTTTCCCCTGTGTGGAGGGTGAGAAAATAGAAGAGTTTTTTATGGAATTAACTCTCTTAATACTCAATGATAGATGGCGTAAGTCATCTTGGTTTAGCAGGCAGTACTCCTTGGACATAACATACGATCTTCCATTTTTTCAAAATAATTTTTACTATGCACTTGATCTTTATTTCTTTGTAATCAAGCGAGGACCCCCTTCATGCTCCTGAAATGAGCCTTTTTCTTATCACCAAATGAATAAATAAATGTTAAAAATTTTGATCTTACCTAAATATCAGCATCTTACTTAAGATTTTTTTATTTTTTTTGTATCAAAATATGTGTGTGTTCTATCATGATTTGTACTCTGATATTATCTTTGATTCTTATATTTTCTAAATTAAAATTATTGATTTGTTATATAATCATCATATGCTAATTCAAAGCCATTAGTGCTGTATCCTTGTGGAATAATGAAATCTTCTGTATGTCCATTATCATCTCGCATTTCAGTATATTCAAGACTCATGTAATGCTATACTGCACCATCTAGATATGTTTTTGGTCATGCAAGGAGTTGAAGAATTTTGGAGTAATGTTTGTAGGTTTCTGAAGGGGAATATATATATATATTCTGTTATTATATCCTTTTTTTTTATTAGCTTTGACAATTTTCTTATTGGTTCCCTGTCTTTAGTGAGTATTGTGAAATATTTCTTCTAAGATAGTCCAAGAAAAGGCAGTCCGTATAGTTGTTTTTTTACTTTCAAAGATCTGCACGTTTTGTTGTCATGCTCAGTATTTTATTTTATTTTTTATATTTTTTAATGCTTATCTATGAGCCATTTTGCCTTATTGAACTTTTCCTTACATATAGGTTGGTTATCCTTTGGTTACTCTTCTTCTCTGTCTTGGCGATCCCCAAACCTTCACCAATAACTTTGGCATACACATGGAGCAACTCTATAAGCTTCTTAGAGTAAGTTGCATAATGTAACTCTTTGTGTACAGCTATGTGGATACAGTTGGTTAAATTTCTCATGTCTTATTTTTTATCTATCATGATTGTTTGCTAGTGGACGGAACCATGGTGCTGTATCTGATTTCTCTTTTATTTCATATATTTAGTAATATGATATTGTTATGTAATTCAGGACAAGAACCACCGTTACATGGCTTTGGATTGTCTTCATCGAGTTGTGAGGTTTTTCTTGAGTGTTTATGCAAAAGATCACGCTCCAAATCGCGTGTGGGATTACCTGGACAGTGTCACCTTACAATTATTAACAATTCTGAGGAAGGGAATGCTTACTCAGGATGTCCAGCATGATAAACTGGTTGAGTTCTGTGTGACCATAGCAGAACATAACCTTGATTTTGCCATGAACCATATGATACTAGAGCTGCTGAGGCAAGACATAAGTGAAGCTAAAGTTATTGGTCTTCGTGCTTTGCTTGTTATTGTCATGTCTCCTTCAGGCCAGTGTGTTGGCTTGGAAATTTTTCAAGGTTTTTGTTAATGATTTTTGTAACTTCAATATTCAAAATTCAATTTTCTGTTGTTTTCATTTATTCAACTTAACAACATTTTGGCATCTGTTTCATTATAGGTCATGATATAGGCCACTACATTCCAAAGGTAAAGGCTGCAATTGAATCCATTTTGAGGTCATGTCATAGAACCTATAGTCAGGCTCTTCTTACTTCTTCAAGGACTACCATAGGTAATTTTACTTGGTAGTTTTTCTTGTTTTGGGATCAGTGAAAAGGAAGTAATCTCATTCTTGTTGTATTTGCCTCCATAGTGTTGTAATAAGGATTATGTCATAAAGGTAGTCAAGAGTTACTAACAAGTCCTTTGGATCTTAAATTTCTTTGGTAGATAAATTTCTTTTCCTTTTTTTTTTTTCCATTATAAACGTGTGCACATGTTGATTGGACAGTGTATGCAGCATCTTTTAATACAAAACAGAAAAAGAATCTCCCATGCTATAGTAAACAAAAGAATTGTGTGTTTGAAATATGGATATTGCTAAAAAAAAAAAAAAAAAAAACTAATGAAACTATTGAAACCCCTAGTACTGGACATATTTGTTAAGGCTTGATGTACATTGTTGGCCCACAACCTAACAACTTAAGATTTTAGTAAATCGCTAATCTAACAGTATTTTAGAGCTCAAAGTTTCTCAATAGAATATTTGATTACATTAAAATTGCCTCCTATTTGGGGAGCAAAAGGCTTGTTCCAAAAGAAACACCCAGAGCTGAAAATTAGGCCATGCAGAAAAAGGTAAACCACCACTACCCTCTCCCCTTTGCATCTAGGACTGACAAGGAATATGACCCTAAAGGCCTGATTACCTTCCTTGCAAATCTCATGTCCTAGATCAGAAAAATACTCCCCGAGAAAATCACTGAAGGGTAACCACTCCCAGGTCCTTGAAAACCTAGACTCCCAGAACCATCAAGTATTAACCTGTTAACCTCCTCTAATTTCAATCCCTGAAACATTAATTTACCTCTTTGAGTATGCAACATAGCAGGAACTTCAAGCTCCTAGCTTTCAACTTAGCACTCTCATCTTAATGCTTTGCTTCTCCCTTCCATCTACCATTTACTTTGGTATATAGATAAGATAAAACTCAGCAAATCCTCAATGTTTTTCTCTTCTCTCCATCCCCTCCTTTTTCCTCTTATATGTTCTGGCCTTCTAGTGGGACTTAAGGCTTGGTTTTGGTTTTGTTGTTGTTGTTGTTGTTGTTGTTGTATGTTCTGGCCTTCTAGGAGTATATTTAACGCACCTCCTAACCCAGGGAACTTGCTAAGCTAAACCCTAATTTATCCACTGACAGTTGTGGATCTTAATCATTCTTCTCAGCCCCTAATGGTTCCACTATT
The DNA here is from genome assembly GCF_029873635.1 of Malania oleifera. Lineage (NCBI taxonomy): Eukaryota > Viridiplantae > Streptophyta > Magnoliopsida > Santalales > Ximeniaceae > Malania > Malania oleifera. The sequence continues at coordinate 85,412,733 of NC_080417.1, forward strand.
AAGGCTCCTCTACTCTAAAACCTAAAGTCTTATTGCTTTGTTGATAATCAATTCATTGCCAGCCACCTTAGGTATGGGCAAATTCTATTTGTTGGAGTTGACTCTAGGAGGAGCATAAGAGACTTGGAGACGTAATGTACTGAAGAAATCCCGAGTGTCTTGGAGTGATTTAGGGGATATTTATGTAAAGAATTGTTTGTTATTGAGGGAGATTATTTTACGAGATTGTTTCCATCTTTAGCATACCCGATTGTATTATAAGTATAATGTATCGGCTTGTACAAATTCATTCATTCAAGAAATACAGAAAACCTATTCTGATTTCATGGTATCAAAGTTAGGGTTTCTATCATCCTAGTTAACGATGGCAGAAGGAGTCGTCAACAGCAGAGGGTCGAGCACCTCTAAAGCTTTCGATAGCGAGACTGAAGCCACCTCCACCTTGAATTCAAATGGGCTAGACAGCTCGTCCTTCCCACTCTCGGTGGAGAGGTTGAATGGAAAGAATTTCCGTGAATGGGCTTAGTCAATCAAACTCATGATTGACGGCAAAGGAAAGTTAGGCTACCTTACCGGCGAGAAGAAGAAGCCCGCCACAACCGACGCTACAGCTCTGCAGAAGTGGAAGTTGGAGAACTCCATGGTGACTACGTGGCTGGTGAACTCCATGAAACTTTCAATCGGCAAGACCTATTTGTTCCTACCATCTGCGAAGGACGTCTGGCATGCTGTCCAAGGGATATACTTAAACGTTGAAAGCTACTCTCAAATCTTTGAGATCAAAACTCGGCTATGGCAGATGCGGCAAGGAGAAAGAGAAGTCACAAACTACTATATGGAGATGACGAATCTCTGGCAAGAACTCGACTTGAGCATTGAGGAAGAATGAGAATGCCCTGTAGACAGTGCCTGATACAAGAAAAGACTTGAAAATGAACGAGTCTTCGAATTTTTGGCTGGACTCAATTGAGACTTGGACGAGGTGTGAGGGAGGATTCTCAGCTGACATCCTCTGCCTTCAACTCGGGAAGTTTTCTCGGAGGTGAGGCAAGAGGAGAACCGGCGCAAAGTGATGTTGAAGGAGCCAATTCTGATAGGATGGGCCCGAAATGTTTGCCCTCATTTCAAGAGGAACTCCTGTTGGGACAAGCAAAAAAACGTAGAAAGGAAGACCCCGGTGTGAGCACTGCCACAAACCGGGCCACTCAAAAGATAATTGTTGGGAAATACATGGGAAGCCTGCATTTTGGAAGTCGAGACAGAATCCCAAAAATCGTGGCTACCAAGCTGCTATTGATAACCCAGCCGAGAAACCACAAGGTGAGAAAAATATTAATTCCACTTCAAGTGGCGCATTAATCCAGAACAGTTGGAGCAACTTTATAAAATGTTCTCTACCATTCAAGCATCAGGTTAGTTTTCCACGCGTATTCCTTCTAGTTTTTTAGCCCACCGAGGTAATTTTTTGAAAGCCTTAAATACCATCTCTCTTTACAAATCACCATGGATAATTGATTATGGTGCCTCTGATCATATGGCCGATTCCTATCACCTGTTCTCATCCTATTCACCTTGTGCTGGAATTTTGAAAGTTAAAATTGCAGATGGATCACTCTCATCTGTTGCAGACAAAGGGAGTATTAGAATCTCTGGCTCTATGACTCTAGAATTTGTCCTACACATCCCTAGGCTATCAATTTGTTATCCATTAGCCAGTTGACAAAAGATTTCAATTGCTCTGCTAAATTCGTTTCCTCTCACTGTGTTTTCATGGACCTATCATCGGGGAAGATGATTGGCAGTGCTAAGGAGTGTAAGGGACTCTACTACTTTGAGGATGCGAATATGAGTGAACAATGTCAAACTGCTATTTGTGATTCTACATCTATTTCTAGGGATAGTGAAATTTTGTTATGGCATTCTAGGATGGGTTATCCAAATTTTCTATACTTAAAACGTTTATTTCCTTCCATTTGTTCAAATAAGACTTCTTCTGATTTTCAGTGTGAGATTTGTGAACTTGCAAAACACCAACATAATTCCTTTCCAAAATTCACATACAAACCATCCAAGCCTTTGACTAGGATTAACCGTGATTTATGGGGGCTCTCACGCTCTTTTAATTGCACTCACACAAAATGGTTTGTTACTTTTATTGTTGATCACACTTGTATTTGTTGGGTTTACCTGTTAAAAGATAAAACTGAAGTTCGTTCTATTTTTATCAATTTCCGCTCTATGATTTAAACACAATTCCAAACTCACATTCAAATCCTGCGTACTGATAATGGTACATAATATTTCAATAATATCTTGGGAAATTATCTTCAAGAAAATTGAATCATCCATCAAAGTTCCTGTGTGGATACCCCTCAACAAAATGGGGTTTCCAAACGCAAAAATAGGCATATTCTTGAAGTAGCTCGGACATTGATGTTCACTTCAAATATGAAAAAATATTTTTGGACCGATGCTATTTTAACAACTACATATCTTAGTATTAGAATGCCTAGTCGGGTTCTTTCTTTTGCCACTCTCCAAAATTCAAAGAATGTTTTCCCAACTCTCGGCCCAACTCCAATCTCTTCCTAAACATTTTTGGGTGTAATGCATTTGTACATGTTCATGCTCAAAATAGGGATAAATTGGAACCTCGCGCCGTTAAGTGCTTTTTTATTGGTTACTCTTCTACTCAGAAAGGCTACAAATGTTATGATTCTGTCACAAAAAAATTGTTTGTTAGCCTCAATGTCACGTTCTTGGAAACCACTCCTTACTTCCAAAAGCCCTCTCTTTAGGGGGAGAATTGGAGTGAAGATCGGTTCTTTGATTTCTTTGTTGATGAATCTGTGCCATACACTAAGTCTATCAAAACTACTGTCATTACACCATTCCTTGATCTGTCATGTACAAAAGACCATTTAAACTTAGGGGGAGATGCAGAAAAACAAAATAACAAGGAGATACTTGTTTACTCAAGGAAGCCAAAATCAAAGAATAGGGAGAATCTCATACTTGAGGCGCCAAGAGAGTGGGAACCGGTGATAGCTCTGAGCAACCATGAGTCCACGCCCAATCTGGATCAGGTAATAGATCCAAATGGCCATGAGGTTCCTTCTGATAAGTCTGCGCATGATGATATCAATTTACCCATTGCTCTAAAAAAAAAAACAGGGTCATGTACTCTCCATCCCATTTCAAAATTTATGTCTTATAAAACTTTGCCTACGGGGTGTCGTGCTTTTACCTCTAACCTTGATAGGATAAAAATTCCAAAGAATATCCAAGAAACCTTGGAGATTCCTAAATGGAGGGAAGTCGTCATGGAGGAAATGCGAGCCTTGGAAAAGAATGGAACTTGGGATGTTATAAATTTGCCGAGAGGGAAGAAGCCAGTAGGCTGCAAATGGGTCTTCACGATGAAATATAGAGCTGATGGGATAGTTGAACGGTATAAAGCCCGTCTTGTTGCAAAAGGGTTTACACAGACCTATTGCATTGATTGCATGGAGACGTTTGCACCGGTGGAAAAATTGAATACAATTCGGGTTCTCCTGTTGTTGCCAGCCAACTTGGATTGGCCACTTCAACAACTCAACATTAAGAATGCATTTCTAAATGGCGAGTTAGAAGAAGAAGTCTACATGACAATACCATCAGGTTTCAGTAAGAAAGGTGAAGAAAATAGAGTATGTAAACTCAAGAAGTCCCCGTATGGACTCAAGCAATCTCCTCGAGCATGGTTTGACAGATTTGTGAAGGTGATAGAGAACCAAGGATATCGACAAGGGCAATTAGATCACACTATGTTTTTCCAATAGTTTGAAAGTGGGAAGAAAACAATTCTGATTGTATATGTTGATGATATAGTCCTAACTGGAGATGATGCAATGGAGATGGAAAGATTGAAGAAAGTCCTAGCTACTGGGTTTGAAGTTAAAGACCTGGGACAAATGCGGTACTTCTTGGGAATGGAAGTTGCTAGATCAAAAAAGGGTATCGGTGTCTCTCAGCGAAAGTATATCCTTGATCTCCTAATCAAAACTAGCATGCTTGGATGCAAACCTAGTGAAACCCCCATTGAATCAGGAAAGAGAGTTAAAGACAGTGGAATATCGGTTGAAAAGGAGAGGTATCAAAGATTGGTTGGTAAACTAATCTATTTATCACATACCAGACCCGACATTGCATTTGCAGCAAGTGTGGTAAGCCAACACATGCATTCACCAAAGGAGACTCACCTAGAGACTGTGTACAAGATTCTTAGGTATCTCAAGGGTTCTCCAGGCAAAGGACTCTTCTTCAAGAAGTGTGAAAGTAAGGAAGTAGAAGTTTTCACATATGCCGATTGGGCAGGATTAGCGAAGATAAAAGGTCTACTACCGGATATTGCACGTTTGAGGAAATTTGGTGACTTAGAGGAGTAAAAAACAAAATGTAGTGTCTCGAAGTAGTGCCGAAGCTATGTTCAGGGCAATTGCACAAGGGATATGTGAAGAACTGTGGTTACGAAAACTTTTGGAAGAACTACAGATCACGGTGAAATTTTCTATCAAACTCCATTGTGATAACAAAGCAACCATCAGTATCTATCTCAATCTAGTTCAACATAACAAGAGTAAGCATGTAGAAATAGATCGACACTTTATCAAAGAAAGGGTTGAAGAAGGAACCATTTGTATGACTTATGTTTCTACCAAGGAACAAGCAGCAGACATTTTTACCAAAAGGTTATCCCGACAGAGTTTTGAAGATTTCATCTACAAGTTGGATATGATCAATATCTATGATCCAACTTGAGGGGGAGTGTAGAAATCCCGAGTGTCTTGGAGTGATATAGGGGATATTTATGTGCAGAATTGTCTATTATTGAGAGAGATTATTTTAGGAGATTGTTTCCATCTTTAGCATGCCCGATTGTATTATAAGTATAACGTATCGGATTGTACAAATTCATTCATTCAATAAATACATAAAACCTATTCTGATTTCATGTACTCTCCTTTTCAAGGCTTTGAGCTTATTCTGCAGAACCTCTTTATTTCTAATACAAATCTGATCAAGAGGTACAACACCATTTGGAGCACAATCAACCAACTACACCTCCACTAGTACCAATTGCTGATTGCAACTCTTTCCACGATTCTGTACTTCCTATTTGAAAATATTTACCTCAGCAAAATAAACAGTTGGTGATACTGGGCAGCACATATGTTCATGAGTCACTCATGACCCTGAAGTTTGTTTTGTCGTCTAATGACAAATTCTCCCCTTATTCAAATAACTACATCTTTGTTTTGGCATTATACATGGTGCAATCTTGAACAGTTCTTCCATCTTTGCCCCAACACTATCAGGCGAGAAATTTCTATCAGTTGAAAATATTATTTTTTCTCACCATCAAAACTCACTTAAATAACTTTTGTAGTAACCCGAACAAGAAAAATAAAAATAAATAAATAAATAAATATAATAATAGATATCTTGGAGGAGATATTTTTAGATATATATATATAAATATATTCGAGGAGATATTTTAGTTACTTAAGAGCTAAGTTATGTATTTTTTTTTATATAACTCTCTCTCTCTCTCTCTCTCTCTCTCTCTCTCTCTCTCTCTATAGAACCCACACCCACTCCCTCTCTCTCACTTCAATCTTTTGCCGATCGTTGCCCTTTTCAACGATCGGAAGTTACCACGAGGATGAGGGAGTGAATATCTGCAAGTCTAGCGCAGCGGATTCTCAAACTCGGGAAAAAGCTAAGGTTTAGTTTTCGAGCATCTCAGGTTGGTTTTCAAGAAATAGGTAAGGGGATCTAGTTAAGTCAGTTTTTTAATGATTTTGAACCGTATGATATTTATGCAGTAATTGTATTTATGTTTTCAGTTGAGGTTTCAAAAACCGACCGTTCAAAAGGTCATTTTTCAAACTTAGGATATATGGTATCCTACTTTAAGTACAAATGAACGGTGGGAAGACTGATTTTATGTTTTTAAACCATAAATACTATGTTTTCATGGTTGCCTACAGGTTATGTTTAAAGTATAGGAGATTGTGTGGTAGGTGAATAGTGTGTATGTATTATGTTATAACCGAAATGATGAATGTTTGTGAAATACTAAACTGTTTGTGAAATATGCTGGAACTGCTTGTGAAAATACAGGATGATGTTTACGGCCGTGAGGGCCAGGTGTATATTTAACGGCTGTAAGCCAGGTATGATATGACAGCCGAGGGCCGGAAGTTACATGTCAGGTTTTATATGAAATGATTATGAAATATGGTTTTATTACTTAAATTACACGATATGTTTTAGGAACCTTGATGGGCCATTATGTCAGGAGCACGGTAGCGTTACTAGGATTTAAATATGTGACCATGTGCGCCACACTATACTCCGAGAGTGGTGTGGTGGTCTATGCCGATTAGCCTCGGTAGAAGGTGTACCATACTTGGAAGGCCATACTTTCAGGACACGGTAGGGCAATTGGGGCATGCAAGTACGTGACGGATGCCTGCCTAGTCGGAGTTATGACGCGGATGAATGTTGACTTTGTCTTGGTTGATCACCCCAGGTTTAGTCCAGCCTTTGTGCAGCACAACCCTGACCACGGGGGTTTATGCGTGGCGTTAGTCCCAGGAGGTGTCTTTTATGCATATATGTACATTTATGTAAATGATGATGTTATGAAATTAATGAAGTGTTTATGTTCGAAAAACGAAACGAGTATTTTCAATTGTATATGTATGTATGATGTTAAGAAAGCTATTTTTGGTTATATGAAGAATGAATGTTTTCTGTAAGCACTAAAAGCATGCTGCCCACACACTGATATTAACTTGATCACCCTTACTGGGAAGTGTCATACCCCAATATACAAATCATCTTTTCAGGAAACTACAGGTATCGTGCTTAGCAGGATAAGGGGGTGAAATTTATATTAGTTCCTTTTTTAGAGTGTCTATTAGAACTCTGGCGTATGTAAGTTATGTAGTCAGGCTCAGTGCTTGCATTATGGTCGTATGGACCAAACTAGCTGTTCAGTTTTGGTCGGATTGTAATATGGATGCATGAAAACCTTTATGTATGAATGAACTTAGAACTCTAGTAATGTATGTATGGAGAATGTTTCATTACTTCCGCTGCATTATTGTTAAATGATTATGGTATTAGGTACGTAGACGTCACTTTAGTAGCACCTCGGTCCCATGTGGCGGGTCGGGGCGTTACTGGTGGTATCAAAGCCTAGGTTTGCTTGGTTCTGTAGACTTTGTCAATGATACTTACCAGAGTATGGGTTGAGATAAGTTAAGGATAAGAATGAATAAGTTAGGTCAGGCTTTAGTTTGGGAGTTCTGGGACGATGATCTTTCGACGGTCTTCTGTGCTTTTCCTGAATGACGATTTTAGGAAAACCATGGTAAATCCATCGATGGTTTTGGTTCTAGATTGAAGGACTGGGGCTCGAAAATATAGGTTGGGAACGATAGGATGGAAAAGTATGTATGTAGTGTTAGTGTTATGATTAGGGACCCCCCCGTATCTTGGCAGTTCTGCAGTTGAAGTGCATAAATGATTTCCTTTAAATGCAAACTCATATGCTATGTTATTTAGTCATTCCATATTTGCATTGACCAAGATAATTGTGGAATTTCTAAGTCGGTTTCTATCCTATCTTCAGGATGAATCTTAGGGGAAAGGAAGTTATGACAGGAGGTGACAATAATGTAGATACCTCCAGCGATGATGATGTTGAGGCCTTGGCCGTGTTGCGTAGTGAAGCACGGCAGGCTAGGAAAGAATCTTAGAGGGAATCTTGGAAACGGAGTTAGCCAGCAGCTGATAGAGGCTGCACGTTCCAACAATTTTCTCATACGAATCCGCCAGCATTCTCGGGAGGACCAAACCTGATTGCGGCGGAAGACTAGATTCAAGAGATGGAGGAACTATTGGATGTGCTAGAATGCACAAAGGAGCAGAAGGTCCGATTTGCTGCCTTCAAACTGTTGGGGGAGGTAAAGAGGTGGTGGAGATCACCTAGACTGGTGGAGGAGCAGCGTCCACGGTATGTTTCTGTTACCTAGAGCTGTTTCAGGGAGATCTTCTTCAACAGATATTTCCCTATTGCCACTCGGGAGATAAAGGTGGAGGAGTTCTTACGCCTAACCCAGGGATCGATGACCGTTCAACAGTATGCGGCCTGATTTGTGGAGCTATCCCGATTCGCTCCACATATGGTCCCGGATGAGCTGAAGAAGGCTTGTATGTTTGGGAGAGGGCTGAGATAGGCGATACGAGTGTAGGTGGCGGCGTTATTGGGCCAGAGTTTTACTGAGCTGGTAGACAGGGCTATGGCGGCAGAGGCCAGTATTCAGGAAGGGGAGAGAGAGGCGAACCAGAAGAAGAGACCCTTACCTCTTGGGTCTCAGTTTAGCTTTAGTCAAAGTATGTGGAAGCGGCCCAATAATTTTACGGGTCAGCGGCAGGAGTCAGGATCTCGAGCCTCTCAGGGGAGCTCTCCGAGTGCCACTTGTCCCATATGCCATAAGAATCATCTGGGCAAGTGCAGGGCTAGAACAACTGTATGCTACCGGTGTGGAGTAGTAGGGCATCAAGTGCGGGACTGTCGCGCGACGCTGAAGTACCCATTTCAGTTACAGCAGTATGGGAGAGGGAACCAGGCACCTCGAGGGGGCCACCAAGGGAATACAGGCTAGGCACGGGTGTATTCTATGACGTCGGGTGACGCCGAGCGCGCGGGAGATGTGGTTACAGGTATTATTTATGTGCTTTTCCATAAAGCTATTATGCTTGTTGATTCAAGTGCAACCCACTCATTTGTATCTAAGAGATTTGTTAAAGTATGTGAAATAGAGACTCAACCGTTAGAAGTTGAGTTAAGTGTGGCCACACTGACAGGGTCGGTTGTTGTATGCAGTAAAGTGGTTAGGGACTATCTAGTGGAGATTCAGGGGAGAAAGCCGCCTGCTAGTCTAATCGTGTTTGATATGCATGGATTTGACGTTATTCTAGGGATGGATTGGCTAGTATCCAGCTTCGCAAGCATAAACTGTTACAGGAAGGGGGTAGTATTCAAACCTCCAGGGGAGTAGGAGGTTAGATTTATAGGGTCGTGTGTGCACCACAGATCCTTTCGGCGATTCAGGTAATGAGATTTCTCTAGGAGGGTTGTCAGGGGTACCTTGCATATGTGAAAGAAGCACCAAAGGAAGGACAGAAACTGGAGGATATCCCAGTGATAAGGGAGTGCTTGGATGTGTTTCTGGAGGACTTACCAGGATTACCTCCTGACCGTGAAGTAGAGTTCGCCATTGAGTTGACTCCAGGGACGGTGCCAATTTCCAAGGCTCCGTACTGAATGACTTCGATTGAACTGAAAGTGCTAAAGGAGCAACTACAAGAACTTTTGGATAATGATTTTATCAAACCGAGCATATCACCCTAGGGGGCGCCGGTATTGTTCGTGGAGAATAAAGATGTGTCGATGACGATGTGGATTACAGGGAGATTAACAAGGTAATCGTAAAGAGTAAATACCCATTACCACGTATTGACGACCTGTTTGACCAGCTGAAGGGTACTCAGGTTTTCTCTAAGATCGATTTGCGATTCGGGTATCATTAGTTGAAAGTGACGTCAGAGGACGTGTTGAAGACAGCCTTTTGAACCCGATATGGCCATTATAAATTTTTGGTTATGCCGTTTGGTTTGACGAATGCACCTGTAGCATTCATAGACCTGATGAATAGGGTGTTCCACGCATACATAGACCAGTTCGTGGTGGTGTTCATTGATGACATCCTGATTTATTCGAAGAGTTCTATAGAGCATGAGGCTCATTTGAGGCTACTACTTCAGATACTCAAAGAGAAGAGGTTATTTGCTAAATTCAAGAAATGCGAATTCTGACTAGAACATGTTGCATTTCTAGGACATGTGGTGTCCAAAGAAGGAATATCAGTAGACCTGGGCAAAGTAGAGGTAGTAGTAAATTGGTAGAGACCAAAAAACATACATGAGATTAGAAGTTTCTTAGGTCTGGCAGGGGACTATTGCCGATTTATCGAGGTTTGACTAGATTAGTGAGTGTGAGCAGAGTTTTCAGGAGTTGAAGCAACGTCTAGTCACAGCCCCGGTGTTGACCATTCCATCAGGGGATGGTGATTACGTGATTTATAGTGATGCATCCTAGAAAGGGTTCGGGTGTGTTTTGATGCAACAGGGTAAAGTTGTCGCTTATGCTTCTCGCCAACTCAAGGAGTACGAGAAGAACTACCCTACACATGACTTAGAGTTAGCAGCTATGGTTTTTACACTGCACTACCTATACGGTGAAAGGTGTGAGATCTTTATGGATCATAAGAGCCTCAAATACTTCTTCTCCCAAAAGGAGTTGAATATGAGGCAATGCAGATGACTTGAGTTGATTAAAGACTATGACTGCATCATTAGTTACCACCTAGGAAAAGCTAATGTGGTAGTTGATGCATTGAGTCGGAAGTCAGTGAGTATGTCGATTTCAGCTGTTGTGGTACAACATCTGATCATGATGGATCTGGAGGGGCTGGGAGTGGAGTTGGTGGACAAGGATCCACAGGCGTTCATTGCCAGTTTAGTTATTCAGCCAACTTTGCAGGAGAGAATCAAAGTTGCTTAGAAGGAAGACGCAGAACTGGTAGAGGTTATGGAAGGGGTTCAGGATGGTTTAAAGCCGAATTTCAATATCTTAGATGATGGGGTATTGAGATTCCACACCAGGATTTGTGTACAGAATGACGCTGAGATTAAGAGGGTCATTCTAGAGGAGGCACATCGTTCGCACTGCACAGTATATCCGGGGAGCACGAAGATGTACAGGGATCTCTGGGAATCTTTCTGATGGTCTAACATGAAAAGAGAGATTGCGCGTTTTGTAGAGTAGTACTTGACATGTCAGCAGATTAAGGCAGAACACCAGAGGCCAGCGGGATCGTTGCAACCATTCCTTATTCCTAAATGGAAGTGGGGGCACATCTTCATTGATTTTGTCATAGGCTTGCCATCAGCACTCCATGGACAGAATGCGATTTGGGTTATGGTTTGCAATTAACGAAGACAGCCCATTTCGTCCAAGTGAAAGTCAGTTATTCCATGAATAGGCCAGTAGAGCTATATGTACAGGAAATTGTACAACTCCACGACATCCCGATTTCTAACGTTTCAGATCGAGACCCACGATTTACCCCTCGTTTTTGGAAGAGTTTGCAGGATGCTTTGGGATCATAGCCCACATTTAGTACTGCATTCCACCCACAAACAGATGGTCAGTCAGAGAGGACTATCCAGATATTAGAAGATATGTTACGGGCGTGCATACTGGATTTCGGTGGCAGTTGGATTAGATATCTGCCATTGGTTGAGTTCGCCTACAACAACAGTTATCAAGCTAGTATAGAGATGGCACCATATGAGGCTTTGTATGGTCGCCGGTGTCGGTCTCCGTTATACTGGGATGAGGTGGGCGAGCGGCAGATTTTGGGACCGGAACTGATTCAGCAGACCTCTGCAAAGGTCGAGCTTATCGGGGAGAGGATCAGAGTAGCTCAGAATCGGCAGAAGAGCTACGCAGATACACGCCGACGGGAGCTAGAGTTCGAGGTAGGTGATGCTATATTCTTGAGAATTGCTTTCGAAGAAAGGAGTGAGGAGGTTTGGTAGGAAGGGCAAGCTAAGCTCTAGGTACGTCGGGCCATTCGAGATTCTGGAAAGAGTCGGTTGGGTGGCGTACATGATAGCATTACCTTCCGCATTGTCTAGGATTCACAACGTGTTCCACGTGTCCATGCTTAGGAGGTATATACTAGATCCTTCGCATGTGATCAGTTACGAGTCGTTGGAACTCGGGGACATGTTAGTATATGAGGAGATACCAGTTCAGATCCTAGATCATAGAGAGCAGGAGTTACGTACAAAAAATATTTCTCTAGCAAAAGTACTGTGGCGTAATCACGCATTAGAGGAGGTCTCATGGGAGTTAGAGTTAGAGATACGTCAGAAGTATCCTCATTTTTTTAGAGACGCTCATAGCTAGTCAGATAAGTAGAGCAGTAGGTAAGTGGTTTTATGTATAAATGTTTTGTTCATGTTTAGAGTATGTATGGTCTCCAGGAGAGTTTTGTATGAATATTATAATATCCTGAGACATGGTATGTAACCACGGTATTCCTCCGCCATAAGTGAGGGTAGGTATCCTATTTTAAGTACAAATGAACAGTGGGAAGGCCGGTTTTATGTTTTTAAACCATAAATACTATGTTTTCATGGTTGCCTACGAGTTATGTTTAAAGTATATGAGATTGTGCGGTTGGTGAATAGTATGTATGTATTATGTTATAACCGAAATGATGAATGTTTGTGAAATACTGAACTGTTTGCGAAATATACTGGAATTGCTTGTGAAAATACAAGATGATGTTTACGGCCGTGAGGGCCAGGTATATGTTTAACGGCTGTGAGCCGCGTATGATATGACGGCCTAGGGTCGGAAGTTACATGTCAGGTTTTATATGAAATGATTATGAAATATGGTTGTATTACTTAAATTACACGACATGCTTTAGGAACCCTGATGGACCATTATGTCAGGAGCATGGTACCGTTGCTAGGATTTATATATGTGACCATATGCGCCACACTGTACTGCGAGAGTGGTGTGGTGGTTTATGTCAATTAGCCTCGGTAGAGGGTGTACCATACCTGGAAGGCCGGACTTTCAGGACACGGTAGGGCAATCGGGGCACACAAGTACGTTGCGGATGCCTATGTAGTCGGAGTTATGACGTAGATGAATGTTGACTTTGTCTGGGTTGATCACCCCAGGCTTAGTCCATCCTTCGGGCAGCACAACCCTGACTACAGGGGTTTACACATGGCGTTAATCCCAGGAGGTGTCTTTTATGCATATCTGTACATTTATGTAAATGATGATGTTATGAAATGAAGTGTTATGTCAGGAAAACGAAACGAGTATTTCCAACTGTATATGTATGTATGATGTTAAGACAGCTGTTTTCGGTTATATGAAGAATGAATGTTTTCTGTAAGCACTAAAAGCATGCTGCCCACACACTGATATTAACTTGATCACCCTTACTGGGAAGTGTCATACCTCAATATACAAATCATCTTTTCAGGAAACTACAGGTATCGTGCTTAGCAGGATCAGGGGGTGAAAGTTAGATTAGTTCCTTTTTTAGAGTGTCTATAAGAACTCTGGCGTATGTAAGTTATGTTGTCAGGCTCAAGGCTTGCATTATGGTCGTATGGACCAAACTAGTTGTTCAGTTTTGGTCGGATTGTAATATGGATGCATGAAAACCTTTATGTATGAACGAACTTAGAACTCTGGTAATGTATGTATAGAGAATGTTTCATTATTTTTGCTGCATTACAGTTAAATGATTATGGCATTAGGTACACAGACGTCACTTTAGTAGCACCTCAGGCCCACGTGGCGGGTCGGGGCGTTACAACTTTTCCCACCAAGGCATGATAGAAATACATGATAATCCTCAAGGCACTGCATCAAATCTAGCTTCCTATTTTTTGTTTTTGTTTTTGTTTTTGTACAGTGAAAAGACATATTATGAAAATGCATTTGTACATATGGCTAGTTTTTGTTTTTGTTGTCGGTTTTTAGTTTGCGAAAAAACTGAAAGACAAATTTTATGGTTTTCAGCTGTTTTAGTAACCTGTTGCCAAAATATTTTAATATCCAAAATTAACTTTTTTGGATCAAAATTAAATCATTCATTTTTTTTAACTTTTTAACTAAAATTAAAATAAAATGATACTATGAATTTAAATTTATTTAAAATAAAAGTATTCATAGAAGTTCTAAAAATTAAAAAATAATAGAAGTCATTCACAAAATATATATTTTTTTTACTATTTTTCATTTGTCATGTACTATACGATTATTCTTCTAAAGTGAACTTTGAAATATAGTAATTAAGTAAAATAAGTATAATAATTTTATTTTATTCTAATATTTTAAAAAAAATTTAGAACTTTTATTATTGTAATCATATTGTTTTAATTTTTATTTGATTCAAGGACAAAAATGAGCATTTGTTTAATCAGTTTTTTTAATTTCAATTTTACAAATATGAACCAAACAATTTATTGGTTTCCAGTTTTTAGTTACTCTTTTCGGTTTTTAGTTTTCATTTTTTTTCTTTTGTTTTTATTTTTGTAGTTCTTGACAGTGATACCAAATGGCCCCCTAGTAATTAGAATTGAAAGCTTAATGTCACAGAATAACTCAAAATTTAAAAATTTTCTGTTGGCTCATCTGCATTGGTGGCTTTTTTACACTAGTATCTCTATAAAGCTTTCTGATGTGCACTGTTATGGCAATTATGTGGTGTGTTTGGTTGGAGAGGAATGCTAGAAGTTTCGAACTTGTGGCTACTCCTAATAACTTGCTTTGGAGTAGTGTGGTTTATCTTGTCACTGTGGGTGCCAGCAAATCATTTCTTTTGCTATGTTTCTCTGGAAGATTTACTGTGGGATTGGTTAGCTTTGCTTTGTTTTTGTGTGATCCTGTGGCCGTTATCTTTCTGTAAAGGTAGAACATCTTGTTCTCCTTGTTCGATTTTACTTGATTGTTGTATCTTCTCTCTCTCTCTCTCTAAATACAATTCTTTGCTTATCAATTTTTTTTTTTTTTTTACCTATTCGGTCTTTATTGCCTCATAGAACCCCATCTTCATTGTCAATATGGCCAGAGCTTTCCAGGCCAACCTTACAGCTATATTTAAAGCTTCACTAGGGACCACAACAGGGTGCATTAAGCTGTAATAGCCTGCTGAGCCCCTAATATGATCTGGTTGTTAGGCCATCCGTTGAGATAGCTTTTAAATTAGGAATTGGCAAATCAAGGGAGCTGGCGTGCATATGTGCCTATCTGAGAGGAGGGGTGGGGTGGCAGCGGAGGGAAAATCCAAAAGAGAGAGAGAGAGAGAGAGAGAGAGAGAGAGAGAGAGAGAGAGAGAGAGATTAGACATATTGGCTTTTGTCAAAGCTTGTGGGGAAATAATTGTGCTAGATTGATGTGCCTTGTAGTGGCTTCATGTCCAGCAAGATGATTGTGGCATCTTGACAATGTTTGAGATGGTATCTCAATATGAGAACAGAGAGAGATAATTACGTCATCTTAGAGCAGACTCATTTAATTATGACAGGCGGAAAATTGAGAGTAGTTATAAGGCAGGACGCCCTCAAATCTTTCCTATAAAGTTTGGCCTTATTTCATTCCAAACACTGCACTGGATTGAACATGAGCTCAAAGCTGTCCCAACATGTCACGGTAAGGAAGTTACCTGATTAATCTATCCCTAGGTATGGTGTTAGGCATGACTTGCTGCAATTGCTACCCCTTAAATCTTTGGGATAAAAAAAATATTTATATATACTTACTTAAGTTGGGCCCTGTTCATTTCAAAGTACTGCAGAAGTATAGAGAGGAAGCTGGAACATTGGCTATGCTTGTGTGGTAATATTCATGTTGGAAACAGGAATAAAATCTCAAAGCTAGGAATGGCAAAGAAGATGCATCATTTGGTGGCTAGCATCATAGTTTTGGCGAATATTATAATTTTATTTTTATTTTCAAGGGTCTGATTCTAGTGATGTGTAACTATATAAGTATTTTGTAATTCACCATCTCAAACAGCCCCTGGTCTCTACTTTGTAGGCAAAAAATGGCCTAATTTGCCTGCTCCTTGATCATTTTCCACTTTGTAATTAGTTTTGCCTTTTGTTATTGCATGTAAATTATTATTGTGTGGCTTATATTCAAAATTTGAACCAACATGGCCAATTGGATGGGGGTCAGATTGGCCAGGCCGATTCCTTCATGAAAACGTAGAATTTTAAACGGGGTTCAAGCCAGCCAGCTCCGGGCGACAGTCTAACTTCGCCTGACCCTGCAGGTTAACCACTAGCTTACTGAATAATTGAATTGTGAGATCGCTGTCAGCTACGTTTGATGCTTTATACAGGAGAAACTGACTTCTTGACCAATTAGCCAAATATTTTGATTTGGTAATTGATAGAACACTCTTCTCATTTCAAATAAGTGGATATCTTCTCTAGAAAATTAATGTTACTTGTTACACTTCTATTTGATTTTTGGTTTAAATTAAACGTGTTCTAAAACAGAACAAATTAAATAATTTATACAAATACATACAAGAAGAAAATAAGCTATTGGTTTAAGTTAACAATATGCACTTAAATATTAATTAAAATAAAAAATTGATAATGATTTCTGCTATTGTCAGAGGTTCAATGGGGTTGACCCATCCTAGTAGCTTTACTGAGCTGGGTTTTTAAACATTAGAATGTGGAAACTTTTGCAGTTGTATGCATCAATGATGCAATATGCATGAACTAAGTGTAGAGATTGCAATTCATTTGTCAAACTTCTTGAGTTTCATGATTTATTTTGGATTATACTAAAAAGCGTAGATTTTGAGTAGGGGTTAATGCACATTATTGTAATAATAACATAAAATGCAGTGCCTTTTCATAATTCCTTTTAAGAGAACGGTTTTATTTAAAAACAGTATAGCATGTGCAAATTGCTGGTTATGTTTTTCCTGAATGCCAAAAACTCTTGCTCTTTATTCATTTACTTCTGAATGATACATACCAACTGAATTGTGTGCTTTTCCAGATGCTGTAACTAGGGAAAAATCTCATGGATATCTCTTTAGATCAGTGCTGAAGTGCATACCATATTTGATTGAAGAAGTTGGCAGAAGTGATAAAATCACTGAAATAATACCTCAACATGGTATAAGTATTGATCCTGGTGTTCGTGAGGAAGCAGTACAGGTGCTGAATCGGATTGTAAGATACCTTCCGCATCGTCGCTTTGCAGTCACGAGAGGGATGGCCAACTTCATCCTACGGCTTCCTGATGAGTTCCCTCTTCTCATTCAGACGTCATTGGGACGCCTGTTGGAACTCTTGCATTCTTGGAGGGCTTGTCTATCTGATGAAATGCTACAGTTTGATTCTCAAGATGCAAAGCGTGTAGCCCATGGAAATGAGGGATTTAAGAAATCTTCTGTCCATCACTTAAGTGAAGAAATTGAATTTCGTGCTTCAGAGATTGATGCTGTTGGTCTTATCTTCCTTAGTTCAGTTGATAGTCAGATTAGGCATACGGCACTGGAGTTATTGCGCTGTGTCCGTGCTCTAAGGAATGATATAAGAGACCTTTCAATATATGAGCGCTTGAATTTTAATTTGAAAAATGAGGCTGAACCAATATTTATAATTGATGTCCTGGAAGAAAATGGGGTAAGTTTATTTACTCTAGTTCTTTTTTCGCAAGGAATCTTGTGGAAACTTTCAACAAGTCTCATGGAAATATTGAAATATTATTGTATCAACCTGCCTTTACATCTTGTACAGGACGACATTGTTCAGAGTTGCTATTGGGATTCTAGTCGTCCTTTTGATTTGAGACGAGAATCAGACACAGTTCCTCCTGATGTGACACTTCAATCTATTCTATTTGAGAGTCCTGATAAGAATAGATGGGCTCGTTGTCTTAGTGAGCTTGTCAAGTATGCTGCTGAGCTTTGCCCAAGCTCTGTTCAGGAAGCAAAGTACGTTGTTTTTCTTAATTTGCAGTCATGTTACACATGCTCTTTGATTTGTTATTCAATTGATAGATAAAGTGGTGTCTCGTATCATTTCTATTTCTTGTTTTTGTTGCAGTGTGAGGAAGAAACAGTTGGCGAAACGTGCGCCTTTTGTTGGTTTTCAATTTTTAAGAGAATAATTGAAAACTAGATTTTTCTGATTTTGCTTCATGTGGCAACTTGTTGCTACTTTGCTTCAATTTTAATTCACTTTTGTCTATTAAGTCGCTGCGTGCACAATATTTTTAATGGAGAAAATGTAAAAATTAAAAATAAAAGTGCATGTGAAATTTAAATAAATGAAAATAAAAGTTTACCTAAAATTTGAAGAATTTTGAAAGAAGATAATGTAGAGTAAAACAAAACAATTGTTAAATCTTCATAAAACTAATTAAAGTGATCGTATATCGCACAGGAACACATTGTAGGAAAAACCACTAGCCATTTTTTTTATTTTTGGGATTTTGGAAGTCACGAGCCTTTATTCTAACATATTATGTGGATATATAACTATTTTCAAGATTCTCAACTTTTTGATAAGATATTTAGCAGAGGTGACTGGAAGTAAGTAGATATAATTTTGAGTTGACTTAGGGACTTCCAATACTCAGAAGAATATTTTGCACTAATTTAAAGCTAGCGGATTTTTTAATGCTGAGTCTAAGTTAATGGATAGAGTTACAAAAGAAGAAAGTTGTTGGATGTTGTAACTTTAATCTTTTAAAATCTATGATGAGAAAATAAATTATATGCTTATTTATTCATGAAAAAACAAATTCCAACTGTCTGGGCTTAATGTACAAATGCAAAACTGCAGAATTTTGAGCTGTACCGCCATTTCAATATGAGCAGTTCAACAAGAACATTGGGGTCTCTTGACATTTTACAATCAGGAATGACAAGCAATTTGTCCTTTGCTATTTCTATAAAATTATGAAAATGAAAACTAAAACCAAAAAACAATAAAATCTAAAAACTAACTGGTGTGGTTAGATTTAGAAAATTGAAACATATTTAGAAAACCTGATTGAAGACACGTTCACTTTTTGTTTTTTGTTTTTTTGTTTTTTTATAGATTAAAAACTATTAATTATTAGACTATCCTTGAAAAGAATAAACATAAAGGAACTAAAAAAAAAAGAATTGCTTAAGTATTATTATATTTAATAACTAGACTTTTAACTCACTCTTTTGTATTTAAGAACAATCCTACTTAATTATATACTTGATTGTCTACAAAATTTTTAAATTGGTTAAAATAATTTACTCGCAATTTAAAAAAATTGATTATCTTATTTTTTCCAGTATGTATTATGATGAAACTCTTTTGTTCAGACTGTTATATGAGTTCTTATAAAGGATAAGGTTAGCTTCGAGACTTAAAAGGTTGTCTTCTTATTGATTGTAAAATGATTGTATATAAGTTATACAAAATTATCTCTTAACTCATAAAAAAATTTACTATCTTCCACTATATATTTTGTATAGATGAGTTTAGAATACCAATTTTATTATTGCATTGTGTTTTGCATCAAAATTACTATTAGTGAAGCAAGTTTAAAAACAAATTTTAGTGCTGGACGTTAATATTGATTCACAAGTAATTGTGTTAGGAATTTTTTAATGGAAAGTAACATTTCTTCAAATACATTAATAATGTCAAACAAGGATTTTTAAGAAAATCCTGAAAATCTTTCAGAAAGAGAAGTAGGGAACTTTTGTTAACTTGAATTTGATCATAAGGTGGAAGTATATCGATTGTATTTAGTAGTGGAAGGGCCTCTTTGGACATTCTTACTGGTAATTCTCTGGAATATATATTATTTCTGAATGGTTGAACTGAACCAATATTTTCTAAGAGTTTTATTATTCGAAAAAGAAAAGAAGAAAGGAGAAAATGGATAACAATTTTTTTATTTGAAAAAAAGAAGGAAAAATGGATGATTTTTAAACTAATAACCTCTATAAAACATGGGTATTAATAATAACACTTATTATCTTATTGTAAGCTATATCTCTGCCACAAAAGTGATAATTTAATTGGACATGGGAGTTTATATGAACTATAAGCCCTAAAACGATCAATTATTAAGACTTAGTGATGGAATAGGTTAACTCAATAACTTTATTTATTTATTTATTTTGTTCCAATAAGTTAGTTGGTTGAGTTGCAAAAATAGGGCAGCCCAGTGCACAAAGCTACCACATATGCGGGTTTCAGGGAAGGGGCGGATTACAATGGGTCATTTTCCCTGTTTAAAAGATGCCTGTTTGCAAACAATTTTGCGGTAGTATGAAATCATTACCCAATTATATTGTTTGATTTTTCGTACTATTTTTTCTAGTTTCTTATCACATAGCTTAATGGATGCAAAAATTTGGAATTCTTCGGATCTCATCCTAAGCTTTTATTTGGCAGGATAGAGGTTATGCAGCGTCTTGCATATATCACACCTGTTGAGTTAGGCGGTAAGGCTCATCATCAGTCACAAGATACAGACAACAAACTGGATCAGTGGCTTATGTATGCAATGTTTGCATGCTCATGCCCACCTAATAGTAGAGAATCTGGTGGCTTAGCAGCAACCAAAGATCTTTGCCATCTTATGTTTCCTTCCCTAAAATCTGGCTCTGAAGTACATGTTGTAAGTACACAGCAATAAGAATTTTGCAATTTGGATAATTTTAATACATGATTGAATTTTAATAATGATGGGAATGTATTTAAAATAGTAGATGTTATGTAGTGGGAAAGAGGTCAGCTAGTTCAGTCTTTTCAGTGATGCTGAAGATAGACAAGGCTGGAGAACTCTATTTTCTAATTTGCCCTTCTGTAAGAATCAGGAGACTTACATGGTCCAAACTATATAAATTCCTTTTGTCAACCTAATATCAGTTAAGAAGGGAGCAGTCCAGGGAAATATTTTTTCAAAGCTTGATATATGTTGTTAGCCCACAACCTAATAGCTTAAGCTTTTAGGTAAAGTGGTAACCTAACAATTTTTATCCTATATGGCCATAATGACCACCTGTGAATCTTGCTGCCTGATAATTAAAGAAGATATGTGACTTTGAAAGAGTTTCATCGGTCATCGCTTTATTCCTTCAAGGAAGAGTGGGACGTCCCTTAGAAAGTTAGCCGCTTCCTGCCTCTCATCTTAGTATGATGCTTCTTGATGCAGAGGCAGAGGTTCTGCAGCCATGGGAGAGATTAGAAGAAACTAAAGAGAGGAAGGCAAAGGGAGGATAGAGAAGATACAAAGGGGAACTCATGTTCACAACTCAATTCAAATTCAACAATAACTGCCAACAACATGGCTTTCACACACTATTTATAAGAAAGCTTCTTCACATGAAATTACACATATACCCCTAACATGAATTACAAACAAACCCCCTTCTTTCCCCAAATATTTCAAACAACCCCCAAATACACATTATCCTATACTGATTAATCTAAACACGTAATAAACTATTTACTAAACCCAACAATCATCAATCCAATTCTTCTTAAGTATTCTCCAACTAGGATCTTCCCAAGGCCTTGTGTCTTGTCCTACATCAACTCTTCCCCAATTAGAAAAATGGGCCTCGAATTTTGAAATGTAGGAGGATCAAAAGTGAGAAGCAAAATTGGATTCTTCAAAAGCCAACACTTGAGTGACACAAGAAACTACGTTCATTGGCAACACCATTGACTTGATTTGAAAATTAACATCAATGAACATATCAGGGATGACAAACTCGACAATAGGAATGTTTGAATGACTTTGGATGTCTTCAAACACTTGCATTTCCTTGCTTATAGTGTCTTCAAGTTGAGTAACTATGCTGATTCTTTGTGTTGGTTGATTGGTAGAGCGGGCTTCAAAATGATTTTCTTTCCATTATGGTGGAAGACGTGTGTTCTTAAGTCCTTGAGTGACAACCAAATCATCCAACCAAGGAGAACCAAGGAGTACATGGCCAATGTTCATGTAGGATGTCATCCGAGAATGATAGTCGATTTTGGTTGTTGGATTCCTTGGGTGTTTTTTTTGTGTAAATCTTTCTTTGGTTTCTTGGTTGGTACCAATCATACCTTTCCACTCTGCAAAGTAATTTTGAAGGTCAAAATCCCCCATAAAATCAAAGTGTTTCTGTGGTTGGGTTTGCTTAATAGAATAAATACTGATGACTTGCTGCTGATGAGGAGACCATTAAAGGCTCTATCTCCTCATATATGTATGCTTTGTTTTGATTGTTCAGAACCTGTTTCTCATTTTTTCTTGCATTACGATTTTGCATCGAAGGTTTTGAATAAGTTATTTAACTATTTTGGAGAAAGCTGGGTTTGTTCGAGAACAGTGGAGTTCTTAACAATATCTTTTGTGGGGTTTGGAAGGAGGAAGGAAGGTATTGCGTTATGGAATTGTGCTTTATTTGCAGTGCTATGGGGCTTGTGGAATAATGTAAATGTTTTTTTTCAGGGAAGAAGTTCCATATTGGTTGGTGTGGGAGAGAGTGCTTTCATGGCTTTTTTGTGATGTGTGGGCAACGGAAATTTTAAGAGGATGTGTTTGACTGATGTTCAGCAGGATTGGAAGTCCCTTCTAAGGGCGTGCTGATTTGAGTTTGTTGTATTTTTTGTGTTTTCCTTTTTTGTTTTGTTTTTCTGGGGATTCTCGGATTTCGTTAAGGAGATGCCTTCTCTCCTGATTGTACTTTCTTTCATTATCTAATGAATTTATTTTTCTATAAAAAAAAATGGCCAATGTACATGCGTATGATATCACACCAAACATTATCAAAATGGTCACCCATTTGGATAAGAACCAAACATCTTTCACGAACATATAAGGTAGTGTTATCAATCCAAGATATGTCATAAGGCTTTGGATGGGGTTCCGGATGAAGTTGCATACAAATGGTTTTATTTTGATAAATGACATTCATTGTACATCTTCCATAAAAAATAATTTGCTCGCTTTTTCCCCAAACTTAAGAAAGGTGTGAAATGGCTTAATATAATGCTCAGAGTATGACAAAAGCCGTTCATTTTTCCAGTACGCTGTTGCCCTGTTCCTGGATTTATTCATATATACTGCAACTATAAATCATCAAAAGCCTGACACAATTTACCCACAAGCCTTGCTCCCTTCTCAAAAACTATCTTCAATGCGCCTTTGATATTGATTGTTGTGCTGAAGTGAAACAAATTCACAAAGAGAACTCACAAACACAGTGATGCAAACTGATTAGTTTTTGCTGGGCTGGTAGTGACAAATCCACACTCCAAAGTGCCAATGGTATACTAATTTTTCAATTTTTAGCATTTCGTCCCAAATTATCATGCTTGCTTGCAAAATAGAAGATCCAGAATTAAAATATCATGCTGAAGATGAAAATATTGTGGAGTAAACCTAAAACAGTGTAGCTGGAGAAAATTCTTGCAAAACTGGAACCAGGAGAAGATTCAGGTAGAGTCCCACTCGCAGGTCGCCAGGAGCACGACGCCGGCAATGAAACTTAAGTTGAGTGTAAATCTGGTGATGAGGATTACAGTGGTGGTGATGGTGTGATGAGAAAAGTACAGGATGTTGGGTATTTCGAAGGGCTGTTGGCTGTTCAACCTTCTGCCGGTGCGTGGGGCTTTTCCGGTGATTGGATGGAGATGAAATTGTATGGGAAGGGGCATCGGGGTGTTCTGTCTTTGAGGGTGTGGGTAGTGTTGCAGGATGGTCACTGGAAAGTGGTGTTCAAAAATTTGGGGGCATGACTGAAATTTTGGAATTTGTTCAGGAACTGCTCCTCGGTGTGTGTGTGTGTGTGTTTAATGCTGAAATTTCAGAACAGAGATGATGGGGGGAGAGAGTAACCAGAGGGAGAGTGCTTAATGGAGAAGATGGAAGAATATGAAGAATACGAAGGAAGGGAGAAGCAGCAATGCAGAATAGAACAGGGATAGATAAAGAGAACGGAGCAGAAAAATAGAGAAAAGTGAAGAGGCAGAAGAGAAGAAATCAGAAATAGAAAGAGTTGGAAAATTAAGGGATAAAACTAGAAGAAGAAAAGGAGAGAACATGGTAGAAGAGAAGAGAGAAGGGGATGATGAGGGGATTGAAAGGGAAGAACAGAGATTGATATTGGGCTCTGATGCCAAATGATGCAGGGGCAGCATCAAGGTTTTGCAGCCATGGGAGAGATTAGAAAAAAATTAAGGGGAGGAGAGAGGAGATACTAGGGGGAACTCAAGTTCACAACAATAATTGCCTGCAACATGACTTTCATACACTGTATAAGAAAGCCACTTCACATGAAATTACACATATACCCGTAAAGTAACATGAATTACAAACAAAACCCTACATTACACAAACATTACAAACAACCCCCAAATACTCATAATCCTATACTAATTAATACTAAATATATAAAAAACTACTGACTAAACCTAACAATCATCAATGCAATTCTTCTGAAGTATTCTCCAACAAGGATCTTCCCAAGGCCTTGCTTCTCTTCCTACATCACCTCTCTCTTTTCAGGCTCCAAAGAGAGAAAAAAATCTTGGCTTACCTCTTTTAAGACTCTCTTTTCTCGGGGGTGGAGTTCCCTTTTATACTTTGAGGCTTGAATTTTTTTGGAGTTGTTATTGTTCCCTCAGTATTGATCCCAGCGTGTCAATTCAGGTCAAGCTTCTCCACGCTGAAGAAGCGTAACAAGAAAAATTCTTGGAGTGCAGAGAGCTTGGTTGAAATACAGATTTCCTTAGTTGCCAAAGAATACTGCCACTAATTTTTAGGATCAAGTATTTAGAAGAAAATAGATCTTTGGAGAATTGGGTGCCAACCCCATGCTTGTGGACCACATGTTGCTGGGAAATTAGGCTTGCTCTACCATGGGTGCCCAGCACTAGACCTGGCAAAGCGGATCGGGTCTGTTTATCCGTGGTGGATAAGACGGATTATCGGGTGAAAAAGTCATAATCCATATTCGACTTGTTTAAGTAGCGGATTAGGCGGTTTCGGGTCGGATAATTCATGGCGGATGGGCGGATAATCTGCCATTCTCAAATATAATTTTATTAATAATTTATTTTTGTCATAATAATTTAAATTGTATACGATAACTTGCAATTAGTTTGTATATTAACTTTTTTAGTAACTATATCAATCATTCAATCATTTATACTAATTAACAAGTCCTAATTCATGCAAGTAAAGCTATAAGCAATAAAACACAATAAATTAATCTCAATCCAACTCAAAATAAAAACTCAAACTGTGTGACTCGTGTGAGTCTAAAATCTAAACATTATAATTGTTCTTACAGCATGTGAGTTTCTTTAAATACAACTATTTTCAAATCATGTGAATCTCTCAAAATAAAACTATCAACAAACTAAAAAAAATCTCAATCCATTCTTCAAATAACTTCAAAATCATTTGAATGCCTTGAATTAATTGAAATACTTTCATTTGTGACATCAAAGCTTTCATCTTCTTCTCCTCATGTGCCTATCATGAAAGAGTTCAAAATATAATTTAAGTTATGAATCGAATAACATAAACTGAACTTATTAATTAACATCTCAAAAGTTACAAGTTATCAAACTGGAAAAAAAAATTACAAATAATTTATTCAACACTACAAGTTAAAACAACAAATAAACAATAATTTATCGACTACATAATTTTCAAAGATAAATAGAAGCACTAGCTGCACAACCTGTGCTAGTATAGTAATATTCAAATAAGGTCAAATAGAGCAAGATGATACACTAGATGAGGTACGACCTGCTCTTTCAGCTTGAGCAATATCTTCAGCAAGTTCTTCCTTATCTACAAAATCTTCAACTGCATTCAAATTTTAAAATATAAATAAATATTGCATAATACATAGTATTTATAATAACATAGAAATATAATTAAATAAGCATACCTTCTCAACTATACAGCCAATCACGAGTTAAAATGATAGTTTCAGCATTATCAGACGTAAGAGAACTACATGACATATTTATCACTTTTCCTCCAATACTAAATGTTGATTTCGATGCAACAGAATGATATGAACCCACAAGCTCCGATTGCACACGATGATCTGCACGTGCCAAGCGGACCCATCATAAGAGCTAGAGCCAAGAAGGTCAAGGAGGCTATGCAAGGACTAATCGAGAAGTTGTTTGAGTAAGAGTTAATGAGGGCCATGGACACTAAAGAAAAAGACTTTCTTGAAGAGCCTAAGATGCTAAATTGTCTAAAGGCATGTGAAGCTGGAACGTTAAGTCAATAAGGGCTGTTTGGGGAATTTTTATGGATTAAGCATGATATGTGACTCGCACATGTTTCATTAAATGACATGACACATGGCATGTGACTTGCACATGTTTCATTAAATGACACATGTCATGTGACTTGCACATGTTTCATTAAATGACATGGCATGCTTAAGGTTATGTGGGATTATTTTATTGGTCAGATTGATGTCATAGCTTATTTTTATTGGCCGAACTGATGTCATGGGTTTCTTTTATTTTCTATAAGTAGTCAACTCTCTATTGTATTAAAGGATGATTATTTTTGCTGAATAGAATTACAAGTGAGGTTTATTTCTCTTCAAGTTCTTCATTGAACTTTCATCGAACTTATCAAAGGTGCTACCTTTGTGGCGTTCATCCATTAATTTGATATTCTTGGTTTGTACTTCACATCAAGCAATAGGTCAAGGATCCTATACCATGTCGAATCTTATTTTGGGTTTGGGGTTTTGATAAATCTGATTTGGGGTCTCCAGACGTTTATTCTTGGGGTTTCGTATCATTTGGTATCAGAGCTTTGGTTCAAATCAGGTTCTATCTATCTTATTTTTCTTGTTTGCTTTCGAAAATTCTTTTATCTTATAATCATTTATCCTTATTTCATATTCTTCTATCATCCGATCTACCTATCTTGTTTTCTTGTTTTCAAAATTTTCCATCTCTTCTTTAATATCGTCCATCATCAAGATTGAATCTTTTGTGGCTGGAAATTGCAAGAAATATAGTAAGGCCGATTAGAGCACACTAACAAAAAAAAAAAAAAAAAACCATTTTGTGCATTAAAAAAAAAAAAAGGACATTGAATAAAAATGTAAGGTTTTGTTTCTTCTATTGGTTCTTCAAAGAACTTTTTGAACTTATCGGGATTTCCCGTGGCGTTCACCAACGACTTATCAAACGACTTTCCACCACCGTTTGTGGTGTCTTCCTTATACCAAGGTTCGTGTTTCGCACTAAACAACGGGTTGAGGTCGTATATATTAAAATTCTTGTTTGTCGTAAACAACGGGTCGAGGTCTACCATTCATATTTATCCAAAAATATGATTTTTAGCTTTCTTGGGTAAGCATTCCAACATTGTTTGCTGGATCTCAATGTGTGTTGATTGAGGTTCGCATCATTTGTTTGATTTTTAGCTTTCTTGTTGAGTTTGCTTATAATAGAATTGTGCATGCTTCTACTAATTTTTCTCCATTTGAAATTGTTTATGGTTTTAATCCTTTGACTCCATTGGATTTGATGCCGCTACCTATGAATGAGATAGCTAGCTTAGACGGACGACACAAGGCTGACTTGGTGAAGAGGATCCATGAACAAGCACGGTAGCACATTGAAAAGAAGAACCGACAATATTCATCTCAAGCTAATAAGGGGCGCAAGTTCATTACTTTTGAACCAGGAGATTAGGTATGGGTGCATATGAAAAAAGAGAGGTTTCCTACTAAAAGGAAAACAAAGCTACACCCGCGGGGTGATGGACCTTTTCAAGTGGTAGAAAAGATCAACGATAATGCATACAAATTGGATCTACTAGGTGAGTATAAGGTCAATGCAACTTTCAATGTTACTGATTTATCCTTTTTTGTTGTAGGTGATGATTCGAGGACGAATCTTTTTGAAGAGAGGGGGACTGATATGAACCCACAAGCTCCGATTGCACACGATGATCTGCACGTGCCAAGTGGACCCATTACAAGAGCTAGAGCCAAAAAGGTCAAGGAGGCTATGCAAGGATTAATCGAGAAGTTGTTTGAGCAAGAGTCAATGAGGGCCATGGACACTAAAGAAAAAGACTTTCTTGAAGAGCCTAAGATGCTAAATTGTCTAAAGGCGTGTGAAGCTCGAACGTTAAGTCAATAAGGGCTGTTTGGGGAATTTTTATGGATTAAGCATTACATGTGACTCGCACATGTTTCATTAAATGACATGACACATGGCATGTGACTTGCACATGTTTCATTAAATGACACATGTCATGTGACTTGCACATGTTTCATTAAATGACATGGCATGCTTAAGGTTATGTGGGATTATTTTATTGGTCAGATTGATGTCATAGCTTATTTTTATTGGCTGAACTGATGTCATAGGTTTCTTTTATTTTCTTTAAGTAGTCAACTCTCTTTTGTATTAAATGATGATTATTTTTGCTGAATAGAATTACAAGTGAGGTTTATTTCTCTTCAAGTTCTTCATTGAACTTTCACCGAACTTATCAAAAGTGCTACCTTTGTGGCGTTCATCCATTAATTTCATATTCTTGGTTTGTGCTTCACGTCAAGCAATAGGTCAAGGATCCTCTACCATGTCGAATCTTATTTTGGGTTTGGGGTTTTGATAAATATGAATTGGGGTCTCTGGACGTTTATTCTTGGGGTTCCGTATCAATTGATATTGGAATTGATAAGATATCTCTTGCCATTCGAGAAAGAATCGGATACCTATATTCATGACTCCTCCAAAAGTCCAAAATATCCAATTCTTTATCACAATCTACCATCCTCTCTCTAAAAAACATTTCTAGTTATGACATTGGAGCTTCTTCATCTTCTTTAGCAAAAGCTTTAAAACCCTAAAAACAAGTATATAACAATAGAAATATAAAAATTCTATAGATGTATAATAAAAGTAAATAAAATTTGTACTTAAAAAAAAATCTTACTTTTAGTGTCACATCAACTGATGTTGCAATAGGTGTCATATGACCACTATCATGACTAATAGTTGCTTCAAAGGAAGGCATTTTATTAGAAGTCGAAGGGGAGTGGTGCTTCACATACTCATCAAAAAGTGAATGCATCTCACGCTGAATGTCTTTTACTCGATCTTTCCAAAACATTGGTTGCATTTCTTTTAAACAAAAAGATACAAATTGTATCTTGAAACGAGGATCCAGAATAACAGCCATTGCCAAATTTTTACTATAATCTGACCAGTATTTGTCAAATTTCCCTTGCATTTGAGTAGCCACATTCCTTAAAAAGATATCATCACCCAATGCTGCATTAAGTAAAGTTACTTGTACCTTCCATACTCCTTGAAAGTACAAATTTGCAGTTCGATAAGATGTCCTAGAAAAAAGATTTGTCAAGTCATAAAAAACCTTCAAGAAACTAGCAATTTTCTCAATTTCCTTCCATTCATCATCGTTTGGGCAAAACTTGAAATTCTCCTCACTAAACCTGAATGGGCAAATAGCATCTCTATAGTATAAAGCACTTTCAAGCATCATATAAGTAGAATTCCACCTAGTAGGACAATCTTGGTGAAATCCTCTCATACGTGGCACTCTCACCTTTTCACAACATTTATGAAATCTAAACTTTCGATGTTGTGAATGCTTCACATATTTGACATAATCTCGTATTTTGTCCACAGCGAAATGAGATAATTTTAGGCCATCTTGGACAATGAGATTCAATATGTGAGTGCAACAACGAACATGAAAAAATTTTCCTTCCCTTACCAAAGCATTTTTCAAGTTCAAAATAGACTTCAAAAACTCTACAAAACAGTCATTGGATGTAGCATTGTCCAATGCTATGGAAAATAACTTCTTGTCTATACCCCAATTCACCAATAAGCCCATGACTTTGTTACTAAGTGCTAGACCAGTGTGTGGAGGAGGCATGCTTGAAAAACTCAATACGTTCTTCTGAAGCTTCCAATTTTTATCCACAAATGGTGCAGTTAAACATAAATAGCCATCAGTATTTAACGAAGTCCATAAGTCTGAAGTAAGAGAAATTCTACTAGAATTATTCAATAAAAGCTCACGAATGTGCTCTTTTTCCTTGAAAAAAACCCTCATAACATCAGCTTTGGCAGTTTTTCTTGTCACAAATTTTGTCTCTGGATTTAATTCTAAAGCCCATTCATGAATTCCTTCATACTCAACAAAAGAAAAGGGCAAATTGTGCCTCACAATTGCCATTACCAACTTCCCACGTTGTACAACTTGATCAAGTTTTCGTGTATGCAAAGACAACTTTCCATCACCTTGACTCATTAGCATTTGTTTCAGATCATTATTTTTCTTTCCCATGCATTTTTTCATATGACAATGTAAGTTTGATGTCCCAGAGTTCTTACTATGGTAGAGATATTTCTTAGGACAATACTTACATTGGGCATATTATTTATCTCCACTTTCAATCAACTCAAAATATGTCCAAATACTAGATGTTTTTTTCCTAGCTCTTTTTACCTGTGGAGTTGTTTCTTTTGTAGGTTTTGTGTTTGATGAATCTGGCAACTGAACTTCTTCTTCACTCATTTCATCATTTTGAACAATTGAATTTGCTATTGACTGAGATATTTTTTTTTCCCAAATCCTTGTAATGCACTGCAAAAAAATATGAAATGGGATTAAATGTTTACATTGCCCAGCGAAGGATTAAATTCATCTTGAAACAAAAACAATGCTACTATGCAGGCCTACAACAATAACAATGCAGAGATGTCAAAGTATTTAAAATGACAAAGGCCTACAACAATAGCAATGCAGAAATGTCAAAGTATTTAACATGACAAATAATGTAGTTGCTAGAAGTATTGGCTTAGAGCTAAAAATTCATATTTTTACTAGCCTCCACTAACCTGAACATTGGTCTATTTTTCTATAAAGGAGGAATTAAGTAGAATTAAATTTCTTCGGTACCAAGGCTATAAAGGAGGAATTAATGCTTTTACTAAGGACTCCATTATCAAAGAATTGCACTCAACCTATTAGCTAAGACTTTAGTAATAATCTCAAGGTTGATAGATGCATTAAGAGAACCTTATTTTTATAGGCCTATATATATATATATATATATATATATATATATATATATTATATTGTTAATTTTTTTTATGACAATAATACGTTTTCTATGAACAGTACAATTTTTATATTATGATTGTTTGAGCAACAGACACTAACCATGCATAGGAAGAGCATAAAATTTTAGGACATAGATTTGGATATGCGTTACTTTGAACAAACCATAATACAAAATTGCGTTGAATTTATTTCAAAAATCCACACAAATTCAATTCCATGTTCCAAAATCCATGCTCTCAACACTATCCTTGCAAATCAAAGTTTGGTTCCCGAAATATCTAATCTTAAGAATAGAATAAAATAAGACAAAAATTATAGAAAACATTTACTTGCACAACCTAAAATATTGTATTCTTCTCATTTTTATTCTCATCTTTACCCCCACTGTCATTGTCTTGCATGCATGTTATGGTTTACTGCATGTTTAGTACATAAGAATATAATGAAATCAAGCGACATGAAATCATATTTATTACTCTGTTTTGTCATTCTCTTCATTTACATTTTTCATTCCATCCAACTCTTATCAATTTACATGACAGTATATTTAGTAATGTTTTGCAATGTCAAATTGTATTTCTATAAGTGTCTATGTTTTACAAAAATGAGTTTTTATTTTCAAGAAAGCTAGAAAAGGATTTCTTCTATTATTTTTTTCCAACTTTTCTGCACAAATACTAGAAAACTACAAAGCAAGGAATGTCATCTTTTGTAATTCTTTGAAAAAATAAAAATTATTTTTCACAATTGAATGGTCCTTTAACTTTTTTCAATGACTGGATTGCAGTACCAAATATGCCCACAATGGGAAACATCCATGCATAATTAGGGGAAAACATAAACACTTGCTGTGGCAAGCCTGAGTTAGAGATCCACTAAGATATTGTTACAATTAAAATATTTTATCTCTTTATTCTTTGAGTTTGAGTAATAATGCCATTGGCTCTTCTCCAATGAACAAAAGTTGTCAAAAGAATATGTACATGCATCATACATTTGTGTGTTTGTACATGGTCAATCATTCAAAAATAAGTATATAATGTTTATAAATTACATTAACTGTTTTATAAATCATTACTAAAGTAATTATGTTTTACCAGTGAAGAATTAAATATAAAATATTAAGTTAATCTGTTAATGTCTATATTAGCAAATACCAATTCTTTAAACAATTTGCAAGGAATCAATATTTAATATATTTAAAATTAAATAAAAATAGAAGCATGGCTCATGGATGCATGAGGAAGAAAAGTAGAAAAATAAAATAAAAATACAATACACAGTGACAGTGGAAGTGTGGACTGTGGAACAGACAAACAGTGGTGGAACTGTGGAATAGTGGAAGCCTGAAAGGCATAAACCAAAGTGGAGCTCGGAGGGACTACCAGTAACCAGACTACCTTCTGAGTTCTGAGTTCTAAAGCCCCCTTCTGCTGGTTCGAAGCTCCTCGCACCTACTGGTTCGAAGCTCCTGTTGGTTCGAAGCTCAAAGCTCCTGGCACCTGCTATGGCGATTGCGTATCCAAAGATTGGTTCGAAGGATCGAAGAAACTCATGAGTTGCGAAAGGTCAAAGACTCGGAGGGCTGAGGGCTGAGGGCAGAGGGCTTCAAAGGGTCGAAGAAGAAGGGTCTTGTGCGGCGCCAACTGGTTTCCACTTCCCCACTTCTCCTTATCTAAGTGATTGAGTCTCTGTGTTTGTGGCTAGGGCTCGAATGGGCGAATCGAGAATGGGGCTGACTTGGGTGGGGGCTGGGAGATTGGGAGCCTGGGCTGGGAGTCTGGGACTCTAGGAGTGGGACTGTGGGAGCCTGGGAGGGTCGAGGGGCCGAGACTCAAGAGGGGCACGCATGTGGGCTGTGGGCGCTTGGGCAGGGGCATTGGGCCTTTGAGTTTTGGGTAGTGCCTCAATGGGCTGGAGCGTGGAGCCGCTGGACCGGCTAGCTTAGGCCTTAGGGGCAGGGGGCTGTGGGTTGCTTTTATGAGTTAATATTTAAGCAGGTTGGCTGATATCCATCGGATAAACCCGACCCGACCCGACCCGCTAAGGGGGCGGATATGAAAATGAAAACTCATATTCAACTCATTTAACAAACGGATGATCATGATTCGGTTAGAACGGGTCAAATATGGTTCAGATTAACGAATTTTTATCCATTTTTCCATTTCTACCCAGCACCCTGTGCTGTTTCTTAATTTTTTGCATTACTATTTCAGTATTTTGTCATAATTACTCAGGATTTTGACTGTTGCGTTTACTGCATATTTTGATTCTTCATTGGCAAGCATCTGTAAATGCGTCATAGTGTGCATGTGTGTGTGTGTGTGTGTGTGTGTTGCCCGTGGGGGGGGGTGTTGGATGGGTTTTTATGCTATCATGGAAACAACTTCTCCAATTTTGGAAGTGAGGCTGTTGACATCATGCCCTCTACAGGGCCCTAATGTGATGTGGGACCTTTGTGCTATGATTGCTACATTTTTCTTTTCTGGATTCTTCTTTCTATTGACTTTTAAAAATGAATGTGTCTGTCATTGTAAGTGAGGTAGGGTTTATAATGTGACAAGGTTCTACTTGAAAATGTCATTATTAGTAATAATTGTTGGGTTATTTCCTTCCATATGGAGGAAAGCCCAAGTGGGCTTTATTAAAAGACCAAAGCCCAGCCCTTTTAATGTGGAAAACCTAAAGGAAGTTGTAAAAAGAGAGGGGAGAAGAGAGGAGCCGTCACTTCTCAAAAGAAAGAGAGAAAAACGTGGTTTTTTCTCATACTATCCAGATTTCATCAAGACTCCGATCCTGCTTCGTCTGTTGTCCGATCAAGCTAAAATTTGGAGGATAGGTTCATGACTCAAGGAGCTACAGTCTGAATGGTGGAGATTGGATTTGGAGCTCGGGAGTTGTGGTTTTTGCCCATGAATAGTAACCGTGAATTTGGTATATTCTCTCCAATTCTCTTTGTATTTGCCAAGATTGTAGATATCTTGATGAGAGATTCTTGAATCCTCTAATTACGATTAGAGAAAACTTTGTGTACCCATTATTTGATTGATAGTGGAGATTTTAACTGGACTAGGCCCCGTGGTTTTTCTTCCTCACACCGGGGAAGTTTTCCACGTAAAAAACTGCTTGTGTTCTTGTGGCTTGGTGTGATTAATTATTTCTCTTATTATTTTCAGCACGTATAAAAGTAGAGATACACTATATTTTCTTGCATATAGGGAGAAGAATTATTCCGCTGTGATTGTTTATTGATATCTCTCCCAACAAAGTGGTATCAGAGCCCGGTTTCCAGATTGTCAGGTTGGCAGTTTTAGTTATGGAAGCAAATACTAGTAGAATGATTAATCTCAATGGCTTAAATTATGACATATGGAAAGGAAAAATGGAGGATCTTCTTTATGTGAAAGATTATTACCTACCAGTATTTAGTGCTGAAAAACTAGAAAAAAAGTCTGATGTGGAATGGACTTTGTCACATCGACAGGTGTGTGGGTATATCAGGTAATGGGTAGATGATAATGTTTTGAACCATATTAGTGAGAAACAAATGCACGTTCTCTATGGCATAAGCTTGAACAGTTATATGCTAGAAAGACTGGAAATAAAAAGTTGTTTCTGATTAAACAAATGATGGCTTTGAGGTACCAAGATGAGACTCCTTTATCTGATCACCTGAATACATTCCAAGGAATTATTAATCAGTTGGCTGGAATGGGTATTAAGTTTGATGATGAGATACAAGGGTTATGGTTGCTTGGTTCATTACCGGACTCGAGGGAGATGCTCAGAACTTCATTGTCTAACTCCGCTTCAGAAGGTGTAATCACAATGGATATAGCCAAGAGTTGTTTGCTAAATGAAGAGATGAGAAGAAAAACAAAGGGGTCCTCTTCACAGTTAGAGATTTGGTTACAGAAAAGAGGGGGAGAAGTAAGAGCAGAAGTCTGAAGAACAGAGATAACAGTAGAAGCAAGTCCAACAAGTTTGCAAATATTGAGTGTCATCATTGCGGGAAAAAGGGACACATTAAGAAATATTGCAAGCAATTGAAGAGAGAAAACAAGAATGAGAAAGGGAAGGGAATGAAGAATGGAGATGACAAAGATGGTGATGATAGAGTTGCTACTACCACTCCTGTAGAATTCCTCATTATTTATAAAGATGAGATGATAAATGTTGCATATCATGAGACCAGTTGGGTGATTGACAGTGGTGCCTCCATTCATGCTACATCTCGGAAGGATTTCTTTACATCCTATAGATCTGGTGACTTTGGAATAGTAAAGATGAGAAACGATGGCTTGGTTAAAGTCATTGGAATTGGGGATGTGTATCTGAAGACAAATAATGGCACGAGTTTAGTTCTTAGAGATGTGAAGCATATTCCTGACATTCGTTTGAATTTGATTTCTGGAGGTAAACTTGATGACGAAGGGTACTGCAGCACTTTTAGTGATGGCCACTGGAAGCTCACCAGGGGTGCTATGGTTGTGGCTCGAGGCATGAAGCACTTTGCATTGTACATTATGCAAGCAAAGATCTCCAACGACATTATTAATGTGATGGAGGATAATGGTATAGCAAAGTTGTGGCACAAGAGACTAACTCACATGAGTGAGAAAGGATTAGCTCTACTGGGGAAGAAAAGTCTACTATGTGGACCAAAAAGTACACTTCTGAAAATGTGTACTCATTGTTTTTCAGGGAAGCAGAGCAAAGTTTCCTTCAAGAATTCCCCTCATTCGAGAAAGTCAGAGATATTGGATTTAGTACATTCGGATGTGTGCAGCCCTATGAAGACGAGAACACTTGGTGGCTCTAGATACTTTGTGACCTTCATAGATGATCATTCAAGGAAGTTGTGGGTATATATCTTGAAGTCAAAAGACCAAGTGTTGGCTGAGTTCAAGAAATTTCAAGCCCTAGTTGAGAGACAGACTGGGAAGAAACTGAGGTCCATCCGGACTGACAACGGTGGAGAGTATTTTGGTCCATTTGATGAGTATTGTAGATAGCAAGGTATTCGGCATCAAAAGACTCCTTCGAAAACTCCTCAATTGAATGGCATAGCAAAAAGGATGAATAGAACACTGCTTGAGAGAGTGAGATGTTTGCTTTCACAATCCCGGTTGCCAAAATCCTTTTGGGGGGAGGCATTGAGTACTGTAGTTCATGTGTTGAATCTTACACCTTGTGTTCCTCTACAGTTTGATGTGCCAGACCGAGTTTGGATAGGTAAGGATGTTTCCTATAATCATTTACGTGTTTTTGGGTGCAAAGCATTTGTGCATATTCCAAAAGATGAAAGGTCTAAACTTGATGAGAAAACGCGACAATGTATATTCCTTGGCTACGGTCAAGATGAATTTGGATACAAGCTTTTGATCCAGTTGAGAAGAAAATTGTGAGAAGTAGAGATGTCGTGTTTGTAGAAGATAAGACGATTCAGGATATTGAGAAGGTAGAGAAACCTATGTCTCAGCAGGGTGACAGTTTAACTGATGTGGATCCAGTTCCTTTGAAGAATTTTTCTTCTCAAGATGAGGATGATGTTCAAGATGACCACTAGGGTAGAGGTGATGTGGATGTTCCCTTACAGGTTCAGGGAGATGTTGAGACTGATGAGCAATTGATAGTGCCAGAGACTCCACCAGAGATTCCATCTAGGAGGTCAGCCAGAGACCGACATCCTTCCACTTGGTATTCAGCAGAACAATATGTGTTATTGACTGACGGGGGAGAGCCCCAATGTTTTGCCGAAGCCATGGAAGATGAACACAAGACAGAGTGGGTTGAGGCCATGCAAGATGAGATGTAGTCATTGTATGATAACCAAACCTTTGAGTTAGTGAAGCTGCCTAAAGGAAAAAGAGCTTTGTAGAACAAGTGGATTTACAAGAAGAAGCCAAATGAGTTCTCTTCATGACCACGGTACAAAGCTAGATTGGTTGTCAAAGGGTTCGGTCAGAGAAAAGGTATTGATTTTGATGAAATCTTCTCTCTAATTGTAAAGGTGTCATCGATCCGTACAGTACTCAGCTTAGCAACTAGTCTTGACTTGGAAGTTGAGCAGATGGATGTGAAAATTGCCTTCCTTCATGGTGATTTGGAGGAAGAGATTTATATGAAGCAGCTAGAGGGTTTCAGAGTGAAAGGGAAAGAGGATTATGTGTGCAAACTGAAGAAAAGCCTATATGGTTTGAAACAAGCACCGAGACAGTGGTATAAGAAGTTTGAGTCTGTTATGGGGGAGCAAGGCTACAAGAAGATAACTTCAGATCACTGTGTATTTGTTCATAAATTCTCTGATGATGATTTTATTTTCTTACTACTTTATGTGGATGATATGCTAATTGTTGGCAAGAATGCTTCAAGGATTGACCAGTTGAAGAAGCAATTGAATAAGTCATTTGCTATGAAGGACTTGGGGCCAGCAAAGAAAATTCTTGGCATAAGAATCAGTCGTGATAGGAGTGCCAAGAAATTGTATTTGTCACAAGAGGAGTACATTGAGAAAGTGCTTCAGAGGTTCAATATGGACAAAGCTAAAGTGGTTAGCTCTCCTTTTGCTACCCACTTCAAACTAAGTTCAAAGGAATGTCCTGCTACAGATAAGGAAAAGGAAGACATGGAAAGAGTTCCTTACGCCTCAGCAGTAGGAAGTTTGATGTATGCAATGGTTTGCACAAGACCAGATATAGCCTATGAAGTTGGTGTAGTTAGCCGATTCTTGTCAAATTCGGGAAGAGAGCACTGGAATGTAGTGAAGTGGATCATGAGGTATGTTTGAGGCACTTCCAGTTTGAGACTTGGTTTGGGAAATAGACAACCATTGTTAGTTGGCTACACAGATGCAGATATGGCTGGGGATGTGGACACTCGTAAGTCTACTTCGGGCTATTTGATAACTTTTGCAAGTGGGGCTATAGCTTGGCAATCGAGACTTCAGAAGTGCATTGCTTTTTCTACGACAGAGGCAGAGTTCATTGCAGCAACGGAATCAACTAAAGAGTTGTTATAGGCAAAGAAGTTCTTGAGAGAACTTAGTTTCGAGCAGAAGAGGTATGTGTTGTTTTGTGATAGCCCGAGTGCTATTCATCTTGCTAAGAATTCCAGTTTCCATGCAAGATCGAAGCAACATTGATGTATGATACCATTGGATCAGAGATGCGTTGAACGATAAGTTATTGGAACTTGAGAAGGTTCACACTGATGATAATGGTTCTGATATGTTGACAAAGACACTACCAAGGGAGAAGCTTGAAGTTTGTTGTTCGATCGCCGGGATGGTGATTTTTTCCACATAGTCGAAAAGGGGGAGATTTGTTGGGTTATTTCCTTCCATATGGAGGAAAGCCCAAGTGGGCTTTATTAAAAGACCAAAGCCCAGCCCTTTTAGTGTGGAAAACTTAAAGGAAGTTGTAAAAAGAGAGGGGAGAAGAGAGGAGCCATCACTTCTCAAAAGAAAGAGAAAAACATGGTTTTTTCTCATATTATCCAGATTTCATCAATACTCCGATCCTGCTTCGTCTGTGGTCCGATCAAAATGAATTTGGAGGAGAGGTTAATGACTCAAGGAGATACAATCTGAACGGTGGAGATTGGATTTGGAGCTCAGGAGTTAGGATTTTTTCCCGTAAACAGTAATCGTGAATTTGGTATATTCTTTCCAATTCTCTTTGTATTTGCCAATATTGTAGATATCTTGATGAGAGATTCTTGAATCCTCTAATTACAATTAGAGAAGACTTTGTGTACCCATTATTTGATTGATAGTGGAGATTTTAACTGGACTAGGTCCCGTGGTTTTTCTTCCTCACACCGGAGAAGTTTTCCACATAAAAAATTGCTTGTGTTCTTATGGCTTGATGTGATTGATTATTTCTCTTATTTTTTCCAGCACGTATAAAAGTAGAGATACACTATATTTGCTTGCATATAGGGAGAAGAATTATTCCGCTATGATTGTTTATTGATATCTCTCCCAACAATAATGTCATACCATATGCATAAGACTCTTAACACCCATATCAGGGGTCTTGGGAGGGCATGATATACGTATACTTACCCTCACATATGGAGAGACTGTTTCCATTATTCCGAGTGACATTTAGGTTTGGGTTTAAAATTTTATCCTGCGGATCAAAGTTTTCTCCCAAGTAGTAGTATGAGAATGTGTTTGCGAATACTTTTTTTTTTTTTTTGCTTTTATTAATCACAAGCTTCTAGATTTGTTAGTAAGGTGATTGCATCGTTATGAACTTGTTGCTAACAGTACAATTCATTCATTTTTTTTATTTTTTATTTTTGTTTTAGAATGCAGCAACCATGGCTCTTGGCCACTCACATATGGAAGTATGCGAAACTATGTTTGGTGAACTTACATCTTTCGTTGATGAAGTTTCTCTGGAAACAGAAGGAAAGCCGAAGTGGAAGGTATAGTTGATGATTAAATGCTTGTGTGTAACATGGTTTTGTATTTTCATCAGTATTTTCTATAGCTTCATGATGACCATCCATCCATCATCACATTCTTTAGTTAGTGATTTATGTTAACCATGAGTTGGAAATTGAAATCCTGGGATTAATAAATTATTTTAAAAATATTTTAGGACGAACATTTAATATCATATGACTGTATTGGAGAAAGAAGATTTATTGGGTCCAATATAATTGGATTATGATGCAACAGTAAAGTTGTCGTCGTGTGAAGGTCCATGTTCGAGGCGTGAAAACAGCCTCTTGCCAAAATGCAAGGTAAGACTGTGGACTATAGACCCATCGTGGTTTGCACCTTCCTGGGATCCCACATACCCGAGCTTTGTGCACTGGGCTGTCCTAATGATGCCTTGTGTACAAGGTCCTAAATTTCGATTTCGACTTAAATTTCGAAGCTCCAAAAGTACAGAAATTTTGATAGAAATTTTGATTTCGATGTCAATTTCGATTTTGATTTGAAAAAATAATGAAAATTAATAGTGAAGCATGGAATTCTTCGTGAAACTTTAGAAATGGTTAACAAACATAATAACACAAGTTTTAGGACTAATATATTTCAAATTAAATACATCTATGTTTTGTATAAGGTGGAAAAGTTGTAAAATAGTTTGTGTATCAAACATATTTGTAAGATAATGTACATTAAACATATTCAGTTAATACAAATGAAATTCGTAAATCATTAAAATATTATTTATTGTACAAATAATGATAATTTAGACATGAATGACTAAATAAAATGTTGCTGTAAGTTTATTTTTTCATATAATTTCAAAAGCACTTTTAATAATCTTTTGTTTCAATAAAATAAATTAAAAGAGAAATTTCACTTCACTCCTAAATCTCTCATTTGAAATCCGACGAAATTTCATTGCATAGTTAAAATTTTGACAAATTTCGCAAAAATTTTAAGATTTCAATAAATTTTGGATGATTCTATGAGATTTCGATGGAAATTATGCAAGACAGAAATCGACTGCCATTTTTGATTTCGAGGGCGACGGAAATCAGAATTTCGACGGAAATTTTGACAATTTCGTGGAAATTTAAGACTATGCTTGTCTCATGGTCTATGACTAACTCTGTTGATGTATTGCCCCCTGCCTGACAATCTTGCCCTGTAAAAGGTGCCACAATATTGAAACTTACTCCTTTATATGGCCAAGATCATTGTAGTACCGCCAATGTTGGGTTGTGATGGGCTTCCCTATCTCATAGTTGGCATCCTCATCCAAGTGGTTCACACCTTTGTGAGATCACCGACATGGCAATTCCCATGGTTCTTATGCCAAATGCAATGGTATGAGGTGACCTCAAGGTATTGTTGGCTTTGGCTTATTGAGCCTCAAAATTTTGCTCCATGAAAGGTGCTGCACAAGTTTAAAACCTACTCCATCCTTATATGGTCAAGATCTCCCTAGTTCATGTCCAATGTAGGATCATGACACCATGCATTTCCATGATTCCAAGGATATCAGTGATAGGCATCACCGGGCAATTGCCTGTCACATGTGGTGATTGTAAAAAATCTGTCTTTTGTATTCTACTCCTTCTTCATCCTTTTTTTTTCAGCCGTCTTTCCTTTCTTATATATAAAAAACTTAACTTTACTATACAATTTTTCATCTCCTAGACTCAAGCTAACCACCCTGATTTATGGGATGTTACAAATTTCAAATGCCTTAAATCTCTCTTGGTTGTTTACAATGATAGCTCACGCCAACACTCCCCCTCAAGTTGATGCATAGAGGTCTAGCATGCCCAACTTGTCAAGTGAGTTGTAGAAGTCCTTACTAGATACATCTTTTTTAAGGATGTCTGCCAATTGATCTTCGGATTTCACAAACGAAAACCTAATTGTTTTTGCTTCAAGATTCTCTTTGATGAAGTGTCGATCTACCTTCACATGGTTAGTACGATCATGTTGAATAGGATTGTGAGAAATGGCCATTGCAGCTTTATTGTCACGCAAGAGATCCATCTCGGAAGTGAGGGTAAACTCGATTTCAGTGAGTAGCTTTCTTAGCCAAAGGAGTTCACAAAGACCTTTAGCCATTCCCCTAAACTCAGCTTCAACACTTGACAAGGCTACCACTTTTTTTTTCTTGCTTCTCCAAGTTACAAGATTTCCTCCAACAAATGTAAAATATCCTGATGTAGACTTTCTGTCAGTGGTATTACTTGCCCAATCCGCATCCGTATACCCATAAACTATCGGCTGACTGTTGTGTTTTAAGAACATAAGTCCCTTGCCCGGGGATGACTTCAAGTATCGAAGTATTCGAATCACTGCTTCCATATGACTCTTACTTGGATTATGCATTAATTGACTTACGACACTTACAGCATAGGCAATATTTGGGCGAGTATGGGAGAGATAAATAAGTTTACTAACTAACCTTTGGTATCTTCCCTTATCTGTTGGTACTTGGTCTGGGTATTCTCCAAGCTTGTGATTCTAAACTATGGGGGTGTCTGCAGGCCTACACTCCAACATCCCTACTTCGGTTAGCAAATCTAATATGTATTTTCGTTGGGAGAGAAATATGCCTTTCTTAGACCTGACAACTTCAATTCCCAAGAAATACTTGAGTCCTCCCAGATTTTTCATCTCAAATTCAGTTGCTAATTGCTTTTGAAGCAGAGAGATTTCGTCTTCATCATCTCCTGTAATAATAATGTCATCTACATAAACTATCAAAGCAGTTACCTTGCCTAACTGATGCTTTAAGAACAAAGTATGGTCAGAGTTACTTTGTTGGAAGCCATATTTCTTCATTGCCAAGCTAAACCTTCCAAACCACGCTCGTGGTGATTGCTTCAGTCTGTACAACGCTCACTGCAATTTGCACACCACTCCATTCTTTGAAGATGTTGTATAACCAGGAGGAACATCCATATAATCCTCTTCTTGGAGATCACCGTTGAGAACAGCATTCTTTACATCAAATTGATGCAAAGGCCAATCAAGATTTGCAGTAAGAGACAATAATACCCTAACTGTCTTTAGCTTGGCTACAGGTGAGAAAGTCTCCTGATAATCGACACCATATGTCTGCGTATATCCCTTCGCTACCAGTCGTGCTTTGTACCGTTCAATAGATCCATCTGCTTTGTGTTTAATGGAGAACACCCATTTGCACCCCACAGTTTGTTTTCCTTTAAGTAATGGAACAAGAGTCCATGCATCATTTTTTAGTAATGCCTCCATTTCTTCCTCAATAGCTCGGGTCCATCTTGGATCTGCCAATGCCTCATGAACACTGGTAGGAATTTGACATATGGAGAGTTTTTGTGCAAATTTCTTAATCGGGTCAGAGAGTTCCTTGGTGGATACATAGTTAGCAATAGGATACCTCGACCTTCTTTCCTCAATATCTGGAGAGTATCTATTAGGTGGCTTGCCACGATTGTACCTGTAAGGTAAGACATAACCCAAAGAAGCATCTATATCATCGGTATGTAAGGGTGTAATAACATTACGCACCTCAGGAGTATTCTCAGAAGATGATTCAGCTGGCACTTCAGAGGGAGGGGATATAGGTTCAGTCTCAGATGTTGCATGCTCTGCAGTAGGATATATCTCAGCTTCACAGTTCACAATGCCTAAGTTATCATTCGGCCCAGCTTGCCCCTCATGTTCACGTGGTCCCTCATTTGGCGCCAACCAATCAAACTCATTTGGCGCCTCATGTTGGAACCAATTCAACTCTGCATTATGTATCTCCCCCTGAAGAGCAGAAGTAGGTGCCGAAGAGGGAAAGAACATATCAGTCTCCAAGAATTGGACATCCATAGTCACATAGAGTCTTCGGGTGGTAGGATCATAGCACCGGTACCCTTTCTGATGGACGCTATAGCCCAAAAACAAACATTGACATGCACACGGATCAAGTTTAGTGTGTTGGTTCTTGTGGAGATACACATAGACAACACACCCAAAGACGCGAGGAGGAAGCATTAGTGCAGTAGGTAGTGACACATAGGTAGAAAGACATTGGAGTGGTGTCTTAAAGGATAAAACCTTAGAAGGCATTCAGTTAAGAAGATTGACAGCAGTTGAGACGGCATCGGACCAAAAACATTTGGGCATATGAGCACCGAGAAGCAAAGCACGGGCAGTCTCAAGAACATGTCTATTTTTCCTCTCGGCAACACCGTTCTATTGAGGTGTTTGTGAGCATGAAGTTTCATGAATTAAACCATGTTGAGTAAAGTACGCTTTAAGGTGCTTATTGACAAATTCACCACCATTATCAGAGCGGAGAACCTTCATGGTGGCACCGTACTGAGTACCAACCATAGCATGGAATGTTTCAAACACACTAAGAACCTCATCTTTGTGTTTCATCAAGTAAAGCCATGTTATACGAGTACAATCA
This sequence comes from Malania oleifera, assembly GCF_029873635.1. NCBI lineage: Eukaryota > Viridiplantae > Streptophyta > Magnoliopsida > Santalales > Ximeniaceae > Malania > Malania oleifera. The sequence continues at coordinate 85,456,464 of NC_080417.1, forward strand.
TCCACAAAAATCACAAACCAACGAAAGCCAGACATATTAGTAATAGGTGAGGGCCCCTATACATCAGATTGAATTAATGTAAATGGAGTGTCACTTTTATTCATGCTTAAAGGATAAGTAGCATGATGGCTCTTAGCCAAAATACAAGTGTCACATTTCAAATCAGGAGTCTATAAATGCTTAAACATATCAGGAAAAACATGCTTCAAATAAGGAAAAGACGGGTGTCCCAAGCATCGATGCCACAACCAAAGTAGTGTCTCTTTATTGGCATGTGGATGGTTCAGGTGATTGCCCTGGCCGATACTAATGTCTTCCACATAATATAATCCCTCCCTCTTAGTACCATGCCCAATTATCTCCTTGGTGAGAATATCCTAAATAAGACAGAAATTGGGATAAATAAGCACAACACACCCAAGGTCTACAGTAAGTTGACTTACAGACAACAATTTATGGGATAAAGAAATAACAAGTAAAGTATTAGATAAATGTAGGGATGAAGATAAAGTCACAGAACCAGCGCCAGTGACTGGTGAGATAACACCATTTGCATTGGCTATGCTGGTGCGTCGCGGAAGAGAGGTATGAGAGAAGTCCGAGGCAGCAAAAGTCATATGGTTTGTGGCCCCCAAGTCAAGAAGCCATGCACTACAGTCTGCATCTCGATGGGAGGTAGGAAGAGCAAGATCAGGGATACCTGAGTTCAAATTAGGAGGAGCATCCATGGATGTTGCAGCTGGTTATATAAGGGAGAGATGAGGCTTTGCAGCAGCAACAGCAGCTGTGCCTGAATTTCCATTCGTTTCGGTACCAGCAGGACGTTTACGAGCATGAAGGTCATGCCACCAATCAGGGTACCCATGCAATTTGAAACAGGTTTCACGTGTGTGCTTCTGGTTTCCACAGTGAGAACATTTTTTCGAATCAGTGGAGTTTCGGGGCTTGGTAGATTTACCAGGGGCAGAGGTGCCTAATGTAAGTGATTTTGAGGCCAAGACAGCCCCCTGGAGCCCATCGGGGTCATGGGTAGTCATAACCTGCTGTCGAATAGCCTCCTGTCTAACACGCGCATACGCTTGTTCGACAGTAGGAAATGGTTTCATTTGCAAAACATCAGCTCGTATTTTGTCTAGCCGATCGTCAAGACCATCCAAAAACACATAAATACGGTCTTCCTAAATGATCTGATTATAATGCTGAATAACAACAGAGCATTCCATAAGATTTGGCCGGCGGAAATCAATTTCACGCCATAAACCCTGTAACTCAGTATAATATTTTTCCAGCGAGCCAGCGGCTTGCTTTAGCCGTGTCACATGGCGTCGAAGATCATACACTTGTGATGTATCACTACCATCAAAGAAGGTAGTGGCAATGGAATCCTAAACCGCCTTTGCCGTAGGAAATCGAATAAAATTGCCAATCAAGGACGAATCCATGGAAGAAATTAACCAACCTTTAACAATAGCGTTATCGGTGCGCCACTTGCGAAAGGAGGGATCAGTGGATAGCGGTTGGGGAAAGTCGTCATTAATGTACCCCAGTTTATCCTTGCCAGAGATATACATCTCAACAACCTGGGACTACAGTGCATAGTTGGAACCATCCAACTTAATGCCGATCAGAGCAGCGAATGTTTCAGTGGTGATGGTCGGGGTCCGAGTGTTGTTCGAAACCTCGATCATCGTTGTAGTCAATTCAAGGATAGAATCAGAGAGATTGGACGTGTCGCCAGAAGAGTTCAGATCATCAGAGTCCGCCATGAATAGAGGTATGGTTATGATGCAATATAGAAAGCCAGAACTCGTTTGGCTTTGATACCATGTAAAAAATTTGTCTTTTGTATTCTACTCCTTCATCCTTTTTTTTTTTTTTTTTTTAAGCCGTGTTTCCTTTCTTATATATAAAAAACTTAACTTTACTATACAATTTTTCATCTCCTAGACTCAAGCTAATCACCCTGATTTATGGGATGTTACAAATTTCAAATGCCTCAAATCTCTCACCCTGATTTATGAGATGTTACAAATTTCAAATGTCTCAAATCTCTTTTGGTTGTTTACAATGACAGCTCACGCCAACAGTGATTCCTATGAAAAAACATTTTAATGTCTCGTGATAGTTCATACCTGAATAAATCCGTGCATTTTGGGTGCATGAACCTTTACTTGTTCATTAAAACATGCAAATTGCAGTCCCTCGCCAACAATTCAGGATTGATCAATATTACATTCTGGTATATTGTTCGGTCATTTTACATTCTTGTCTGCATACTCAAGGATGGCCATTTTGACTTACTCCAATAGAATGACGTCCATTGGTCAGCCTAACTGTTATGGCAGAATGTTAAAAATTTATTGACCAGAATGCTCTTCATAGAGGACTTAGGTTGCATGTGACTGACATAGTTTGTATTTCAGATTGGGTCATGTGGTAAAAGATAATTAGGTGAGCTAGTGTTGTTGTGGTTTTGACTATAAAGTGTTCTATTTAAAATAATAAAGAAAAAGTGAGATTGCATGTGAAAAGGGGACACTATTACGATAAGTGTTATGAAGGCCTAATTTATGCACAATTACTTGGCAGTAGACCTTCAAACCTCCAATATCTATACCATAATCCACTAAAAACAGATTCTGAAATGGGCTTTTCAATAGCATTTCCCTTGCAATGAATTGCTAATCTGCTATACAGGTTAATTGTACAGAGGGTGTTTTAATCTCTCTTTCCCTTTTCATTGATGATGTGTGGTTCTTAGTCTCCATGATTGAAACAGAAAACCTCCAAAAATAAAGTTAAAACATGATTTAATATTACTAGCCTGTAGGAGGTATTGGGGTTTTGTCTGGGGGAGACTCGAGACAATGGCTCTCAGTATTTCATGATTTAGATTGACTACTTTATGAGCATTTTAATCCTTCAGTTTTAACATTATAACGGACTTAAACAAAGGATGTAGATGCAATATTACCAACACTATAGATTGGAGTATATTGTTGATCAATCCTGAATGGTATGGTTGCTGTTTATGCCCAAAAATTTCTCATCTCATTTAGAGATTCATTGTTCATAATTATTTTTCCATTCATTGGAAGAATGTAACAAAAAAGTGAAGGATAAAGACGTATTATTTTGAACATTTCCTTTTTTGGTTGTATATCAAACATTACCTTCTGCAACTACGAAATGCTATTATAATTGTTAAAATCATTGTTGGCGTATAATGCTATTTTGGTTTTTCCATGAATGCAGAGTCAAAAAGCCCGCCGAGATGAGCTTCATGTCCACATTGCAAATATATATCGTACTGTTGCTGAGAATATCTGGCCTGGAATGCTAAGCCGCAAACCTGTTTTCCGTCTGCATTATTTGAAATTCATTGAAGAAACCACCCGACAGATCTTAACAGCATCCGCTGAGAGTTTTCAAGACATACAACCCTTCCGATATGCACTTCCTTCAGTTCTAAGATCTCTTGCCCCAGAATTTGTTGATTCAAAATCAGAGAAATTTGATCTTAGAACTAGAAAGCGACTTTTTGATCTTCTCTTTTCTTGGTGTGATGACACGGGCAGCACATGGGCTCTGGATGGTGTTAGTGATTACCGTCGTGAATTAGAACGTTACAAAGCTTCTCAGCACAGTCGATCAAAAGATTCTGTGGAAAAAATCTCTTTTGATAAATTGGTTAATGAGCAAGTTGAGGCAATACAGTGGGCCTCCATGAATGCTATGGCTTCACTTTTATATGGTCCCTGCTTTGATGACAATGCAAGAAAAATGAGCGGCCGGGTAATAAGTTGGATCAATAGTTTGTTCATTGAGCATGCACCACGTGCTCCATTTGGTTATTCACCAGCTGATCCAAGAACTCCATCTTATTCCAAATACACGGGAGATGGGGTTGGAGTGGCTGGGCGTGACAGGCACAAGGGTAGCCATCTTCGTGTGTCCTTGGCAAAAATGGCTTTGAAAAATATTCTTCTCACAAATTTGGATCTGTTTCCTGCTTGTATTGATCAGGTCAAATTTACATCCTTCATTTTTTGCTGTGCTTTGTCTCCCAATCAATGTGCATGCAATTAAATGTCAAGTGTCAACTTCTTAAGATTTATCTTGAATGTGCCACAATACTACAAAATTTTAGAGTGACAGCGGGAGGGGTTTTAGCTCAGATTACCTTAGGGAAATTTTAGGTCTTAAGTCATATATCCGCAATCCTACTTTTTCTAGGGCAGCATCCTTTGGTAGCTGGAGTACCATCAAGTCTTTTCTTACTACCTTAATCCAAGCTATTTTAAGGTTTACCATTTCCCTACCTATATCCTATCTAGTTCTTGAACTGTGTTATCTGTCCTTTATTTATTTATTTATTTTATTTCCACAGTGCTGGTCCTAACCTTCTCACACATGCGCATGTTCCTGATCTTTAGAGTTGCTTTTCTGTATTTACGTTCTTATATTCACCATACTTTTTTCGGATGTGTTGTTTCTTAGTTGTCAAACATTCTAGACCATACACATAACCAAGGTCTTAAATTTTGATTTCGACTCAAATTTCGAAGCTCCAAAAGTCAGGAAATTTTGACAAAAATTTCGATTTTGATGTCGATTACGATTTCGATTTGAAAAAATAACAAAAAATAACGGAAATTTGTAATAAAGCATGGAATTCTTTGTGAAACTTTAGAAATGGTTAACAAACATAATAATATAAGTTTTAGGACTAATATATTACAAATTAAATACATCTATGTTTTGTATAAGGTGGAAAAGTTGCAAAATAGTATGTGTATCAAACATATTTGTAAGATAATGTACATTATATGTATTCAATTAATACAAATAAAATTCATAAATCATTTAAATATTATTTATTGTACAAATAATGATAATATAGACATGAATGGTTAAATAAAATGTTACTGTCAGTTTATTTTTTCATATAATTTCAAAAGCACTTGTAATAATCTTTTGTTTCGATAAAATAAATAAAATAAAGATAGAAAGTTCACTTCACTCCTAAATTTTTCATTTGAATTCTGACGAACTTTCATTGTATAGTTAAAATTTATTCAAGTTTCGCTAAAATTTTGAGATTTTGAGGGTGACGGAAATTGAAAATTTCGATGGAAATTTCGACAATTTCGCAGAAATTTAAGACCATGCACATAACTAATAGCTATCCTACATCCATATCTAGTTTTGCTTCCCCCTCCTTTATTTGGGATATTTAAAAATAGAGGGAAAAGATTGAATTTCTTTCAATTCTTCTGGCTTTTCATGTTTAAATCCCTTCTCTTCTCTGTTATGATCAATTCAAGATCTCAGGCTTACACCTGTTCGATCGCCACTTTCTGCTTTTGTTCCTGTTGTTGATTTCTGATTTTTATAATTATAAATTTTATTTAATTTACTGATTAACTTTTTTTTCCCGGCTTAGTGCTACTACTCTGATGCTGCCATAGCTGATGGCTACTTCGGTGTGTTGGCTGAAGTCTATATGCGCCAAGAGATACCAAAATGTGAAATCCAAAGACTGTTGAGCCTGATACTGTACAAGGTGGTAGATCCATCTCGGCAAATCCGTGATGATGCCCTACAGATGCTTGAAACTCTCTCTGTCCGTGAATGGGCTGAGGATGGTATTGAGGGCTCAGGAAGCTATAGAGCTGCGGTTGTTGGTAACCTTCCAGACTCTTACCAACAATTTCAATACAAGTTGTCATGCAAACTTGCCAAAGATCACCCTGAGCTGAGCCAGCTTCTGTGTGAGGAAATCATGCAGAGGCTATCAGCTACTTATTCTCCTCTGTATTTTCTACAGAGCTGCAGTTCATCTGCAGAAATTCATCTCCAGCAACTCAATCAGTTTTTCAATATCTGTTTTACAAACTAACTTTCAGTTGTATTTGTTAAAACAAATTCAGTTATATTTTATTCTTTCTGTTTTTTTTATTTTCTGTCATTGTATTATATAAATAGCATTGTAATTTCTAGATGAGGTAATAGAATGAGAAGAATTATTTTCTTCTTTCATTATATGGTATCAGAGCAATAGCTGTGTTTTTTTTTGGAGTCTCTGTTTTCATGGCTTCCGCAAATTCTTCCACATTTACAAATTCATCTACCATAGATGATTTCACAAATCCATATTATCTTCATCATGGAGATAATCCTGGAATCTCTCTCGTAACTTCACCTCTCACAGAAGCAAATTATCATACATGGAGTCGCTCCATGATCACTTCTCTCCATGCCAAGAACAAGCTTTCATTCATCGATGGATCTCTTCTGCAACCTGATGTAAATGATCCTCTTCGATCTGCTTGGGGACGCTGTAATTCCATGGTTGTTGCATGGATTACGAATTCATTATCTAAAGACATTGTATCCAGTGTCTTATTCTCTGATAATGCAAGAAACATTTGGGTGGATCTGCAACAGCGTTTTTCAAGAAGTAGTGCACCACGGGTTTATCAATTGAAGAAATCAATATCAGATCTCTCCCAAGGACAATTATCCATTACTCAATACTATAGTCAATTGAAAACTCTATGGGACGAGCTTCAAAGTTATCGGCCAGCTCCATGTTGTTCTTGTTCTCTGTCATGTACATGTGGAGCACTTCAGAAAATTTTTGATCGTGAACAATTTGATTACACTATTCAATTTCTCATGGGATTAAACGATTCTTTTTCAGCAATACGAGGACAATTGTTAATGATGGATCCTCTTCCCACCATTAACAAGGCATTTTCTCTTCTTCTTCAAGATGAAGGACAACGGCAGCTTATATCTGTTTCAACTCCAATTTTTGATTCTACTGCTATGATTACAGCTTCTTCACCATCATCAAATATTTCTAAGTCTTTTAAGAAAGACAGACCTGTGTGCTCTCATTGTGGAATTTCAGGCCATACAGTTAATAAATGTTACAGACTTCATGGTTTTCCACCAGGTTTTAAATTCATAAAATCCAAAAGAATTGAATCTTCTGCAAATCAAGTCACTTCAGATGTTCATACTTTACCTTTTACTCAAGAACAATGTAATCAATTGTTGGCTCTACTTCATCCTTCACCTCCATCATCTTCAGCTCTCATTGCATCAACAAATTCCAATGGTAGTTTTTCTGTACCTTCAATGTCTATGACAGGTATATCTTCTACTTGTTCTTCTTTTTTATCTTCTTCCACTTCCTGGATTATAGATACGGGTGCCACTGATCACATGGTTGGTGATATTTCTCTGTTAACTACAATAACTTCTTCAGCTCAGTCGTTTGTTAATCTCCCAAATGGTACCCGTGTTCCTGTAACTCATACAGGAACTGTTTCACTATCATCATCTCTTATTTTACATGATGTTCTCTGTATTCCTTCATTCAATTTCAATCTCATTTCTGTTAGCAAATTATCATCGTCTTTGGCTTGTTGTCTAATTTTTTCTTCCTCTTTCTGTTATATTCAGGACCTGAAGCTGTGGAAGACGATTGGACTGGGCCAACTGTTTAATGGCGTCTATTACTTGCTTCCTTTCTCAAATAAAATTCATTCTGATTCATCAGCTGTTAATTCTTTTTCTTCAAATAATGTAAATCAATCGTATGATCGATGGCATCAACGATTAGGACATATTTCTTTTCAACGATTACATATGTTACATCATTGTATTTCTTTTTCTCCATCAAGTAATAATGAACCTTGTAATATTTGTCCACTTGCTAAACAACACAGATTATCTTTCCCACTTAGTAAATCTGTTTCAACTTTTAATTTTCAGTTAATTCCTGCTGATATTTGGGGTCCTTTTGCAACTCCCTCATTACAAGGCTTTCGTTATTTTTTATCCATTGTTGATGATTTTTCAAGATGCACATGGATATATCTCATGAAATCTAAATCTGAAACTCGTTTACTTCTTCAATCTTTTTTTGCATTCGTTCAAAATCAATTTCAGACCACAGTTAAAATTATACGAACTGATAATGGTTCTGAATTCCATATGTCAGACTTTTATAATTCAAATGGGATTATACATCAACGATCTTGTGTTGCAACTCCACAACAAAACTCAGTTGTGGAAAGAAAACATCAGCATTTGCTTAATGTTGCTAGATCCCTTCGTTTTCAAGCTCATTTACCTCTTGTTTTCTGGTCTGATTGCATTTTGGCTGCTGCTTATGTTATTAATAGAACACCAACTCCTCTTTTGTCAAATAGAACTCCTTATGAAGTTTTATTTGGTAAGTCTCCTTCATACTCTCACATGCGAGTCATTGGTGCATTGTGTTTTGCTTGCACTCTTCCTTTTAATCGTCATAAATTTGATGCTCGTTCTCGTCGTTGTATTTTTCTTGGTTATCCTTTTGGCATCAAGGGATACAAATTATTTGATCTACAAAATCATCAGATTTTTGTTTCTCGAGATGTTATTTTCCATGAAAATATTTTTCCTTTTGCCACATTACCATCTGATTATCTTACAAAACATTCAAATTGTGATATTCCTTTACCTATTCAGTCATCAGATTGTAATTTCTAGATGAGGTAATAGAATGAGAAGAATTATTTTCTTCTTTCATTATAGAGGCAACTCGGTGCTGTTGATATAATTGCACAGCATCAAGTTTTAACATGCATGGCTCCATGGATTGAGAACCTTAATTTTTGGAAACTGAAGGATTCAGGTTGGAGTGAAAGATAACTTAAGAGCCTTTATTATGTGACATGGCGGCAGTTCTAGATTTCTTGATCACGAAAGGGATTGAAGACTTTGATTCAAATGCATCTGCTGAAATAAGTGGCGCATTTGCTACATATTTCTCAGTTGCCAAGCGGGTTAGTTTATATTTAGCACGGATTTGTCCACAACGCACAATTGATCATTTGGTTTACCAATTAGCTCAGAGGATGCTGGAGGAAAGCATGGAACCAGCAAGTGCAAATAAGGGTGATAATAGTGGAAATTTTGTTTTGGAATTCTCTCAAGGTCCTGCTGCTGCAGCTCAAATTGCATCTGTAGTGGACAACCAGCCACATATGTCACCATTGCTTGTACGAGGTTCTCTTGATGGCCCGCTAAGGAATACTAGTGGGAGCCTGAGCTGGCGTACAGCGGCTGTGACAGGTCGGAGTGCCTCTGGACCATTAAGTCCAATGCCACCTGAGATGAACATTGTTCCGGCGGCCAGCTCCTTCCAGCTTTAGTGAACATGTCAGGACCACTAATGGGGGTTCGAAGTTCTACTGGAAGTTTGAGGAGCCGCCATGTTTCCCGGGACAGTGGAGACTACCTCATTGACACTCCAAACTCTGGTGAAGATGGATTACATTCTGGGGTTGGGATGCATGGTGTCAGTGCTAAAGAACTTCAATCGGCCTTGCAAGGGCATCAGCAGCACTCACTCACTCATGCAGACATTGCATTGATTCTACTGGCAGAAATTGCCTATGAGAATGATGAAGATTTTCGTGAGCATCTGCCTTTGCTCTTTCATGTCATATTTGTTTCAATGGATAGTTCAGAAGATATTGTACTGGAACACTGCCAGCACCTGCTTGTTAATCTGTTATACTCCCTTGCGGGTCGGCATTTGGAACTATATGAGGTGGAAAACAGTGATGGAGAGAACAAGCAACAGGTTGTGAGCCTGATCAAGTATGTTCAGTCAAAGCGAGGGAGCATGATGTGGGAGAATGAGGATCCCTCAGTTGTTAGAACTGAGCTTCCAAGTGCAGCACTCCTGTCTGCCTTAGTTCAGAGCATGGTGGATGCTATCTTCTTCCAAGGAGATCTTCGGGAGACTTGGGGGACTGAGGCACTCAAATGGGCTATGGAGTGCACGTCCAGACACCTTGCCTGCCGCTCGCACCAGATCTACCGTGCATTGCGTCCTCGCGTGACAAGTGATGCATGTGTGTCTCTCCTCCGATGCCTTCATCGATGCCTAGGAAATCCAGTACCAGCAGTTCTGGGATTTATTATGGAAATTCTGTTGACACTGCAGGTGATGGTGGAGAATATGGAGCCTGAAAAGGTGATCCTGTATCCACAACTGTTCTGGGGTTGTGTTGCCATTATGCACACAGATTTTGTTCATGTTTATTGTCAAGTGCTTGAGCTCTTCTCCCGTGTGATTGACCGGTTATCATTTCGAGATAGAACGACAGAAAATGTACTCCTTTCAAGCATGCCTCGAGATGAGCTTGATACTGTTCGTAGTGACATTGTGGACTTCCAGCGTCTGGAATCAAGAGATGGCTGTGAGCCAACATCCTCTGGTGGGAAAGTGCCTGTTTTTGAAGGAGTGCAGCCTCTTGTGCTCAAAGGACTCATGTCAACTGTCAGTCATGGTGTCTCTATTGAGGTCCTGTCACGGATAACAGTACACTCATGTGACTCCATCTTTGGGGTTGCAGAGACTCGACTCCTAATGCACATAACGGGATTACTTCCTTGGCTCTGCTTGCAGCTTAGCAAGGACTCAGTCATTGGGCCTGCTTCACCCCTCCAACAACAGTACCAAAAAGCTTGCTCCGTCGCAGCCAATATCTCAATTTGGTGTAGAGCAAAATCAATGGATGAACTGGCAGCTGTTTTCATGGCTTATTCACGAGGTGAGATCAAAAGTATTGATAACCTCCTTGCTTGTGTGTCACCATTGCTATGCAACGTGTGGTTTCCCAAGCACTCAGCTTTGGCATTTGGGCACTTGCTTCGGCTGCTGGAGAAAGGACCAGTTGAGTATCAGCGTGTCATTTTACTCATGCTCAAGGCATTGCTTCAGCACACTCCCATGGATGCTGCCCAGAGCCCACACATGTATGCAATCGTGTCCCAGCTGGTGGAGAGCCCTCTGTGCTGGGAGGCATTGAGTGTGTTAGAAGCCCTCTTGCAGAGCTGCAGCTCATTGAGCGGGTCACACCCGCTTGAGCCAGGTTCATTTGAAAATGGGTTTCTTGGGGCTGATGAGAAGATGCTTGCTCCTCAAACCTCATTCAAGGCACGAAGCGGTCCACTACAATATGCGACGGGATCAGGCTTTGGGGCAAATTCTACACAGGCGACACAAGGGGTAGCAAATGAGTCGGGGACTTCTCCTAGAGAGCTGGCTTTGCAGAACACAAGGTTGATGCTTGGCCGGGTGCTAGAAGGTTGTGCTTTGGGGAGGAGGAGGGATTACAAAAGGCTGGTGCCTTTTGTGAACAGCATGGGGAACCCATAATCTGCACAAAGCCTACTGCTTTTGTACATGTAATGTTAATTGAATGTAGTAGAGGGGAATGTTCTGGGGAGCTGGTTTTGTAAATAGAGGCATTACTATTTAGAAGTTAAGCAGGCTAGCAATTGTAATATAGTTTAGTTTTAGTATCCCAAGCCCCGCCCCAGTAATTGTTGTTTTTTTTTGTATCATTCATCCATTTGAGTTGATTAACTGATTTTCCGCAGCGAGTGTAAATTATGATGTTGTTTACTGAATGTAGTTGTAATAATTTGATTTGAGTTTTGTATTGCTGCCTTAACATGACATTACTAAGCCAGACCCTTCGACTAAATTAAATAAAATTAAAAAAAGGTACGGCTTTTTTATTCATCTTTACATTTTACATCAGTTTGGGGATGTCATCCCTTGCGTTTCACAAGCTTGCCAGATTGTTTAGCTGTTTTTGTTGTTTTCCTCGAATATGGAGGGTTTCTTATGCTGCTTTTTGTGTACTTTGCAATAAATTATTATTTTTTTCGTGAAAAAAATGAAATGTCATGCTGGTTCTCAAGAAATTATAAAGTAGCTGAAGTACTATTTCCAAAATAGTAACAGTTCTTTTTTCTACTTTTATTTTACTTGGGGTTAAGACCTGGCCAGATTGAGGAGCCCTAAAAACTTGATGGGTTGTTGCTTCCATGGTGGTAAGCCAAAGTGCTATATTCCTAGTGTCTCAAAACTGTTTAAATTCACGCGAAATCGAATTTAACATTCAGATTTGTACTCCCAAAGTCACGTCCCTTGACAAACCTGCTGCTTATTATTTATACATGGCATGACCTCGGTTTTTGGCGCTAGCGCCTTCATTACAAGTACACCTTAAAGAGCATCCATGAGATGGTAGGTTAGATGTACTTCCATGGAAAAAAGGAACTTGGTAACGACCAAGACCGGTTTACATGCACAAATTATAATCTAAATGGGCCCCAAGATAGTTATGAAATTTTAATTTAATTTAATTTAATTTTTTTTCAAGGTTTGTTTTATGAGTAGAAAATAAACGGTTAGATGTCTCAACCCCGGGAGTATATAGTCTAAAGGGAGGGGTGAATAGACTCTTTTTGCAGAATGCGTATTTCTCTGCAAAATAAAAACTTTTGATAAGATACAAGAAATTATATCTCAATATAAATACATGTAAATCATGCACAAGACAAATAAAATGAAGTGAAGGGTAGAGAAAATTAACACCGGTATTTTTACGTGATTCGGTACCAAGCCTACGTCCACGCCTTGAGACCAACCCAAGGATTCCACAATCCACTAAGGAACTCTTTCACCGACGAATAAGCCTTACAATTCAGGATCAAATCCCTATCACGCTCACAAAGAGCCTTCACTTTGGAACAGATCCCTATGCGCTCACAAAGAACCTCGTCGATTCACAAAGAACCTTTACCAAACAGTTCACAAAAAACCTTTACAAGAAGATGATGGAAATGCAATATGATACTCCTTAAATGAGCAAATATTAAATACAAAGCAAACCTCACATTATCTCTCAAGTAATGAATCAAACACAATTAAAGAGCAAAGAGAGAATGAGCACTTGTGAATGAAGAACAACAATGCAAAGTGCTAGATGCTTAGGTTTTGGTATAAAAAGATGTTTTTCACTAAGAATGATCAAAAGCCTTCAAAACCATGTTAATACAAGTCTGATAGCTTGTATTTATAGCCCAAGAACCAAAAGAGCCGTTAACTAGCCGTTGGGGGGAAGAAAATATATTTTGTTTGGTAAACTAACCGTTTTCCGCTCGTTAGCGTCATTCTGCCCGCTGGACTCGTTGACGAGTGCCCTGCTCTCGTCAACTAATCACACATTGCTACTCGTCGACGAATCCCCTGTCTTCATCGACCAGTGTCCTAAATTAGAAAAAGTCATCAACATGAAAGTTGTAGCATTTTGTCTTAGCTTTCTAGGGACACCGAGATTGTTCTTTTTGGACATTTTTTAGAAAAAGTTATACCCAAAATATCGAAAGATGTTCAGGACTCAAGGTTGCACTACGACAGTGACGATTACTTTGTTTTTTCTTATCAAAAATCGTTTTAATGACTCAAAACATTCATATACAAAAGTATATGAAATATACTAAGTCTAATGAAGATTAAAACTTGTCCAAATGAGTTTCCTTTTTAAATATATAATATCTTGATTAATAAAACACATTTGAAAACCCCTTTTGATATCTTACATGCTTAGTATGTCATTTTATAAATATACTTGACTTTCTTTGAACTTTTAAGGCATAAAACTCATTTTAACACAATCGGGACTAAGTATAAAAATGTTCTTAAAACTAGGATGTAAAAACTTGTCCCTTTGAAAACATATTTGAGTTTTAGGATTCATTTGACAAACTCTTGTTTTAACTTAGAAAACTATGAATATTGAATTTGTGACTTTAGTGCAATCCTATATACTCATGTGTCCTAATATGCATGCATTTGCTCAACTCTTGCTTAGAAATCATGCAAGAAACACACTCACAAGAGTTACAAAATATATGACTTCACACAACCCTTTTTACAAATAATTCTACAATTAAGTTTCCTTTGATTGTGCTTGGGTCCTTCCAAGTACGTGTCCATTTGATCTTTCCTTCTTGACGTCTACTCTGTCCGATCTTTGCCTGCGATCTAATAATTCTTGTACGAGTACTTGTACTAAACATGATCTGCAAAGATAGGAAAACACTAGGAATAGCATATAGGTTAATATTATCAAAACACATTAAACAATGATGGTGTAGCCACTAAGGCTAACATAAACAATTTGTTTAGTCATTCAAAGCAATTTTATTTTTTATTTTCATTTTAAATTAATTTTAACTTTGCAAAAATTGTACAAGACAACATTTGAAACATCGACTTTGCAACTTAAGTTTAGATGTATATGACTTTATAAAAATATCTATGCAATTTTATATTATATTTTGTCATAATCAACACAAATGAAAATTTGAAATATAAATTTCATTCACATGCATAAATTTAAAAAAAAAAAATTTGTTAAAAAAAATATTACTTCCCATTTTACTATAAATAAATTTAAAATCTTTGAAACAATGACATTTTTTAAATTATTTAAAAATTATGAATAAAATATAAAATTACTTCAACAAGAAAATAGTACCCATAATTTTACTGTTTATTTATTTTTTAATGCAAATGTTGTAGAAGTGAGAAATTTTTATAAATTATTTTTATAATTCTTTGAAAACTAAAATAAAGAATAATAGTTACTTTTCACAACTGAACACCAAGATTTTATGATTAGGAGCACCAAGATAGTCTCAAATTAAAATTGAGAAGGAGATGGGCAAAATTTAGGGTGAGAATGAAGTATTTTGTTGTGTTTACATGAATTTAGGCTACATTTGAATAAATTGTAAGAATATATGAGTTTGGTGGGTTAAGAAATCACTGCTGAACATACATTAAGCTAAGCAAACTCAACTTTATATGTGTTATTCATATTGAATTCATCCAATTTTAAGGGAAGCATCATTTTCGTTATGCAAATAATCTTGCCAGCTATTTGCATCATCATGGTCGTGTAATCACAGCTTGACAACGACTTAAGAAATCACCCACGCTGTGATGAGTTCTTCTGTGTTAAAGCTTGATATACATTGTTGGCCCACAACCTAACAGTTTAAGTTTTTAGGTAAAGTGGTAATCTAACATGGTATTAGAGCTCTGGTTACCAGGAGGTCCTGGGTTCTAATCTTGTCGTCCGTCTTTATTCTGTGACATTATTTGTCATCTGTTTATCACTCCACGTGCTATCGCGCTGCACGTGTAGGGGAGTGTTAAAGCTTGATATACATTGTTGGCCCACAACCTAACAGCTTAAGCTTTTAGGTAAAGTGGTAATCTAACATTCTAGATCAAGGCATAGGCGTCGCTATACAACCACAAAATTGGAGAATGCGACTAGAACAATAATGAACACACAAGACCTTTACCTTCTTCCTTGCTATGTGTCACAAGCTAAGCTTGTTCAGGGCATTATGCTTGTCTGTGACCGCTTATCTCGTGTGCTTAGGATAGGTTTCCATCATGTAAATACTAGTGTAGGGTTAATTTCTGCTAGTAGAGTCTTTGTAAGCCAAATAAGGTAGTATGACTCCTCGGTCACTTTGATGTTTCCTAGTGCCAGGATGATAATTACATAAAAACCTCTTTAGGGGAGGGTGAGTGTTCATCAGTCATTGTAAAACTCACTAGCAATTGTCAACGTGCTTAGCCTACTTGCCTCCCTCGCTAAGTACAACTTGTCAACGGAGGATTTGTTAATGAATTACGTTCGCTTCAATATTTATTGCTTGGTTGCCACGGCTTTCATGAATTGATTATTATTTCCGCTGCTATCTGATTGAATGTTAATGAAAGTGCTTCGTGGATGAATGTTGGTGAACGATAGGCTAGCTAGTTAAGCAAAAGTGCTTTAGCTAGCGCCGCACGGCCCTTCACAACGATGTGAAAAGAGACGAACCGTGACACTATGCTATGCCTTGATTATCCCTGAAACAAGAAGGGAAAATAATTGTAGACAAGACATTGTTGATTTAATAGCCAGCGAAGCTTTCATAAATGATGACAGTAATAAGCTTCTTCGGTATGGGTTTCAGTAATTAAAAGGCATTCAAATTTTTTACACTATGAACTCAAATTTGGAAACTGAGAAGGAATGGCACAATAAAAACCAAGCCCAAACAGCATAAAAGATCTCCAACGAGGCCATCTAAGGTTTGTAGACTACAGTCCAGCATGCCACATGCTATCAATGACATTTGCTCCCTTACTGACAAATAATTTCCAATGTGCTTTCTAGCTCGCAACATAACCATTTCAAAAGCAAATCCTTTCAGTATTATTTACAACTGTCCACTTTTTTAATGTCTTCTGTTATAATGTCTTGGACCAAAACAAAAGTGAGCACTTTATATATTTGTCCACTCAAAAAGGGCTACCAAGGTCCACCAATACTGCCATTTCTTCATCCTTCAACATTGCTCGCTTTTTGGGGATACAAAAGGCATCAACTGTAACTTGCCAAGCATGTTTTTCTACCAAAATTATAAGCACAAAACACAACTAGAAAAAATAAAAATGGAAAATCCAAATGGCTCCTAGCACCCCTTAATTGTCAGTCAAATCTTGTTATTGACAAAACCATAGTCATAACCTAGAAATCCAAACAATCACCAACTAACATCCAAAGTCTGCACCTTGAAAATATTTCCATCTTGTTTGTGGATAGAAAACACTAGAAATCCTTGAAGAACTACGTTGCCTTCTAGGTCTCAAAAGTTCATCTAGGAAAACTTCCTTAATATGGTTGTCATCTGATGTAGGAGAATTATCTTTTTAAATCAATTCATCACCGTACATGCATTTTTACTGTGCAAATTTTGGGCTTAATTGATTTATGGGCTTTGTATGATCTAATCATTATTTGAAGTTAGTCAACACATTCAGCCAAATACATTTCACGAGGACTCTTTTAGAAGCTACTGTGGAAATAGTTGCAAATCACTCATTAAGAAAATATTCAAAATCAAAGGTAATTCAGAGGGTAGGCACATGCACCAGCAGTGTTATTGGTCAGTCATTGACAATATGTTCAAGTGAAATTTTCCACTCTTGATTAGTGGAAAATTCTAGTGAAAATTTCTTTCCATAGAATGTTTGGTTTCAATTTAAAGAAACATTGGAACCTCATAATTAGTTATGGAAATTATCAATGAAACTTCAGAAAATATTAAAATATATAAGTTTGAATAATTTAGAAACAAAATAAGAACCCAAAATTTTGCTCCTTTTCAGATTTTATTTTAAATTTATGAAATTTCATCCAATATATTTGAATTTCAGATGAAATACTTGAAATTTATAGAATTTGGGCTAAAATTTCAAAATTTCCTAAACTTTTGCCCAAAATTTTGCAAAAGAAGAAATTGAAGCCTGGTTTAATTTTGACACCCCCCCCCCCCCCCAAAAAAAATCAGAGACTTCCACTGAAATTTCAGGGAAATTTTGGAAAATCATGGCTTTGGTGTGAATTACTATTAACAACAGAACTTTCTCCTATTCCAGAAAGGTCACTCACCTAAGTGTAACGGCCGCAGGAAAGATGCAGCCAAGGCAAACAGCAGCAGTAGCTCTAGTGAACTGGAAAGCATCCTATATACTGGGTACGCCCAAGAAGATAAGAATAATGAGTGCAATGCTGATCAATGTGAACCTCAATTTGTCCAGAGCCAAAAGGCCTTACTAATGGAAACAAGAGGCCATCCAAGTTTAATTGTAGTGGATAGAAAATGATAGGAAAGACGAGCATAAAGTGGGCAGCATAGCTCACACGAACAGCATCATTGAGCAAGGAGCTGTATGGAATGCCAAGGTCTTTGTCAAAGTTAGCACGTACATCATCAAAGAGGAAATCGCCAAAGAGGAAGAACCCAAAGAAGCTGGTCATTATATACACTTGAGGAAAGACTAAGAGCAGTGGGCACAACAGATTTCATCCTTGTACTATCTCCAAGCTCATTTTCAAATTTTCAATTGAGTGAACTGCAAAATTTGAAGTTCACAGGGAGGTTAGTCCCCACTGTGTTAAAACTCCCAATTCTAACCAAATTTTTCTAAAGTTTGAGAATGAAAACTCAAAAGCTGGTTTGGCCCCAAGAGAGCAGTTTTAAAGTCAAACTCCTTAAACAATATTTAAATTCTATTTCGGACAAATATACATATCATTCCACTATAATCTATAACAATCAAAAGGCTGGACCAACAGTGCATCAAATATAGAGTATGCATATCATCATTTTTTTTCCCTTTTTTGGTTTACATATTATCTTTTCATCAATGCAAAGCTCTCTCATTTAAAACATCAACATTTTTTTTTTCTTAATGTGGATTATATTCTCAGGTTTAGTTCACTATGACCCATCTTTTTTGAGATGCAATAATGAGGGATATGCTGTTTGGAGTTCATCCTTTTCTTCTTTACTTTCTTAACTTTTTATTTTTGTCCCCCAGTTGGAGTCCCCACGGGCACACTGCACAGGGAGGGATTATGACTTGCTTAACGAAGAAGCCTACAATATCATATTCTTTTTGTTTAGGAGAAAACATGGGTTGAATTGGTTGTCAACTTGTCATCCAATATTACTGTCATGCCTGATTCACCAATCCCATCAAAACAAAGGAAAAGAAGCATCAAATAAATTGATTACTAAATTGCATACCATTGTAGTAGCATATGTATCCTGTGACAAAAACAGGTACTACAGTGATGAGTGAAGAGCTTCCATAATGAAGTCAAGCCAGTAACATTGGGAAACAATCTGGGAGAGTACAAGTAGTCAAAAAAATTTATAAATAACCCTCACTTATGCCGGAGGAATATCGTGGTTACAATAACAGTCCTTGGGAGAGTACAAGCAGTCAAAAAAATCTTCCCAAGGCACTCGGAACACAAAATTCAAAACATACATACTTACTTCCACTAATACTTACCTAGACCACTTGCACAAAACACATTATATTCACAATTGAATCTTTACCTAACAGTTTACTTACTTATTTAATGTCTGACCTCATCGAATAACTGTGGATACTTTCGACATATTTCCTCTTCTAGTTCCCAAGAAGCCTCCTCTACTGCATGATTTTGCCACAACACTTTCAATAACGGTATTTTCTTAGTACGCAATTCCTGTACCTTCCAATCTAGGATCTGAACTGGCATTTCATCATAAGCCAAGGTGTCACTCACCTCTTACAACTCGTAGCTTATCACATGCAATGGATCTAGGATGTATTTTCTCAACATAGATACGTGAAATACATCATGAATCCTAGACAAAGTTAGGGGTAACGCCACTCTGTAGGCAGTTGGCCCAATTCTCTCCGGAATCTTGAATGGCCCAATATACCTAGGGCTAGCTTAACCTTCTACCCAAATCTCATTACGCCCTTCATTGAAGCAAATTCTCAGAAATATCCTATCCCCTATCTCAAACTATTGCTCCCTCAGTTTTAAACTTTCCCGCAAGTTCAGACGACAGAGGTCAAAGGCTCAGACAACTGAAATTCCTTAAAGTTTCGAAAAATCAACTTGGACACAGGATCAGACGACTGAAGTTTTGGGTTCAGACGACTGAAGTGTCGGGTTCAGACGACTGAAGTATGAGTTCAGTATTCTGAAGTGCTTCTGCCAGGTTCTGTGTTTCACCACAAATTCTCCAAGCGATTGAACTTAATCTTCGGTCTTCTGAAGAAATTCATTAGAAAACTGAGGTTAACTTCGGTCTTCTAAAGTGGCAACTTCAAGCGACTAACCCCTGAGTTCGGTTGTTTGGAGTTCCTAAATCCTGGATTTTTTCTTTTCAATTAAAAAAATCTATTTTGCTTTCTTTCTAGACTCTTTTATAAAAATATTTTCTAGGGTTCTTAAAATATATCTAAGTCCATGAATGTCCCCTGATGATGTTCATGAAATGCATGAGTCCTAAGGTCATTCTAGATTATGATTTAAGCCTTAAATTAAATCATAATAAAATGTAAATACATGAGTTCTAAGTAGTCATTCCCATGACGCTATTGACCTTGTTGCTTGCATGTTCATTCTTGTACTCTTTAAGTTCCATGGATCTTGCCAAGTTTTGTAAGCTTTACTCTTCATGACTTCCATAACTTGTTATCCTTCCATGCATGTTTAACATAGTTCTTGTTCACAATATCAATGCACAAATCAAATACCAAGTGATTTGTCATTATCAAAACAGGATTGAACTTATAGAGTCAACACACAGTGTGGCTTAGTAGGTTACAGCTGAGATCGCTAGGAGCTCTAGGGAGCAGGGAGGCCCGTCTGTAGGCCCTAGGTGTATGATTGAGAAATTCACTAAAATGAATCCTCCAGCATTCTTAGGAGGGTTTGATCCTGTAGTCACCAAGAACTGGATGTAAGAAATAGAGAAGGTTTTGGCGGTGCTGCAATATACTGAGGAGCAGCGGGTTCTGTTCGCTACTTATAAATTGACAGGAGAGGCAGAGCACTGGTGGATTGCAGTGAAACTCCTGGAAAAGTAGAGGACGATGCTGATAACTGTGACGTGGGATCAATTTAGAGAATTGTTCTTTAACTGATACTTTCCAGCCACTATTCGAGAAGCCAAAGTGGAGGAGTTCCTGAATTTGAAGCAGGAACAACCGTAAGTCCAGCAATATGCGGCGAGGTTTATAGAATTGTCTTGTTTTGTCCCATTTATTATACCTATTAAAGCAAAGAAGGCAAGATAGTTTGAAAGAGAGTTGACTCATGAGATCTACAGACACGTTATGGTGTTGAAAATACAGGATTTTGCTAAGCTGGTAGATAGAGCCGCTTTGGCTTAGGCCAATAAGCAGTTGGGTGCTGAGGAGTAGGGACAGAAGAAGAGATCTACGCCTTTAGGTTTCCAGCAGGGGTCCAATAAGGGTCAATGGAGGAAAGGAAACCATGGTAGAGGACAGAGACAAGAGGCTGGGGGTCGTGGGGTTCAAGTAGTGCAGACTTACTCTGTTTGTCAGACTTGTGGAAATAGACACTTGGGAGAGTGTCGAGTGAGGAGTGTCATCTGCTATCGCTGCGGTGGTTTAGGGCATATGGCATGGGATTGTACTACACCATCTGGTACTGCTCCTGCTCCTAGGCAATTCAGGGAAGGTTACCAAGCGCCCCGTGGAGGCCAATAGAGGAACATAGTCCCGACGAGGGTTTATGCTCTGATGCCAGGAGACACTGAGACTGTAGCAGACGTAGTGATAGGAACCCTTACTATATTATCATGCCATGCTATTATTTTATTTGATTTGGGTGCAACTCATTATTTTGTATCTGCAAATTATATTAAATTGTCTGGTGGTGCGACCCAGTCATTGGAGGTAGAATTGTCTGTAGCTACACCGTCAGGGTCAATGGTGAGGTGTCGTAGAGTGCCCATGGATTATCCGATTGAAATTCAGAGGAGAGTGTTACCAGCTGACCTGATTGTGTTAGATATGTATGGGTTCGATATAATACTGGGTATGGATTGGCTGGCAACTAACTATGCTAATATTGACTGTTATTTGAAAGAGGTGATCTTCAACCCAGCAGGCAGGCAAGAATTTAGATTTGTGGGGTCGTAGGTGCATTCCCCGCCTCAGTTAGTATTAACTAAGCAAACGAGAAGATTACTCCTGGAGGGATGTCAGGGGTTTATTGCCTATGTAAAGGAGGTGTCAGAAAATGAAATGAAGCTTGACAATACACCAGTGGTTAAAGAGTTTCCAGATGTTTTCCCAAAAGAATTGCTAGAAATGCCTCCCGATCGCGATGTAGATTTTGTTATCGATCTGCTTCCTGTGACAGCACCGATGTAATGACCTCGAATTTAAAATAATTTGGAAGTACAATAAATGAAATGGATTAATGGATAATAAGGGAAAAGGAAGGATTTTAAAAAGGAATAGCAGGCCTCGTCGACGAATGTCCTGTCCTTGTCGACGAGTGTCCTTTTAAAGCTCGTTGATGAAGTCTGTTCCTCGTCGACGAAGGATTCCCGAGAGAGTGTATTTTTGAACTCTGATTCGTCGACGAAGGTATCTTCTCATCGATAAAGTCTCTATAGTGCCTTGTCGACGAATCCAAGTGTCTCATCGACGAAGCCCTACCTATAAATAGAGAGTTCTTTATTTTTCAGCGTAATTCACAAACACTCCTCACTTTTTCTCTCTAAAAACGGTTTTCCCACCTTCTCTCTTCAATTTCAGGACGGATTTGATCCAGTTTGACGATCCGGAACCGCCATGAGTTTCATAGGATCATTCTCTGCAAGGTTGTAGTAGATGATCGTTGGTTTGAGAGGTTTAGGAAACATCCCAAAATCAGGGCAAGTGAATTATTTTGGGATTTCCTTAATGAATAATGTTGTATGGAACCTAGGAAATAGTAAATAAGTGTTTTCCTTAAGATTTAAGTTAATTGAAATTTATTTTAATTAAGCTAGGATTTTTGGATTCAAGGTCCAAGTGAGCGCTGCGGGTATCAATTCGGGGATCTTGCCAGCGTAGTTTGAAGTCAGGTAAGGGGGAAATTTATATGTTAAATCAGGTTTTCATGAATTAAAATGGATTATGTGTTATTTATATATATATATATATATATATGTTTTTAAATGGGTATAAAATGTCAACCATGTAAAAATTATGATTTCTGAACCTAAGACTGTTTATATAGTTATATATATGTGAAAGTAAATGGATGAAAGTGAAAAGGAATTTTCTGCGGAATTTATGTGAGAAATGAAATGTATTTTTAGCATATAAATGTTAAATATGGGTTGGCCTATTTTACAGGAATATGTATGAAATTACTGTTAAATTGTGTGGCATGAGATTCTCTGTGAATATATGTTAAATGTATGAGATGTAGGTTAAGCAAGTAAAGCATTATGAATAAAATATGATATGGACAATGTTGTCTATGTGTGTTAAATGCAACCATGTAAATGTATGACAGCTGAAAGCAATGTTAACAGATTTTAGCGCATTTCTATGTGGACTAACTGTAATAGATTATAGCGCATTTCTATGTGGACTAACAAATGATGGCTAAAGAGTTGCTGTAGTACGAAGGAATGAAATGAAAACATTATACAATGAAATGACAATGGAATGACCGTGAAATGAAATGACAAATGTGAATGAAGTAAATGGGAAAGAGTCACTTAAAGTGAAACAAAATGCAATGTTTAAGCTATGAACATGAACATATGTGTATGAATGAATAATGACAGAAAGGAATAAAGTATTATGATATTAGAAGTATCTATGTATTTATAACATGTTATGATTGGACGAGGAAAACTCTTCGCCTGAGGGCTTGCTAAGAAAGGCGAGTGCACTAGTAGTTTCAGATGTGGCAATAGCTGCATAACGTACTAGGGTAGAGGGAACCTACTTTTATGGGCGGGTAGAATTCCCTATCCTTAGGGCCTTTGTCGGTAAACTATTGTTGAATGCGTGAGTACGAGATCAATTTAAAACTTGAGGGCTTACTGAGTAAGGTGAGTGCCCTGGTATGCTTTAGTCGTGGCCTTAGGGTTATCTAAGTATCAGAGCAGAGGGGTGCTACTTGTATGGGTGGGTAATCACCCCTATCCTTGGGTAATCTCATGGACTAAATCTCTACATTTGTTTGATTAGGTTCAGAAAATGATTTTAGAGTTATGTTAATGATTTGCAAATGTAATTAAAATGATATCTATTTATCTCATGCTAGCCACATGCTATTTTAATATGTATATTTTCTTCCCTTACTGAGATGTGTCTCACCCGAATATGAATGTTTCTTTTTCAGGACATCCTCGAGGTCGGTCTTAGGGAGCTCAAGGGTACTTAGTTTTAAGGAAAAGGGTATAATGTTGATACTATTTTGGGGATGTAAATATATATGTTTTATGTTTTATGCCGTTATGTTTTAAGGATGTTGTGAGAGAAATGGTTGTAAATATGCTTAAATGTGTTGGAGATGTATATATCTATGGAAAACGCAAGTGATGGATAAATTTTATGGATCTAGTTAGGATATAGCAAACTTTGGTATTATGGAATGTTGGTATTGTAGAACTATGTTTATGGAGATTATGGTTATGTTTTTCGCTGCATATGTGATGGATTATGATTTATCAGGCTTTTAGCAGGTATCACGCACCGGACCCAGGTTTAAAGGTTCGGGGTGTTACATTATGGTATCAGAGCAATGATTTTGGGAATTTTGAGAACTTAGGAAATGATTTATACCAGAGTATAGGAATGAGTTAGGATGAAAATATGTTGATGATTTCCTGTGATTTTTCTGAAGCAGTCGACGACCTCAGAAAAGCCATGGTAAACCTTAGATGTTTTGTTTTTGAATTGTAAGACTGGTCCTTATATGGAGATTTTGGATATTGTTGGATTTAAGTTAATGATTATGATATTTGAAGTTATGATATCAAATTCTTATCTCTTCTCTGTCCAATTTTCAGGATGGATTATGGAGATGAGAATGTAGAGGCTGAAGGAAGGGAGGATTCAGTGACCTCTAGCGAGGAAGAAATAGATACCTCTAAGGTGCTGCAAGGTATCGTCTGTCAAGTTAAAGCAGAAATGAAGAAGGATCCAAAAGAATAGAACTATCCACCTGCAGGACAGGGCTGCAGCATAAAAGAGTTTATGAGGATGAACCCTACAGCCTTTATAGGAGGACTTGATCCTGTGACTGTAGAGTCTTGGGTATGGGAGATAGAGGGGATCATTGGTTGTACTCAATTGCACGGATGAGCAGAAGGTCCGTTATGCCGCTTTCAAGATGACAAGAGAGGCTAAGCGTTGGTGGCTTTCTGTGAAGCTGCTAGAGGATCAGAGGATAGTAAGGATAGCTCTTACCTGGGAGAGATCCAATGAGCTGTTCTTTGACAGGTATTTTCCTTCGTATGTTAGAGAGGAAAAGATTGAAGAGTTTACCAATTTGACCAAGGGGGATATGACAGTTGTGGAATATGCGGCTAAGTTTGTGCAACTGTCGCGTTTCACTCCATTTCTAATTCCAAATGAAGCAAAGAAGGTTAGGAAATTTGAGAAAGGATTGAGGCGCAGGATTTACGAGCTGGTGGTCTGGTTTCATGTTCAGAATTTTTCAAAAGTAGTTGATAAGGCTTTTGTGCTAGAAAAGAGTATCTAGGGCAGCACTGAGTCTATAAAGCATAAGAAGAGAAGGGGGTGTTTCTGGGGCACGTTATCTCAGGTGATGGAATTTCAATGGATTCCAGCAAGATTGATGCAGTTGTGAATTGGGCCAGGCTGAAGAATGTTCAGGAAATCAAGAGCTTGTTGGGGCTGGCAGGTTATTACCGTCGATTTGTTGAGGGGTTCTCATCATTATCAGAGCCTCTGACGCGACTGACCAGAAAGAATGTCAAGTTTGAATGGGATGATAGCTATGAGTAGAATTTTCAGGAATTGAAGCAGAGGCTCATCACTGCACCAATGTTGATCATCCCATCAAGAGGTGATGGTTATGTCATCTGCAGTGATGCGTCCTTGAAAGGACTTAGTTGTGTATTCATGCAGCGATGTAGGGTAGTAGTGTATGCTTCTAGGTATTTGAAAGAGTATGAAAAGAACTACCCTACCCACGATCTTGAATTTGCTGCAATGGTACACACGCTAAAGATTTGGAGGCATTACTTGTACGGTGAAAGATACAATATATTTTCTGACCACAAAAGTCTAAAGTACTTCTTTACGCTAAAGGAATTGAATTTGCGGCAAAGAAGATGGTTGGAACTTATCAAGGACTATGATTGCACCATCAGCTACCATCCAGGTAAAGCAAATGTGGTAGCTGATGCACTGAGTTGTAAATCAGGGAGTGCAGCACAATAAGCAGTAGTAATTCAACAACCGATCCTGATGGATCTGGAGAGATTTGACGTGGAGTTGGTTGATTCTAGAATCATATAAGAACACTCGATTATTAGGCTTAAACGTTTTTCTCAAAATATTTTTATCATAAAATGCTTTCATTTTAGCTCTCATAGATTCTAAAGTTCTCATAAGCATCATTTCTCAATTCCGCTAACTCAGTCAACTGAAATTTTCTAAACTTACCTGCTACTCTCATGTCAAAATTGAAATGCTTAATAGTCCAATAAGCTTAATGCTCGAGCTCCACAGGTAAGTGGCAAGGATTTCCAAAAACAAGCCTATAAGGTGACATGCCTAAGGGAGTTTTGAAAGTTGTATGGTAGGCCCAAAGCTCATCAACTAATCTCAAAGACCAATCTTTGCAATTCAGGTTGACCGTTTTTTCTAAAATTTTCTTAATTTCATTGTTTGCAAGCTCTACCTATCCACTTGTCTGGGGGTGGTAGGCAGTAGATGTAACGCCTCAACCTGTCACGTGGGTCTGGAGTGTTAGAAAACATAACATAAAACAAAATACTCTCTAATACCATTTACAAGAGGGTTTGACCCCGAAGAGTTCACGATTGCCCTATCCATAAACAACAAACAATAAAGCAGCGGAAAAGTTTCAATCTCCAAAATACCACACCAAAGTTCTAAGTCATTACTATTACATAAATACTTCCAATGTTTCTATTACAACCCCATAAAACCATAGTCCAGTACTTACACGAGTACTTACAAAAAGGACTCCCAAAACACTATGCTTCAAAACCCACGAGAACGCTATGACCGGTTTCCTGCAGAACCTGAAACAAGATTTGTATATTGGGGTGAGACATTTCTCGGTAAGGTGGATTAGATTACATCAGTGTGTGATTACGTGAGTTTATTCCAACAAAAAAACAATAGTAAGTTTAACTGAAATGAATTATGCAATTAAAATATTATCAATCATGTAATATAGAAGATATGTATAGAATTCCTGCAAAAGACAGTGTGGCTCATTATTAGCGAGAGTTCCCGAGGTTGGAGCAGGATACAGGCCCATACACTGTAAAATCCCTCAGCTTGGTACTCAAAGCTGTAACTCCATCCATTTTATTTTTAAATCATGTATATGCATATCGAACTCATCCCTGCCTAGGAACACCACACAAACACCATTTACTTCCCCCATGGTACGGGTTGTGCGATTCGTAGACCTGATCCAACTCGGTTGGCCCACAAGCCTAATCACTTCAATGTTACAAGTCTGCTTTGGTCAACCCCACCCTAGGTCAAACACCAGAGCTAGTTACCAATCCACTTTTCAGATACCCATCCTTACCAATAAGGTGTGGTTGCACTGTATCACCCACTAGCAACAATACCGTGCTCTTATAGTAACAAGTTCCTCAGGTGGTTCATACATCATATATTCAATTTATAACGAAAGCACAGTAACCTGTTTTCATTCTATAAAGCATTTAAGCAATTCCAGTATTTTTCACAAACTTAATCATTCATCAGCATTACCAGGCATTCACAGCCCTCAATCTTACACCGGCATCTCGTTTTCCACAATTCCTGAAAACAATTTGGAACTCCAGTTCCCATATCCCATACAGATATTTCACCAGTTTAGTTCATTCACATTTAACATCTCATGTCACACTTATTTGATTAAATATGCTATAATATAATAAATGGTTTGGAAAATATCATTTAATTTAAAAGGCAAGGGTTCAAGCATCTAAAACCTTTAATATAATAAGAATATATAAGTTTAGAGAAAAATGGAGACCATACCCCCAAAACCCTAATTCTCTTGAAATCATAAAATACAGTTTCATTGGTTCAGATTTCAAAAGTAACTGATGTAAGACAAATCCCCTTACTTGACTTACAAGAAAGCCCACTGGAAACCCCAAACTCCATGTCCTACGATGGATGTAGTTCAAAATCCCGAAACCACATTTTTCCCAAATAAATCAACACAAACTCTAGATCAGCAACCATAAATCATTTCCTAGGCCTTCCTATAGTTCACAACAACCATAAAGCCTTAAAACAACCTACTTACCCTGATTTTGGAGTAGTGCCCGAAAAGCTCAAATCAAAGATCTATTTCACTAGACTAATAGAGAATCTTCCCTAGACCCTCGTAGTAACTTCTGATCGTCGAATATGTCAACGAGCGGAGAAAAATTGTAGAGAGAGATAGCGTGGGTCCGGGTTAGAGAGAGAGAGAGAGAAAAAAAAAATTATGTTTCTTAATGAAGAAGCAAACAAAATTTCTATTTATAAACCCCTTGACTCGGTCAAATTCATGGACGAATGGCGCCTTCATCGATGAACTTTGAACTACTGAAGGTCGTTCATCGACGAACGAAGGGCCTCGTTGACGAACTCTAAGCCTAATATTTTTTGTCGTTCTAGATCTCTTCGTAGACGAAGCTATGAAATTCGGCGATGAACCCATGAGAGGCCTTCGTCGACAAACATAGGGGACTCATCGACAAAGCCTGTTGAAATCCCCTTTTTTATTTTCCCTTTCCTTCTTTTCTCATTTCTTTCTTTATTTTTTGGATTCGGGTCTCTATGGTAGAGATCTTATGTACCACCCTATATTTTTCCATCAAAGCCTCAAAAGAATTGCTGCAAAAATGTGTACCTCGATCACTAATGATAGCACGTAGTGTACCAAATCGAGATAACACATTCTTTTTGAGAAATTTAATTACCATCCTATTATCATTGCTCTTGCAAGCTGCAGCCTCTACCCATTTTGACACATAATCTACTGTCACATTAATATATTGATATCCAAAAGAGGTAAGAAATTGTCTTATAAAATCAATGCACCAACAATTAAAAATTTCAATCACCAAAATTGGGTTCAGGGGCATCGTATTATGACGGGACATAACTCCTAACTTTTGACACTTTTCACATAAGCGACAATAAATGTTTGCATCCTTAAACAAGGTGGGCCAATAAAATCCACACTACATAATTTTTGCAGTGATTTTCTTCATTGAAAAGTGGCCCCCACAAGCTTGGGAATGACAAAACTCTAAAACGCTAGCAATCTCCTCATCAGGGATGCAACGCCTTAAAATTTGGTCAGGGTAATATTTGAAAATAAAAGGCTCATCCCAATAGAAATTACGTACCTCAATCATGAACTTCCTCCTATCTTGAGCACTCCAATCCATCGGTATCTCATCTGCAGCCAAATAATTCACAGTATGAACAAACCATGGTAGAGAAGTAATAGAAAACAAATGCTCATCGGGAAAATCATCCCTAATTGGTAGGTGGTTAGAGGTGTCCTCAAATGTGAGCCTTGATAGATGGTCTGCCACTACGTTCTTCACTCCCTTTTTGTCTTCGATTGAGGGTCAACACATATTTTCATAAAAACCTTATTCTTTTAAAGGAAATTATTTGAAAAATAAAAATGTGGCCATAGAATCCCTACAAGATAAAGACATATACTAATTTTGAAAATTTTGAAATTGAAATTTCGAATGAAAAGGAAAATTATTTGATTGAAATGAAATGGGAATTGAATTAAATTTTAGAAGATGTCTTTAAGATATGATTTGTAGAATTAGAATTAGATTTTGAAATATGGATGGAAAACTAAGATTTTGACAATTAACTCTATTTAGGTAGCATCATTTCCCAATAAAGAAACACAAAGAGAAGAAAAGGAAGTATATACATAGATAAAGGTCTAATTTACACTAAAGGTGTAAACACAATCTAGCCAAGTCCTCTTTTGTTGGTTCAATTATATATATATATATATATATATATATATATATATATATATATATATGTATGTATGTATATTTATATATGTATGTATGTATGTATGTATATTTATATATGGATTTTCTTGTTATTCTTTCCAAAAATAGATCAATAATAATAATAATAATAATAGCCATAAAACAGTAATAATGATACTAATAATATAATATAATATTAGTAAAAGATAATAACGAGAAGAGCAAAATAGTAATAATATACACAACACGACAAAGCCAAACCTTAAGTCCCACTAGGTGAGGTCGGCATTATAAATCTTTTTCTGCCAATTTATACGATCATGGACCATTTCTTTTGACAAATTTAGGGCTATCAAATCTCTACTCACTATCCCCATCGAAGTTATTTTAGGTCTACCCCTACCTCATCTACTGCCCCCACAGTAACTAACTCACTCTTCATCATTAACGCATTATGTGGTCTAAGTTGCAAGTATCCATACCATCTGAGTCGTCCCTCTTTATCTTATTTTCTATAGGAGTTACACATAACTTACCGTAAATATGTTCATTCCTTAATTTATCTTTCATTGTTATACCACTCATCCATATAAGCATTCTTATCTCGACAACATTTACATTTTGGATATTATATTTCTTTGTCAACCAACAATATCCATATAGCATAGTTGGTCTTATAGCTATCCTATAAAACTTCCCTTTTAATTCTAAGGGTATTCTATGGTCACAAAGCACACTTGAAGCACTTCTCCATTTTACCCAGATTGCTTTAACTCTATGCATTACATCATCTTTAATTTTTCCTTCAGCATGCATAATAGATCCAAGGTATTGAAATCTATAAGTGCATTTTTTCATTATCAAGTTTAACTTTGCCTCCAATATTCCTCCTACTATTATTGAAATTACATTTCATATATTCTATCTTATATATACTATTAGCATTGGTAGCTACACTATCATATTTGATGTGTTTTGATGATATTGACCTATTTATTGTTCCTAGTATATTTCTATCTTTGTAGATCATGTTAAGTACAGGTATAAGTAACAAATACATGAATTACTAGATCAAAGGCAAAGATTTGACCGAGTAGACGTCGAATAGGAAAGATAAAAAGGACACTTACTTGGAAGAACCCAAACACATCCAAAGGAAACTTAATATATAATTATATGTAGTGGGGAGTGTTTGAGGTAGGAATCATTGTAACTCTTGAGGTTTTGTTTCATACATGATTTTAGAGCAAAAGTTGAGCAAAATGCATATGCATACTACGACACAAAAGTTTGTAGGATTTCACTAAGTCACAAACTCAATACTCATGGTTTTCAAAAATAAACAAAGAGTTTCACAAAAATATCATATATTCAAATATGTTTTCATAAGAGACAAGTTTTCAACATCTTAGTATTATGAATATTTACATACTTAGTCTCGATTTTGTCAAAACAAGTTTTATGTCCTAAAGCCTTAAGAAAGTCAAATATATTTTTATAAAGGACATACTTGCATATAAGATATCAAAATGAGCTTTCAAATGTTTTTTTCATAAATAAGATATCTTATATTCAAAAGAAATTTCATAAGGACAAGTTTTAAATTATATTAGTGTTATAATCTTTTACAAATTTTGTCCTAGTTGGGTTTAAAACCTGAGTTATACACCTCTCAATTTTTTTGAACACCCTTCAGTATTTGGGGCGTAAGTTTTGCTAGAAATGTTCAAAAAGGACGATCTTGCTGTATATGAAAAGTTAAGAAAAAATCCCACAAATTTTATGTTGAAGACCTTTAGGGAAAAATAGTCAACAATTTCATAAAACTGTTGATGCTTTGGTATGGTGACAGAATGCTCAACGGGCGATAAAAGGCTAGTTTTCAAAATAGTTTTTTAATAAAACCCCCCCCAACGGCCATATAAAGGCTAGTTCGCCCCTTTGCCTATAAATAGAAGTTCATAGGCTTGATTAAACATGGTTTTGATGATTTTAGTGAAAAATATCTTTTGAATACCAACCCTAAGCACTTTGCATATAGTTTATTGTCTTAAGTAGTGCTCATTTTCTCTCTTACTCTCTAATCTTGTTTAATTCACTACTTGAAAGATTAGTGTGAGATTTTTTTTTTGTATTTTATATCAGCTCATTTGAGGAGCATTGGTTTGTATCTCATCTTCTAGTTGTAAAGGTATTGGTTCCTGTTTTGAAGGTTCTTGGTGAACCGTTGTTGATGGTTCTTGGTGGACCGATTTGCAATGCTTCTTGGTGAACCTTGCAGCTCTTGGTAAGCATTGAGGGATTTGTTCTCGTGTTATAAGACGTCTCCGCTGATGAAGGAGTTTTATAGTAAATTGTTAGATTCCTTGAGTTGGTCTCAAGGCGTGGACCTAGGCTTGGTGCCAAACCACATTAAAATACCAGTGTCGAGGTTTCTCTCCCTATACTTCATAGTTTATATCTTGTGCATGATTTTATTTTATATATTGTGATACAATTACTTGCATCTTGCCAAAATTATTATTTTGTAGAGAAAATAAAAAATAAGCGAAAGAGTATATTCACCCCACCTCTAGACTCTACACCTGGGTCATATCCTTAATGATATCAGTATACCTACTACATACACTTTTTTTTTTTTTTCTAAAACCACCATAGAACATCCTTAGGTATCCTATCATATGTTTTCTATAGGTCAATTGTTGGCCTAACCAAGGCTTACGACTCTTGATTTTGATGATAACAAAGTAAGGTTATCTAATGTTGTTCAAAGTTGTGATATTTCATATATTGAAACAAAAACATACTTCACGAAAACAAGTGATCAATTCTGAAAGCTCAAGAGACCAACATGGAAAGACTCGAAGATCACAAGAACATTGAAAGCTCATATCAACACAAATGATCAATATTGAAAATTCAGGAACTCAAAGCAATAATTTGATGAAGTTTTTCAAAAAGAGTTTAAGAAATGAAGAGAGTCTAATAGGACATGTTTGTAAGTACTTCAAGTATTTTCAAATTATGAAATTTCATTTTGAAGCTCATTAGGAATGAAGAGACCTAGAGACCTTACTTTTAAAACTTGGAATATATTTTTCAAAGAAAACAAATTAACATTCCAAGAATAGATAAGAAAAGAGAGAGAGAGAGAGAGAGAGAGAGAGAGAGAGAGAGAGAGAGAGAGAGAGAGAGAGAGAGAGAGAATAACAAATATTTTAAAAGTCAGATTTTCTACTTCATAGGCACCTGACTGCACATGGTCAATAGGCTACCGATTTAAAGGATTTTAAAATACACAGATAGAAGGTCGTCAGACTACTGCCTGGACCTTGACAAGCACCTGATAAGGTTTTTCGAGTAGCCTATTTAGGTTTTATCAGGCTGTTGTCACCCTTCAGCCGATTTATTAAAATTGAGAAATTCAGTGACAGGAGCCTGACCACAAGGTGACAGACGACTGCCACCTTATTGCTTGTGTATTTTATCAGTGTAATACATTGACAGGTGACTAACTAGAAGTTCTTAGGCTACTGCCACACGGCATATTTTAAAATTCATAACAGACATATTTTCAAAAAATCATTTACTTGGGGCTCAAACTTGTTCAAACCTTGAACACTACTCCAAGTAAACTTGGGGATCAAGTCAAATACTTTTCTAACTCTATAAATACATCCAAGATAAATTATCAATTACCAAGAATCAATTACAGAATTCAATCTCTCTCAATTGCTCTAAAACACTCAAAGGCTCTCTCACTCTCATCCTGTCTACGAAATTTGCTGAGGTTTTGCTGATTCTAAATCACCAAGCCTGGGCTACAGTTTTGAATTCTTTCATCCACTGAAAGGATCATTCGGTAATATACCCTTGGAGCTTTAATCTGAATTTCATATTTGAATTACTTTGAAGTATATAGCTATGAATTTGTACTAATCTGCTCTTTAAGAGAGTGTTCTTGTACGCAACTATCATTTTATATTTTTGCAGTGATTTTGACGATTCCAAGGTGTTGTCGCTTAGAGAGGCGGGCTCTAGCCTAATTGAAGGAGTGACTGAGTGAGGGGATATCACTTGGAGAGGCGGGCTCTAACCTACTGAAGGAGTGTGTAACGGTGTTGTTCCGCCTGGCAAAGGAACTCATTTAGTGGAATCCTTTGGTGAATTGCCAAAGGCGAGGACGTTGGCGAGGGATAAGCTGAACCTCGTAAAAACTATGGTCTCACTTTCTTTTTCCCTTGCTCTTCATTTTCAGCACATACATTAACAACGTGGATGTTTTAAATTCCTAAATCATATATACTACATAAATTTTGAAATTAAGTAAACTTAAAGTTTAATTTTGATTTTGGATTGTGAAAACTAAAAGGGAGTACGTTAGTTGATTAATACTTTGCGAAAACCTCAAAGGGAGTACGTTGATTTGTTAACACCCAAAGATAAATTAACTAATAGTTTATTTGAAATCTGAATTTTGGGAAGAATGTGAATGTTTTGTTGAATATCAAATTAAGAAACAAATTACATTCTCTACACGGCTTACGAATTCATATACCCAGGGTTGCAAACAAACTAACCATCTTGAGTTCTTGAAAAAGAAAAAAGAATTGCATAGTATATCTTGATTAATATTTTGTGGATTTGATTGATTGAGTTTTTATTTTGTGTGGTTGTGATTGTATAAAAAGAATTAAAGCTTTTATTGTGTGATTGCTAAAT
The DNA here is from genome assembly GCF_029873635.1 of Malania oleifera. Taxonomy (NCBI): domain Eukaryota; kingdom Viridiplantae; phylum Streptophyta; class Magnoliopsida; order Santalales; family Ximeniaceae; genus Malania; species Malania oleifera. The sequence goes on from NC_080417.1 coordinate 85,490,733, forward strand.
GAACAAGAAATCAAGAATTCATTGAAAGAATTAAATTAAGTTAAAGAATTTATAAAAAGTTTTAAAAGGAATTTTAAATAACTCAATTCAACCACCCCCCCCCCCCTCTTGGGACTACACCTTTGTTTTCATCAATAAATACTTTACGCAAGTCCCTCTTGTTTTCTCTAAACTTTTACATTAATCTTATTAAAAGAGATATAGTCTTTGTGGTAGATCTCTTAGGCATAAAACTAAATTGATTTTCTGATACCTTCGTTTCTAACCTTAATCTTTGTTCAACTATCCTTTCTTATAGTTTCATCTTATGACTCATAAATTTAGTTCCACGATAGTTATTACAATTTTGAATATCTCCTTTATTTTTGTATATAGGTATTAAAGTGTTTTTCCTTCTTTCATCTAACATTTTCTTAGTTTTTACAACCATATAATTGCGTTATGACCTAAGCATTTCCAAACTTCAATTGGGATTTTATTTGGTCCAATAGCTTTCCCATTTTTTCATCTTTTTTAGTGCAAACTTAACTTCATTACCTCTAATTTTGCGAATAAAACTCATATTTTTAAGCTTTTTCCCTTTTGTCAAATATAAGTTTAAGTCTTCTATTTGGTTTTCATTAAACAACTTACTCAATTAACTTCGCAATCTCTCCTTATTGCCTTCGTCCTTAACCAAGATTATATTATCCTCACTTTTTATACATTTTATATTTCTTAAGTCCTTACTCTTCCTTTCTCTAACTTTAGCAAGTTTGATGTATCTCTTTCTCCTTCTTTTGTATATAATCTATCATACAAACTATTAAATAATTTGTATTTAACTTCACTAATGTTATTTTTTGCATCTTTTCTTCCCTCTTTATAATTTTCAAAATTATCCATGTTTCTACATTTTTGCCACATTTTATACAAAATTCTTTTTGTCTTTACGACCTTTCGGATATTTTTATCCCACTACCAATTTTCTTTACTATTCAAGAATCTTCCCCTTGATTCACCTAAAATCTCTTTTGCTATATTTTTACTAGGGCTAACTAATATATTTCAATGAGTATTTGTATCTATTCTATCATCTATAGTCCAATACCCTTCTTTGATCATTTTATCTTTAAATTTTATTATATTTTCTCCTTTTAGGTTCCACCACCTAGTTCTCTTATACTGGTTTATTTTATTATTTTTTCTTTCATTTTTAATACATACATCTAAGACTAAGACTCTATGTTGTGTGGTTAGGGTTTCACGTGGAATAACTTTACCATCCTTGCATGATAAATGATCTACCCTCCTAATTAAAAAAAATCTATTCAACTTTTATTTTGTCCACTTTTAAAGAGGGAAAGTTATTAACAGTACAAATATCAAGGTCACAAAGACAGATCACAAAGACCCCATTATAGTTTCGTTACACCTGATTTTAAGCATCATCGCTAGGTTACAGGTATCCACTATAAAGTTTTCTTTGTCAATACAATTGCAATTGATAAATGCATACAAAAAAAAATTTTGATGTACAATATCAGTCATAAACTGCGAGTACAGAGCATACTTAAATCATACAAAGAATTTTAAACACATAAAACCTTGATTTTATTGAAAGCTTACTTGTATTACATTGAAAGCTTACTAGTAGTAGTAATATACTACAATAATGGTAATAGTAATAAGATGGTAATAATGGTACTAATAATAATAATAAGTAGTAGTAGCAAGTATTATGGAACTAATAATAGCAATAATAATAATGATAATGATAATAATACTTGTATAAATAGTAATACTAGATAATAATACAAAAATAGTGACAATAATAGCTAATATCAATAGATAATATAAATAGTAATAATATAATAACTAATATTTAATAGATAACATGAATAGTAATAACAAATACACTATAATAACTATAATAGATAGTAATAAAAGTAGTAATAATAGCAATAGCAAATATACTATAATATCTAATATTAATAAGATAACAAAAATAGTAATAATAGGAATAGAAAATATACTACAATAATTAATATTAATAGATAATATAAATCAAATAGTGATCATGGTAATAATAATATATGATAATAATAATAATAATAATAATAATAATAATAATAATGATAAACAATAATGGTAATAATAGTGATAATATACTACTATAATTAATACTAAAACGAATATTAACAATAATAATTCTAACATTAAAAAAATCTATAAAATATATAAACTACCTAAATGAAAAAGAAATCTATACTCGTTATAAAAGAAAACTAGATCACTCCCATGGTTGCCTACGACCACCCTCACGTCACCTCTGACATCCTTTGGTCACTGGAAAAGGCCAAACACCTCCCTATGCCCTTCGTTTACTATGCTCTCTCTCTCTCTCTCTCTCTCTCTCTCTCTCTTCGACCTATTGTGAGGACTAATTTTTACACCCTTGAATAACATAGTAGACACAATAACAGTTTGCAAAGAGTATAATCTTTAAATCCTAGAGCCTATGGTTTAGGCCCCAAATTTTAAATATGCATTACAATAGGATTTATCATGCCTGAAAGACATAATATTTATCATTTGTGTGTCCACGCGATGATGATCTTGCCATTCACTTATGTATCATAAAGAAGAGCGTGTACAAAAATAAAAATAAAAATAAAAATAAAAATAAAACCTTGCCTATAGAAGTTGATTTGCAGTGAAAGCTAAAAGAAAGAATCGGGGTATCAATCCTCCCCAAAAATAGATGGATGAATTCCTTGATTCCAATAAGTAGAGATCCTAGATGTGAATAACAAATAGAGTCCATAGTGGATTATTGGAGATAAAGAGTGATCGAATGTTTGCTCAAAGAGAAAGAAAAATAAAACTCCTCAAAGTAAAATAGATGTTTTTCTCTTTTTCAATCGCGAGTCTCTCCCTTACTTGGCATGTTCACCTCCTTTCCCCCTCTAATGTAGGCTACTCCTTTTTCACACATATATTCCCCTTATTTTTCCCCTATTTATAGGAAAAGGCAAGGGTTTAGGGTTTTGCCACAAAAATAGATTTCCAATAGTGCCCCTAGAGGCAAAGGGGATTGCCCCCATGCCCTCAAGGGTGTTTGAGAGTTCAATAAGAGGCTCAATCTTAGTCGGAATTGTAACGACCTGCTTCATTTCTATATTTTTTTTCCATGATAATAAAACCAATATAATAAACCAAGTAGATCATAATCCACTTGTACCTGTGGGTACCAAGGATATATGAGACAGATCTAACGGAAGCCTATGCAGCAAGAAATCATAAAATCATGTACATACCTTTATATCATTTAGTACAATACTAGAGTTTATTATATCCATAATGCATATATCCTAAAATAAACCAAAAACCAACCCTAGGGTCGATACCCAAAAACCCACTATCGAACCCTAGTAAATGACTTACCTTCAGAAAGGGTAGGTCAACTGTATCTACCTCAACGAAGCTTTATCCGCTATCCTATTTGGGGTTACTAAAAAGTTCATGAAATTTTGGGGTGAGACACCTCTCAGTAAGGAAAATAAACTAATACTAGTGTGTGGCAACATGAGCATTTATGTGGTATACATATAATCATAAACATAACCAGTAAAACTGTATATATATCATTTCTGGGAAGAACCTATATAATCAAAACATGGCAAAACTTAATGGTTTTCATAGCATAATTCATCTCATATAAATAATAATACAAAAACAACCCTGGTGGATTAAGTGACTATTGTCATGTATTACCCCCACATGACTAAGTTGTGTAGTCCGAAGGCTGGACCTGACAATGGTTGAACGACCATTCCCAAGTCAAAAGTACAGTATGTAAGTCCAATGGGTCTACCAGACCTGGTCCGTACACCAGGGGCACTCACACTTCTTAAAACCACATCGACCATCCAATCTCACACCACTCCGTACAGCGGTGTTAACATAAATATCATGATGAATCATGAACACATAGCATCGGTACCGTGCAAGTGCTAGCCTAGACCAAGTCAACCAGGTTTTGATAGCATATAGCATATAATCAAACTATGATACGTGGATATTCCATACTATTAGTTGCCAAATCAATATCATCGCATCATTTTGCATATTTACATATATCATAAAAATCATTGGCTCGTACGCCGACAAATCATATCCATAACTCAACCCGTACGCTGGCAAATCATATCCATAGCTCGGTCAATACGCCGACAAATCATATCCATATCTCGGCCCGTACGCCGGCAAACATATCCATAGCTTGGCCCGTACGCCAACAAATCATATAAAAATCTCGGCCCGTATGCCGGTTTTTCATTATAAAAATCCATATCTTTATCATATTCCCAGAAAACAGTATTTCATTATAAATTCTACTCATGCCACACGAAACAGGTTTTATACATATTTAAACATGTCATCATTTTTAGCAGTATTTCCCAAACATAAACTTATATAAGTATATTTATTTTCTTGAAATCAAATGTTGTAATAACATACATACATTTTCATAAAATAACTAGTTTAGTTTATCCCCTTACCTAACTCCTGAAAAGCCCTTAAGAAAGACAATCCTGCACCCGCAGGGTTCCCCGTTCAATACCCTAAAAACGAAATTCCCCAAAACTAAAATTTAGTATTTCTATGTGTACTACGCTTTCTACAACTGTCAAGAAGTCAAATATTGAGTAGAAAGCCTTACCCTGGATTTGGGATGGTTTCCAACTCAGCCCCACCAACGATCCGCTCTGGTAGATTTGCAGAGAACTTTCTCAGGAGCGTCGTGGTGGCTTCAGATCGTCGAACCAATAGAAAACTGGCCCGAGATCTTAGAGAGAAGGTAGGATGGGCATAGAGGAGAGAGAGAGAGAGAGAGAGAGAGAGAGAGAGAGAGAGAGAGAGAAAGAGAGAGAAGTGATTTGCGCAGATTTTTGGCTAAAAATGAATTTTACCCCTACTTATACACTGGCCTTCGTCGACGAGCCACATCACCTCGTCGATGAGGTCAATAGGGAATTCGTCGACGAAATCTCTCCTCGTCAACAAAATTCAGAATCTCCCAAAACCTCTCTTAGCATTTTCTCGTCGACAAAACGTACCCTCGTCGACGAGCCCAATTGTAACTTTGTCAACGAACGCCTCGCGTCCGTCGACGTGGCCTACTGCCTCTTTCTTTATCCCTTCCCATTCCTATTTCCTCCCTCTCTATTATCATCTAAATATTATAATTATTTGGGTCACTATAGGAATAAACCTTTAAAACAGGAACAACTAAGAACTAAAGGCCCCAAAATCACTCAAATGCAAATTGAACACAAAATGTTCTTGAAAATACTTGAATCTCACACAAGCTCATGACTCTACTAAGACCTAGTAAAAAATGAGCATTGACATAATTACTTTGAGCTTAAGTGTGACAAATAAAATATAATTAATACTAGCTTGAAGGAATATTTGAGGACTCGGGATTTTTGAAAGCTTAACGAACTCTTAAAACCTCTTCTTTTATGTATTTGATTGTAATTTTGAGAAATATTTGAGTTGTAATTGTATGTAAACATATTAAGAATTTGATGGGATTTGGCACAAAACAATTGAATTAATAAAGAAACATATAAAGAAAGGAGATTGAACTAGGCTTTGCAGCCTAGGGCGATTGAATAGCCCCTAAAGGCAATCGACTAGGTCACCCAATTTTTGGCCTCAATGATTCATTTTCTACTCAAACAGCTGTTAAACAGTCAAGTAGTCTCAATAAGCAGTCGACCAACTTGACTAAAAAGCGTGCATAATGGCCATAGAATGACAAGTTTTTTTTTTTAAATCTTGGTATAAATATGGCCCATAAAGCAAAATGCATAGTAACATGATATATTTCTTATATTTTTAAAGGCTAAAGTGTTTTTCTCTCTCTCAAAAACTCTCTTCTGTTTTAAGATACTCTCTCATGCTATAGCTCTCTTGTCTTTTTAGAGTAATTTTTAGTGTGTGCTCACAGTTGTGAATCTTTCCTCTTAATATATTTCTCTTCTACTCATTCAATCACATTGATTTAGAGTCCTTGCCCCTAGAAAGCAAGGGGTCGTAAGGCTTTTTATCTAGTGGAGCCTTAAGGCATAATAGACCCTGAGAGAATGGATGTAGGCTTAAGGAAGTCAAACCACTATTAAAGAGTTTGCAATTTCTTCTCCATATCTCTTTAACTTTTCTGCATTTGCATTAATTGTCTGTGTATTAATTTTATGCAATTAAAATTATTTTCAAGTGACCCTATTCACCCTCCCTCTTAGGTTGACTTTGTGCCATCATTAAGGACTTGAGAGAAGTGGCAAAGTATTTGGGCTTCATTGCTATTTTTGGATCACAATAAAACCTCCGTTCTAATGTCCTCTATGTCTACCATATATCTAGGTTATATATGGTATTATACTAAACCTCAAAGGTGATAATGGATTCAACTATGATGCTTGATTGGTGATTCATTGCACATGATTTCCCTATAGCACCCCCACCTTCAATAGTAAAACTCACACCTTTCATTTTGTTGGTGATGCGACTTTTTGAGAGGATTGGGACGATGCTAGCCTTTTGGGCAACTTCTATCTTAGAGTAGCACCCTTCTTTAAACTAGCCTTGTAAGCCTCCCCTTGAAAATCACTGCTCAGTAGTATTTGGACGAAGCCCATAGGGAGTAAAGTAGAATTATATGTGGAAAAACTTGTGGTTGTAGCAAATCCACTCTATGTCAACTAGATTCTTGAAGATCAGCCTTCTTAGAAAGTTGTTAATGAAGGGTGGCTAATAGGGGTTTGAATTGGATTGTATTATTTCGGATTGTCGGACATAGTCACACAAAAGTGAGGATTCTAAAGATCCTGACTACATTTATTATACTTTGATCCCCCGATAAAAAATTGATAATCAAGGTCGCATGTCATTAGAATGGTAGCATAAATGTCCTCAGCCTATTTGCTTAGCCGCGTGGGAGTTGAACGAAGGGGAAAAAAGGGTATGATGCTAATTTTTCCTCACCATTGTAAATATAAAGATGCTGAAGGTTCTCTTTTAGTGTGGATAGTTGTGGATGGCATAAGTGGAGAGCTTAAGCATATACAAAAGTTGACAAATGGAAGGCATAAGTGAGTTGCTGGTCAACTCTGAGAGGCAAGCAAAAAAGTCAAAGTTAGAAAATCTACAAAGGATCATTTTCCTGATTCCTTTGGCAAGACTAGGTTGGCCAACCTTTTATAAAAATAGGAGAGCATTTAGGGACCCAAGGCTAGCTCCTTACCCTCAACCAAGCATATGGCAAGACTCTTACAAAACTAGACTATTTAGGGGGAGATTGGCCCCACTTGTTTTGCCTTAACTTTTGCTTTTTAAAAGTAAAAGTTAGGTCCCATGTATTTGGTAAATAATTTTTTCAACTTTTAAAAGGCAACTTTTAGCTTTTTGTGGTGAGCTTTTAAATGTTAAATATTTGAAAATTTTAAAATCTAAAAGCTACCTTTTTATCCAACAAATTATTCAATTCCATTATTGTCCTTCATTTTTTTTTTTCAAATATTACAAAAAATACCCAAAATACATGTCTATTTAGTCATTTAAAATACTTTCACCCACCTTGCAACTTTTTTAGCAAACAATCAATGTTGGCTTTTTCTTTCTAACAACTCCTTTTTTCACTGTGGGGTGGGGTGGGGGGGGGGGGATTCTGAAAACAATATAATAAAAAAAGCACCTTCCATTAGCTCCTTTCTAAAAGGTTCTTTTAAAAAGCCACAAGCGGCCAAACTAATCCTGAATGGAGGTTAGGAAAAAGCAAGCTTGCACAATCGAGGGGGAAGATGGTGTACTCCATGCCAAAAAGAAAGCATCCCTTCGCTTATATGCATGGCTAACAAGCCCAAGTACAAAGAATTTGCAAAATTTACCTTTGTCCTTAGTTTAATTAGGGCATACACGTTATACCCACGAGGGCGAAGGTCAAATAGTTCACCTAGATCGAGGAGGGTGATTGACATTTTTCCACACTAGAAGACTCATATAAACACAAGATCTTAGAAACGGTGAATTAAATAAGATCATAGATTTCGACCACCTCCCATTGATCTCCATAGGCAGTCTGTCATCCAGTTGGAGTAATCTATTAACATGGTTGGGCATAAGCAAAGGGCGGAGTTGTTCCTCAAGGCTGACGTATCTAGAGGGGCCTTATTGACCATAATGGGTGCCTTGTAGTAGCAAGGAAGGAACCTTGCAGAGTAAGAGGTAGGTAGCTATGTGAAGAAGGGACCAAGGATGAATATGACTCCTTCATTTTTTTGGTAGGAGTGGTTATCTAACTCGGGGCTTCTCCATAAGAACTCATATACCATCTCTTTAAGGGTTTGCCCCTCATCCTTGGATGTGTAAGAAAGGGTCCTTTTCTTAGGAGGAGTAGAGTCGTTGAAACAATCAGCAATATGGGTTTCTCCCTAAGGTGTTATAAAAATGGTGGGAGATGATAAAAGGTGAGATATAAGGAAAAACAATCAGAAGAATGAAGATTCAGGGGTCCTGACATTAAAAATGTGGCAAAGACAATGTTTTTTTTGCACAAAAGAAAATAGACACAAAAATCTTAAAAAAGTTTGCCAATGGGTATAAAAGGATATATAAAGGGGGAATATGGATGAAGGAGCCTTAAATATGTTATTAGGATGCGAGATTTTTTGAAGGGAAATAAGTAAATCCTAATGATTGAATCCCTCAACAAGCCCAAAGGACGCAACCTGTAAAGACCCTGAGAAATATAGAAAATAAGTAAATAAAAGGAGATAAAAGGAAAAAAAAATCCAAGTGGGACTCAGCAGGGTCTCGCCGATGAGCGCAGAGTGTTTGTCGACGAGTAGCTTTCTTGGGATCGTCGATGTGGACTCATATCTCGTTGAAGAGAACTTACCGGGAGGGGTTTCGCAGAGCCTGAATTTCATCAACGAGGGTTGCGAGTTCATCGACGAACTCCCTTTATGGACTCGTCGACGAGGTGACGTGTCTCGTCGACCAATCTGCATTTTATAAATACACTAACCTCGGGATTTGAATGTGAATTTTTCATGCAAAACTCTCTCTCTCTCTCTCTCTCTCGTTCTCTTTATAAACCTTGTCTCTCTCTCCTTATCTCTAGATTTTCGACTTCGTCCTTCACCAGTTTAACGATCGAAAGCCGCCATGCTAGTCCTGGGAAGATTCTCTACAAGTCTGCTAGAGTAGTTTGTTGGTTAGGCCAAATTGGGCACCATCCCAAAATTTGGGGAAGTTAGTTATTTTAAGTTGTATAAGGTATTTGGTATTTCTAGACTGAGTAAAATGCTTTATATAGAATAATACTGAAGTTTTGTTAGGGAAAATGTTATTTCAAAGTGTTGAACTAGGAATACCACATAAATAGTTTGGTTAATTTTGTAGGCTTCTTAGTAAGTCAGGTAAGGGGATAAATTAATTCAGCATTTTTCATAAAATTATTTATTGTTATACATCATTTATTTTCAGGAAAATATGTATGTTATAGAACTATGTTTGGCAATACTATTGTTGATCAGGGCAATGGTTTAAACACATTTTATAAGAGAATATAATTTCAGAACAATTTATGAGTTTAGAAGGTTACTTTTATTTGTGTGGCATGAGTATAATTTCCATGAAAATTATGTTACATTAAAATGTTATGATTTTTCTAGGATAAGCATGATATAACAGTTTTCAAGAAAACCATAAAAACAATACAAGAACTATGGTTTTAGAAGATTATGTTAAACAATGCAAGAGTTTTTTGTTTATTATGTTATGAATTATGCCGGCGTGAATGCCGTGACTTTTACATTATTAATTATGCTAGCATGAATGCCGTGATTTTTACGTAATGAATTATGCCGGCGTAAATGCCGTGATTTTTACGTTGTGAATTATGTCGGCGTTGACGCTGTGATTATGTATAATATGTAAGAAATCATGAAATATGTTTATAACAAATACTACTCTAAAATATGAAAAAACTATGTTTTAATATGGAATGTATTATATGTTATCAGAATCTAGATAGCTTAGTTCAGTTTTATGAAGCACGGTAACATAGCTGTATGTTCACAATTATGTTTATGCAAGTGCTACCACACATCTTATGTAGAGTGTGGGTGATGGCAGTCGATGTGACTTTATGGGAGTGGCATAGTTCCCCTGATAGTTCGACACAGGTGGAACAAGTCCATCATACTTACACACCAATGTTTGACTTAACATGGTCGGTCAGCCATTGCTAGGTCCCGCCTTTAGGCCATACAACCCTATCATGTGGGGGGTAAGACATAACAACAGTTAGCTATCTATCCTGGGTAATAAGTCGGTATGATATGATTATATAAGATGATTTTTTAGTACAGAAATTTAGTACGTTAGACTATGTTATGTTAAATCATGTTTTATTTAGATATGATACAACTGCTTATACCATACATGAATTATGTATTGTTTATATATATATCATGAAAAATACACATGTTACCACACACTGACATTAGTTTATCTCCCTTACTGAGAGATGTCTCACCCCAGCCATACAAACATTTCAAGAAATCCAAGAAGAAGGGTGGATAAAGCTTCGCAGTGGTAGGTGTTGACTGAACTACCTTGTCAGAAGGGTAAATAGGTGAGATAGGATCAGATGGGTTTTTGTGTGATTATGACCCTAGGATGCTTTTTGGGTCTTTTTGTGGATGACTGTATATATATATGACAGATTTTGTAGAACACAGGTATGGTTTCTAGTGTTGTGTATGACATATATGTAATTTATGTTTTCCGCTGCTTAGGTATCAGAGATGTATAACATGTTTATCCTCGGCACCCATAGCTCCGAGTTGATCATGACTATAGCAGTTTAGCAGGATATCAGGATTATTATGTTTGTTGTTATATATGAAAGAAAAAACAATAATTTATAAATATGGAAAATGTTAGTTTTTGTGTATACCCAAGAGGGGGGTGAATTGGGTAATTAAAGTTTCCTATGTTGATTTCAATTCAACAATCAGTAATTCCAAACCTAGGGTCTGTCTAAGCACATACCAATATCCCAACAAAATAATACTGAGCAAATATATAAAACAGATGCAGCAGAGTCAGTATTTTCAAATCATTTACAGTATTTAAAACATGCACAACATTCATATAACTATTCAAATATAAACATACATGTGCATAAATTAAATTGCAGAAATATAAAGGGTATAGGGAAAGAGAGAGCCGACACAGGATATGTTATCGGGGTTCGGCCAATTATGTCTACGTCCCCGCCTTGGCTCACTAGTGTAAGGATTTCACTAATACTCACTTAACGAGTGGATCGGCATCGGTTACAACCAGATCAATTAGTAAGGTTGACCTCAACCTACACCATACCACGATGGTGCACCTAACTTTCCTAACCGAGTTTAAACCAATCTGAGACTATTCATAGGGATAGTCTCCCTCTTCCGACCATACGTCGAGAATAACACAAATATGAATAATTTGTGTACAATCAAATGTGCTTCTTATGCTAAGCAGATGTGCACAACAATACAACTCAAGATACACCCACATATGATGTGAAAATAAGCTCAGTGTGAGTATGTGATTTTCTTGTTAAAAATAATCCTCAAATAAAAATATATATGATGGATGCTCAAGGATTTAAATCCTAATAGAATAATTCTTCAAATATGTTTTTCCCAAATAAAGTGCAAAAGAGTCTAAAGTTTTTGTTTTCTTACAAATGAACTTGCAAAACAGTATGTGTGAGTGTAAGCACGATAGTAATAAAACTTTCCTAGTACAAGTTATGTGTGCTCAAGTCTTTCAAAAATAACTAATATAAATTTTCTCCCAATGATATCCCCAACCTAGGCTCTGTCTAAGCACATACTAATATCCCAACGGAATAATACTAAGCAGATATATAAAACAGATGCATCAGAGTCAGTATTTTCAACTCATTCACGGTATTTAAAACATGCACAACATTCATATAACTATTCAAATATAAACATACATGTGCATAAATTAAATTGCAGAAATATAAAGGGTATAGGGAAAGAGAGAGCCGACACAAGATATGTTATCGGGGTTCGGCCAATTGTGTCTACGTCCCCTCCTTGGCTCATCAGCACAAGGATTTCATTAATGCTCACTTAACGGGTGGATCGGCACTGGTTACAACCAGATCAATTAGCGAGGATGACCTCAACCTACACCTTACTAGAATGGTGCACCTAACTTTCCTAACCGGGTCTAAGCCAATCCGGGACTATTCATAGGGCTAGTCTCCCTCTTCCGACCATACATTGGGAATACAACAAATATGAATAATTTGTGTAAAATCAAATGTGCTTCTTATGCTAAGCAGATGTGCACAACAATACAGCTCAAGATATACCCACGTATAATGCGAAAATAAGCTCAGTGTGAGTATGTGATTTTCTTGCTAAAAATAATCCTTAAAAAAAAATGTAAATGATGGATACTTAAGGATTTAAATCCTAACAGAATATTTCTCCAAATATGGTTTTCCCAAATAAAGTGCAGGAAAATCTAGAGTTTTTGTTTGCTTACAAATGAACTTGCAAAACAGTATGTGTGAGTGTAAGCACGATTGCAATAAGACTTTCTTAGCACAAGTTATGTGTGCTCGAGTCTTTCAAAAATAACTAATATAAACTTTCTCCCAATGATATTTACCAATGATATTCCCAACCTAGGATTTGTCTAAGCATAAACCAATATCCCAACAGAATAATACTGAGCTAATATATAAAATAGATGCATCAAAGTTAGTATTTTCAAATCATTTACAGTACTTAAAACATGCACAACATTCATATAACTTTTCAAATATAAACATACATGTGCATAAATTAAATTACAAAAATATAAAGCGTATAGGGAAAGAGAGAGCCAACACAGGATATGTTATCGGGGTTCGGCCAATTGTGTCTACGTCCCTGCCTTGGCTCACCAACACAAGGATTTCACTAATGCTCACATAACGGGTAGATCGGCACCAGTTACAACCAGATCAATTAGCGAGGTTGACCTCAACCTACACTTTACGAGGATGGTGCACCTAACTTTCTTAACCGGGTCTAAGTCAATCTGAGACTATTCATAGGGCTAGTCTCACTCTTCCGACCATACACCGAGAATACAATATATATGAATAATTTGTGTACAATCAAATGTGCTTCTCATGCTAAGCAGATGTGCACAACAATACAACTCAAGATACACCCACGCATGATGTGAAAATAAGCTTAGTGTGAGTATGTGATTTTCTTGTTAAAAATAATCCTTAAATAAAATTATATATGATAGATGCTCAAGGATTTAAATCCTAACAGAATATTTCCCCAAATATGTTTTTCCCAAATAAAGTGCAGGAGAATCTAGAGTTTTTGTTTGCTTACAAATGAACTTGCAAAACAGTATATGTGAGTGTAAGCACGATTGCAATAATACTTTCTTAGCACAAGTTATGTGTGCTCAAGTCTTTCAAAAATAACTAATATAGATTTTCTCCCAATGATATTTACCAATAATATTCCCAACCTAGGGTATGTCTAAGCACATACCAATATCCCAACAAAATAATACTGAGCTGATATATAAAAGAGATGCAGCAGAGTCAGTATTTTCAAATCATTCACTGTATTTAAAACATGCACAACATTCATATAACTATTCAAATGCTAACATACATGTGCATAAATTAAATTGCAGAAATATAAAGGGTATAGGGAAAGAGAGAGCCAACACAAAATATGCTATCGGGGTTCTGCCAATTGTGTCTACGTCCCCACCTTGGCTCACCAGCACAAGGATTTCACTAATGCTCACTTAACGGGTGGATTGGCACCAGTTACAACCAGATCAATTAGCAAGACTGACCTCAACCTATACCTTACCAAGATGGTGCACCTAACTTTCCTAACCGGGTTTAAGCCAATCCGAGACTATTTATAGGGCTAGTCTCCCTCTTCCGACCATACGTCGGGAATATAACAGATATGAATAATTTGTGTATAAACAAATGTGCTTCTTATGCTAAGCAGACGTGCACAACAATACAACTCAAGATACACCCACGTATGATGTGAAAATAAGCTTAGTGTGAGTATGTGATTTTCTTACTAAAAATAATCCTTACATAAAAATATATATGATGGATGCTCAAGGATTTAAATCCTGATAGAATATTTCTCCAAATATGTTTTTCCCAAATAAAGTGCAAAAGAAACTAGAGTTTTTGTTTGCTTACAAATGAAGTTGCAAAGCAGTATGTGTGAGTGTAAGCACGAGTGCAATAAGACTTGCCTAGCACAAGTTATGTGTGCTCAAGTCCTTCAAAAATAACTAATATAAATTTTCTCCCAATAATATTTATCAATAAAATATATGAGAGATCCAGGCAGCTAACTCTCAAAAAATAAATTTTCACAAACAAAGAACAAGTGAGAGTATAAGCTTTGAAGAAAATAAATGCCCAAGGTTTTAAGTGCTCTTTTTCAAAATGATTTTTCAAAGATATGTAAAAGAGAGAGGAAGTATGACTAGTATACTTTGAAAAAGATTGAAAGAATATGATGAATATAAAAATTTGGGACAAAATTTTCTTAATGATTTTGCTAATCTCACCCTAATTAAAATAAATGAAGGGGTATATATAGACTTGAGGAAAAATATAACTGTTGGGGACACAAAAGTCATTTTAGAAAAATATTAATAATGTTTGATTAAAATTAACCTCATTTAAACTCGGTAAAAAATTGGGTAACCCGAGAGGGTCGGTTGACCATCTTGATGGTTCGGTCGACCATGGTGCCTAGTTCGGTTGACCAGGTAAAATTTGAATTGAGAAGATGGTCGACCATTTTGAGGGTTTGAAGGCGATATCCCAAATTCGCTCGATTTGGTCGACCAAATCATTTTGAACTAGGAGTTTCGGTTGACCAAGCGGTTGGGGCTTCTCCCAAGGGTATTCGGTCAACTAGAGCATTGGAGTTCATTTTCTGGTTGGTTGACCGAAGAGACAACTTGTTGACCCCAGGGAAGTTTGGTCGACCAGGGCGTTGGAGTACATTCTTGGTCGGTCGACCGACTGATCAAACTTTTGACCTTTGGGAACTTCGGTCGACCGAAGTTCTTTGTGTGTTGGGGTTTGGTCGACCGAACACACCAGACTTATGCAATTCATCCCTATTCTTCTTATGAAGTCACCCCTATTCACATGATAATTGATTCTAAGATTATGGGGACTTTTCATGTGATAATTTGGGACCTAAAGTCAGTCTATGGTCTTTTAGGTTTTCAATTTGTCCCAAAAATCTGGCCGGTCTACTGAAGTTTTTGTAATACTTCGTTTTAGTCCTAATCTTTAACCCAAACCAATTAGTTATCTAAGAAATGAGTTTCTGTGTAAAGCACTGGTCTCTGGGGTTTGTCTATGGTCATTCTGAGCTATCCATTCACATTATGCATGCAATGCATTATTATATACCAGAATATAAAAAAAATTGCAATTACAATGGAAAATGTACGTCTTCTTCTGTCTTGCTCTTCAGTTCCATGGAATGCACCAAATTGATGTGAGCTTTAAGTTCTTGCTAGCTTCCATTTTCCGGTATCTTATGTTTGTAATGAAATGAAAATATGTTCACGCACTAAATGCACACATAAGACACTAGTGGTTTGCCAGCATCAAAATTGAGATTGGACTCAAAAAGTCAACAATCTCCCCCTTTTTTATGATGACAAATACCGATGAGCGAAATGGGTTAAGCCTTAAAAGGCTCCCCCTAAGAATATGCATAAAATTAAATATCAGCAATATAGCTCAAGCATATATACTAAAGAAGACTTTACAACTTATATGCATTCAGTTTTTAGCAGTAAGACGCAAATACATACATGCATGCAGTTCAGATAATTACGTCATTTAAAATAATGCCCTAAAAAAATTTACCCCATTTAGTCAAACATTTTGCTCATACAAAAAGTTCTCCCCCTTTTGGCATTAGAAAAAAGGGTTAAGTATAAAGATTTGTCATTTAAAACAAACTTAGCAAAAGAGAACTCCCCCTTTTTTTAAAAAAATCTTTACCCCCTTTTTAACGTGTAAACACAAAACATTCTTCCCTTTTTATTATATAGTATTTTGGGCATTAAATAATTTTAAAGATATAACATTTAGGCACATAAGCAAGGAAAAAAAATGCCACCTATAAAATCATTTCTTGCCGAATAATAAGATATATGTAAATAAATAAATAAACATATATATATATATATATATATATAAATGTATATCCCCCTTATGATATTTTCAAGAAGTACTGGAGGTTTATGCTTGCTGAAAAAGAAACTTTAATTTAAAACTCATGCAAGCGTTATTTTTCTTGTTTTTCATTTAAGCACAAATCACAAAGTATGACCAGAAAAACACAACCACAATGATTCTAAAGATTTATCAATCACATGTAAGATCATATGGCAAAATTAAGGACTATGTGGCAAGTATTATATTTTTCACTTAAGGTATTCAATAAACACAACAATCAAGCACATGCCACAATAATTTCAAAACACATCTAAGCCTAAAATACTTGTGAGCATAGCAAGATAAGAGTTTAGTTTAAGATGCTCCCCCTTTCAAATTCAATCCAAACTTAGATGAAATAAACTGCTTATACTTAATAAGGATTAATTTCATTAAGTATGCCAAGTAGTATAAGTAATAATTTTTAAGTCTTTTAAAACGAATATACTAGATTAAGATTTATTCATTTTACCATTCGACCAGTATAATCATCTCTATAGGTCACACACGCATTAGAAAATATATATTAAGGCGTGAGATAAAGCACCTAACTAAGAACAATTCATATCAAAACATAGAGCTTTAGAAGCGGAATATGATGTTCAGGGTTCTTAGAAAAGCCTCAATATTCAAACAATAAAGCATGATGCATATGAATTATTTATGCTCTTTCTCTAGGGATGGAGCTGAGCTCCTCTAACTATTTGATGATTATATTAGGATGAAATTTTGATATTTTTATTTAAGATTTCACTCATCCTTTCAAAAATATTTTAACATTTTTATCATCATAATCATCTTTGTACATGGATTTGTTTTGGGAAAATTCCACCGAAATTTCGTTAACATGCCGACTATAAATTAAACATTTCCCAAATTTTTACGCACCAAGACATGATAAATTCAAGCAATCAATTCAAAATAATCTAGCTTGAACATGCGAGAACCTATTTCTACTACCAGTATGCAATACACAACATACTGCTTCAACCATGCAGTTAGCGTTCCATAGAAGCATGCAAGTAAATGAGTTTCTACAACAGCCTTGCAGATGGCGTTCCATGCAATCCAATATTATCAATCAGTATATTCAATAATAGTTCACAATACTAGATAATCACAAATCACTATCCATCAAGATATAATATGAACAATAAATAACAATGGATAGTTATGAGCTTAGTGTTGTGTTGTTTTTCATAAAGGCGTATGGAAATATAATAATGAGAGCATTAAAAAAAGTCATAAAATTTTGAAAAGAAATGCCCCCCCTCAATTATGCACTTATTCATTTTATGTCATTTTCATCTCCAAATATTTTAGCCAAGGTTCCTAAGATTTTCAATGGATTTTGGACTTGACATTAATGTTTTAGGCTTATCGGACCAAAAAGTCACAATGAATATTTATTAAAGTGATAAGCCAATGTCTACCTCTTTTCTTATGATTTTCAATATGTGAGAGACACAAGTTCATATGACTTTTCATTTTTAAAATTCATTCATAGGTTTCTCAGTCATTTGCATTTCCATATATGTTGAAACCTATAGCATTTATATTAGCCATTTAAGGTTAAAAAAGATGAAGCTCTAAATTATTTGATTTAAAGTTTGAGAACTTATGAAGATAATTTAAACACTCTTAACAATAAAATCATTATTGAGTTCAAAAGAGTATTCAGAATGAGTGGACATTTTCCAAAATATTTTCGTGCTTAGTAATCATGTCCAAATATGAGCAAAGAGCATCTAGGAGAGTATGAATTTTTGAATATAGCTCTTTGGACAGTGGTATGTATACTTTAGATATAATTATAATTATGAAGCAAGGATATAACTGGTGAGTAGAAGGGATGTCTTATGATGAGCACTTAATATATATTAGTCATTTATGATCAATAGTGTTTTAAACCAGAGTGATGACCGGATTTTGATTAATGAGATTAGGGTCAAAGATATATAGAATAAGATGGACCCCTAAAGCTCATCTCTGTGCAATGAACAATGGTGGCTTAACTTAAGATGATTTATCTTTAAGCATGAGTTAAGCTTTTGAAATTAATTGCCTAACAGAGATGCTATGTCCATTTGGAAGTGGATTTTACTCTAACATGCTATAGCAAATGTTTATATATATATTACCCAATCATTATGATATGTGTGCATTAAGTTTAGATTGGATATATTGCTTGAAATTCTAATAATCTTAGTATTCAGTATAGTGTATAGTGAATGCATCTACTAAGAATTTTTATTTTAAGCACCAACCACTTCCCAAGCTTACAGTCATCACTGCCCCCTAAACCTAATCCTAGGATCTAAGAAGGAATAAAACAATTTTGTAAATCCTACTGGATCCCAATCTTCCTTTGGTCCGACGGGGTTTGCTTTCATGATTATCCATTTCATTTCTTTTTCTAAGCTTCAGGCACTTATGGATGAGCAAGTAGATAGAACGTGCCATTTCATTTTATAATGCAAGCGAGTTTTGAATAATCATGAAAGATTGCGCTTGCATACTCTATTTTTACTAGATGAGGCATGGAAAAATTTATGATGATGGGATTCACAAAGTAAACCCTTTTTGAAAACATTTCTCTTCTTAACTCTGAAGGGTTTGCTATGATTATTCTTTTTATTTTCAATTTTGATTATAACTCTGGAATAATCATCTGTTTCTTCCTCCAAGCAAAAAATTTTCAGTATCTTTTCAATCTTTTTTCTTTTCAAGGATGGCATGATACTCTCTTAGATCTTTTAATTGTTTTGCAAACCTTATATTTTCATTTTCAGAAATATTTTCTATTTAGACACCCTAGTTAGAAGCTTATTCATTTTCATTAAACTACATTCTAGTTCCTTGTTAAAGGGCATGCCATTTTCATTAGATTTATTGCATGATTCAGCATCGGATATATCATAGTAATACTCAAATAAATCAATGCAAGCATCATAAACGATATTATCATAAAAAACAATAGATGGTTCATCATATAGTTTATCACATGTTTTGGCATTAAAATCATTACAGTAAACATCACATGAATTAATACATGCATTATCGTCGAGGCAACTGATGATTCAACATATGATAGGTCACAGACTTCAGCATAAGAATCATCACATGCTTCATTACACGAATCAGTAAATGAGGTAGGGTAAGATTCATATACCTCATCATCTACTAATGCAATCGGCTCATGATTAGCCACTACCAGATCATTTAGGCTTGGAGTGTCTGAAGTGGCAATTTCCTTTTCCTAGGTCTAACCATACTTGTTTTCAAGTTTAACCTAGATCTTCTGTGCACTACTACATGCCATAATCTCATGAAGAATATTAGTATCTAAAGTGCAATACAAAAAATCCATGGCATGTGAATTTGCATGCATTAAATTAATATCATTTTCTACTGTCATATAAATTCCCTTATCAATCACCTGCTAGACCCTCCAATCAATAGATTTTATAAATATGCTCATTCAAATTTTTCAGTGGGTGTAATTGACACCACAAAATATAGGAGGCCTAGTAGGTAATTGTCCCTCGCCGAATGGGGATACACCAAATCGAGCCATTGCGATTTTTTTGCAAAAACATTTAAGTCTAGTACAATGAGACTCTGATACCAATTGCTAGCTTTGGTGTATACCCAAGAGGGGGTGAATTGGGTAATTAAAATTTCCTAGGTTGATTTCAATTCCACGATCAGTAATTCCCAACCTAGGGTTTGTCTAAGCACATATCAATATCCCAACAGAATAATACTGAGTAGATATATAAAAAAAATGCAGCAGACTCAGTATTTTCAAATCATTCACAGTATTTAAAACATGCACAATATTCATATAACTATTCAAATATAAACATACACGTGCACAAATTAAATTGCAGAAATATAAAAAGTATAAGGAAAAAGAGAGCTGACACAGGATATGTTATCGTGGTTTGGCCAAGTGTGCCTACGTCCCCGCCTTGGCTCACTAGCACAAGGACTTCACTAATAATCACTTAACGGGTGGAACGGCACCGGTTACAACTAGGTCAATTAGCGGAGCTGACCTCAACCTACACCTTACCATGATGGTGCACCTAACTTTCCTAACCGGGTCTAAGCCAATCCGGGACTATTCATAGGGCTAGTCTCCCTCTTCTGACCATACGTTGGGAATACAACAAATATGAACAATTTGGGTACAATCAAATGTGCTTCTTATGCTAACCAGATGTGTACAACAATACAACTCAAGATACACTCACATATGATGTGAAAATAAGTTTAGTATATGTGATTTTCTTACTAAAAATAATCCTTAAATAAAAATATATATATGATGGATGCTCAAGGATTTAAATCCTAACAGAATATTTCTCCAAATATGTTTTTCCCAAATAAAGTGCAGGAGAATCTAGAGTTTTTGTTTTCTTACAAATGAACTTACAAAATAATATGTGTGAGGGTAAGCACGATTGCAATAAGACTTTCCTAACACATGTTATTTATTCTCAAGTATTTCAAAAATAACTAATATAATTTTCTCCCAATAATATTTATCAATAAAATATATGAGAGATCCAAGCAGCTAACTCTCAAAAAATAAATTTTCACAAACAAAGAACAAGTGAAAGTATAAGCTTTAAAGAAAATAAATGCCCAAGGTTTTAAGTCCTCTCTTTCAAAATGATTTTTCAAAGATATGTAAAAGAGAGAGGAAGTATGAGTAGTATACTTTGAAAAAGATTGAAAGAATATGACCAGAATGAATATAAAAATGTGAGAGAAAATTTTCTTAAAGATTTTGCTAATCTCACCCTAATTAAGACAAATGAAGGGGTACATATAGACTTGAGGAAAAATATGATCATTGGGGACACGGAGGTCATTTTAGAAAAATATTAATGATGTTGAATTATAATTAAACTCGGTAAAAAATTGGGCAACCCAAGAGGGCCAGTCGACCATCTTGATTGTTCGGTCGACCGTGGTGCCCAGTTCGGTCGACCAGATAAAAATTGAACTGAGAAGATTGTCGACCATTTTGAGGGTTTGAAGGCGATATCCCAAATCCACGCAGTTCGGTCGATCATATCATTTTGAACTAGGAGGTTCGGTCGACTTGGCGGCTGGGGCTTCTCCTGAGGGTGTTCGGGCAACCAAAGCGTTGTGTGCAATTCAACCCTGTTCTTCTTGTGAAGTCACCCCTATTCACATGATAATTGATTCTAAGATTATGGGGACTTTTCATTCATTAATTTGGAACCTAAAGTCATTCTATGGTCTTTTAGATTTTTAATTTGTCCCAAAAATTTGGTGTCGGTCGATTTGTAATACTTCGTTTTAGCCCTAATCTTTAACCCAAAACCAATTAGTTATCTAAGAAATTAGTTTCTGTGTAAAGTGCTGGTCTCTAGGGTTTGTCTATGGTTGTTCTTAGCTATCCATTCACATCATGCATGCGATGCATTATTACACACCAGAATATAAAAACAAATGCAATTACAATAGAAAGTGTACGTCTTCTTCTGTCTTGCTCTTTAGTTTCATGGAATGCGCCAAATTGATGTGAGCTTTAAGTTCATTCTAGCTTCCATTTTCCTGTATCTTATGTTTGTGCTGAAATTAAAATCTATTCATGCACTAAATGCACACATAATACACTGGTGGTTTGTTAGCATCAAAATAGAGATCGGACTCAAAAAGTCAACATAAAATAGGTAGGTTGTTACAGTTTGGTATTAGAGTCTAGGTTGCTAGGTTCTGTAAACTCTAGAGTGCCGCGGAAACAATACCAGAGTATAGGAAAAAGATTTGAGGTTTTGTTCTACAGTTGGAGGCAGAACTTCTGTGGTAGTTTCTGTGTCTTTCCTGGGGTGATGATTTTAGGAAAGTCATATTACTATTTTCTGGTTGTGTTTTCAAAGTGTAGGACTGAATCTTGAATTAAGATAGGGATGTCAAGGGGAGGGATAATATGAGTTTTGGTTAGATATGTAAATTATAAGAATGGGGTCCCTAAGTTATGTTTTTTATCTTTTCAGGATGGACCCGGGTAGTGGCAGTGCTCATGCGAGCATTAGTGAGTGTGCAAGGCCCTCAGGTGTAGGTAGAGCTGATTCAAATGTAGTATTACGCAATGTTGCTTAGCAGGTCATGGCTGAGATTACACAGGACTCTAGAGAGCAGGGACGCCCGTCTGCAGACCATGGGTGTACGATAAATAAATTCACTAGAAGGAGTTGATCTTGTAGTCACAAAAAGTTGAATGCGAGAAATTGAAAAGGTTTTGGCAGTACTGCAGTGCACGGAGGAGCAGAGGGTCTTATTCACAACCTATAAACTGACAGTAGAGGTTGAAAGATGGTGAACTGCTGTAAAATTGTTTGAAGTATAGAGGGTGGTGCCTATAGCTCTGACTTGGTGTTGGTTTAGAGAGTTGTTTTTTGACAGATATTTCCCAGCCACTACCAAAGAAGCTAAAGTGGAGGAATTCCTGAATCTAAAGCAGGGACAGCAAAAAGTCCAGTAGTACGCGGCAAGGTTTATAGAGTTATCCCGCTTTGCCCGTATATCGTTCCCAATAAGGCAAAGAAGGCGAAACAATTTGAAAGAGGTCTGAGGCGAGAAATTTATTAGTAGGTAGCAGTGTTGAAAGTGCAGAACTTTGTTGAGTTGGTAGACAAAGCAATTATGGCAGAGGCCAGTGAGCCGATGGGTGTAGAGGAGCAGGGATAGAAGAAGAGGTCCACGCCTTCAGGCTTTCAGCAGGGATCTAGTCGGAGCTAGTGGAGGAGAGGTAATTATGGCAGGGGATAGAAACAGGAGAGGAGAGGTCATGAGACTTAGGGTATGTAGATCTACCTAGTTTGTCAGACATGTGGAAAGAGACACTTGAGAGAGTGTCGAGCATAGAGAGGCGTCTGCTATCGCGGCAGTGTACCGGGACATTTACGAGATTGCCCTACACCACCTGGTACCACACCTACTCTCAGACCACACCGAGGAGGTTATCAGGTGCCTTATGGAGTCCAGCAGAGGAATGTAGCCCCATCTAGGGTTTATGCTTTGACGTCAGGAGAAGCGGAGGCTGCAGATGACGTCGTGACAGGTACCTTTACTACTTTATCATATCAAGCTATTGTTTTATTTGATACAGGTGCCACCCATTCTTTTGTGTCCACTGGATGTGTTAAATTGTCAGGTGTTGAGACACAGTTATTAGATGTTGAATTGTCAGTAGCAACACCAACAGGGTCGCTGGTGAGGTGTCATAAGGTGCTCAGGGGTTACCTAGTAGAAATTCAGGAGAGAGTATTACCAGCTGACCTAATTGTTCTAAATTTGCATGGATTCGATGTAATATTGGGTATGGACTGGCTGAATACTAACCATGCTAGTATCGACTATCATCTGAAAGAGGTGATTTTCAGATCACTAGGAAAGTCAGAACTTAGATTTGTGAGGTCGTGGGTGCATTCCCCACCTCAGTTAGTGTCAGTCATGTAGGCGAGAAAACTACTTCTGGATGGATGTAAGAGGTTTATGGCTTATGTAAAGGAGGCGACTAAAAATGAATTGAAACTTGTCAGTACACTAGTGGTTAAGGAGTTTTCAGACATATTTCTAGAAGAACTACCTAGATTGCCTCCCGACCGCGAGATAGATTTTGCTATTGACTTACTTCCAGGGATGGGGCCGATCTCTAAAGCTCCTTTCCAAATGACTCTAGCAAATTTAAAGAATTAAAGAATCAGTTGTAGGATTTATTAAATAAAGGGTTTATCAGACCTAGTGTATCACCCTAGGAAGCTCCAGGGTTATTTGTGAAAAAGAATGACAGGTATATGAGGATGTGCATAGATTATAGGGAAATAAACAAAGTAACAATTAAAAACATGTATCCTCTACCCTGTATAGATGACTTATTTGATCAGTTTCAGGGTACACGAGTTTATTCCAAGATCGACCTCAGGTTAGGTTATCAGCAGGTGAAAGTAAACAGAAGACATCTCAAAGACAACTTTCAAGATCAAGTATGGGCATTATGAATTTCTAGTTATATCATTTGGCCTGACGAATGCCCCTGTTGTATTCATGGATTTGATGAATAGAATCTTTCAACAGTATTTAGACTAGTTCGTTGTGGTTTTCATTGATGACATACTGGTCTACTTGAGGAGTTTTGAGGAGCATGAGACGAACCTAAGGCTAGTACTTCAGGTGCTTAGGGAAAATAAATTGTATGTCAAGTTTTGAAAATGTGATTTTTGGTTGGCATGTTATATTAGGAGATGGAATTTCAGTAGATGCCAGCAAAATAGAGGCAGTGGTGAAGTGGGTTAGACCGAGGAACGTACAAAAAGTTAGGAGTTTCTTATGACTGGCAGGTTATTACCGACAGTTTGTAGAAGGATTCTCAGCATTATCAGAGCCTTTGACACGACTGACCAGAAAGAATACCAAGTTTAAGTGGGACGATAGTTGTGAACAGAGCTTCCAGGAATTGAAGTAGAGGCTCGCCACTACACCAGTATTGATCATTCCATCAAGAGGTGATAGTTATGTGATCTACAGTGACGCATCTTTGAGGGTGCTTGGATGTGTATTGATGCAGTAGGGCGCAGCGGTAGTATATGCCTCTAGACAATTGAAAGAATATGAAAAGAATTATCTCATTCATGATCTAGAATTGGCTGTAGTGGTTCTTGGATTGAAAATTTGGAGGCATTATCTGTATGAAGAGAGATATTAAATATTTTTAGACCATAAAAGTTTAAAGTACTTCTTCACGCATAAAAAGTTGAATATGCGGCAGAAAAGATGGTTAGAGCTCATTAAGGATTATGACTACACCATCAGTTACCATCTAGGTAAAGCAAATGTGGTGGCTGATGCGCTAATTCAAAAGTCTATGATAGCATCATTGTCAATAGCAGAAGTTCAGCACTCGATCTAGATGTACTTGGAGAGGCTTGGCGTGAAGCTAGTAGAGAGTGATCACCAGGTATTTATTACCAACCTGGTGGTGCAACCTACCCTACAAGAAAGGATTAAAACAACTAGAAAAATGATGCAGAGTTGATGGAGTTGATAGATAAGGTGTAGGACGGATAGGGAAAGGAGTTCAGTATTTCAGATGACGGATTTTTTAGGTTCCATACCAGATTATGCGTGCCTACAGATATGGATATCAAAAGGACGATCTTAGAGGAGGCTCATAGATCCTAATACACGGTTCATCCGGGCTGTGCTAAAATGTATAGGGACCTGTGGGAGTATTTCTAGTGGAGTGGTATGAAGAGAGAAATTATCGAATTTGTGTAGCAGTGTTTGATGCGCTAGCAGGTAAAGGCTGAGCACTAGAGGCCGGCGGGCCAGCTACAGCCACTTTATATCCCAGAGTGGAAATGGGATCACATTTCTATGGATTTTGGGACAGGTTTACCGCCGGTGCTGCAGGGACAGAATACTATTTGGGTGGTTGTAGATCGACTGACCAAGACCGCTCACTTTATCCCTATTAAAGTCAACTACTCCATGAACAAACTGGCAGAAATATATATTCAAAAGATAGTATAGTCGCATGGTGTGCTAGTGTCTATAGTTTCAGACCGAGACCCACGTTTCACGTCACGATTTTGGAGGAGTCTGTAGGAGACTTCAGGGACTCAATTATCATTTAGCAACACATTTCATCCTCAGATGGATAAGTAGTTTGAGAGGACTATTTAGATATTAGAGGATATGCTACGGACATGTATGCTGGATTTTGGGGTTAATTGGACCCACTATCTGCTGCTGGTAGAGTTTGCATACAATAACAACTATCATACTAGCATTGGCATGACACCTTATGAGGCGTTATATGGTAGGAGATGTCATTCTCCTCTATACTAGGATGAGATAGGTGAGAAGCGAGTTTTGGGACTAGAAATAGTGCAACAGGCGTACGATATAGTCTGGCTTATTAGAGAAAGATTCAGTGTAACTCAAAATCGGCAGAAAAGCTATGCAGATAATCACCACCAGGAATTGGAATTCGAAGTAGGAGACTATGTATTTCTAAAAATAGCGCGATTGAAAGGTACTATGAGGTTTGGGAGGAAAGGTAAACTAAAACCTAGGTTTATTGGCCCTTTTAAGATACTTAAGAGGGTAGGGTCAGTTGCCTACTGGCTAGCTTTACCACTAGTTTTATTCAGAATACACGACGTATTTCATGTTTCTATGCTGACCAAATACGTTCTAGAACCCTCCAACGTAGTCAGTTATGCAGGGATAGAACTTAAAAATTCACTGGTTTATGAGGAGATACCAGTGCAAATTTTAGACAAGAAAAAACAGGAATTGTGTAATAAGAGAATTCCATTAGTAAAAATCCTATGGATGAATCATGCGGTGGAAGAAGTTTCATGGGGACTTGAGGAAGAAATACATCAGAAGTACCCACATTTGTTTAGTGGGGGCCAGCAGTAGACAAAGAGAAAAAGCAGTAATAATTCCAGTAAAGTAGGTAAGGTTTGATTTATTTTATGCTAAGTAGGATAATATATGTATAAGTGTTATTGTAGGTTATAGAATAGGTAGTATTTTGGTTTTGGGAGAATTTTCTTTTGTGCATATTATGTAGTCTCCCAGAACCTTGAATGTAACCACATTATTCATCCACCACAAGTGAGGGTAAATTATAAAAGAAGTAGCCCATTTTTCCTCAAAGGATGGTGTTCAATGCAGATAGTAAATTTCGAGGACGAAATTTTATAAGGAGGGGAGAATGTAGAGACCTAAAGAATTATAGAAATTAAGTAAATAAAATGAGAGAAAAGGGAAAAAAAATTCCAAGGGGGACTTAGCAGGGTCTCGTCGACAAGCGCATAGTGTTCGTTGATGAGCAACCTTCTTGGGATCGTCGACGTGGACTCATGTCTCGTCGACGAGAACTTACGAAGAGGGGTTTAGCAAAACCTGAATTTTGTCGAGAGGGTTGTGAGTTCATTGAAGAAATCCCTTCATAGACTCATCGACGAGGTGATATGTCTCATCAATGAATCTGCATTTTATAAATACACTAACCTCAGGATTTCAGCGTGAATTTTTCATGCAAAACTCTCTCTCTTTCTCTATATATATATATATATATATATATATATATATATCTTTAAACCTCGTCTCTCTCTCTTTCTCTCTAGATTTCCGGTTTCGTTCTTCACTGGTTCGATAATCGGAAGCCGCCACGCTACTCTTGGGAAGATTCTCTACAAGTCTGCTGGAGTAGTTTGTTGGTTATGCTAACTTGGGCACCATTCCAAAATCTAGGTAAGATGGTTATTTTAAGTTTTATAAGGTATTTGGTGTTTATGGACTGAGGAAGATGCTTTAGATAGAATAATATTAAAGTTTTGTTGGGGAAAATGTAATTTCAAGGTATTAAGCTGGGAACGCCACAGGAGTAGGTTTGGTTAATTTTGTAGGCTTCTCAGTAAGTCAGGTAAGGGGATAAATTAAGTCAATATTTTTCATGAAATTATTTAATTTTATACAACATTTATTTTCTGGAAAATATGTATGCTATATAAATATGCTTGGAAATACTGTTGTTGAACGGGGTAATGGTTTGAACACATTTTATAAGAGAATATGATTTCAGAACCAATTATGAGTTTAGAAGGTTACTTTTATTTGTGTGGCATGTGTATAATTTCCATGAAAATTATGTTATATTAAAATGTTATGATTTTTTCAGGATAAACATGACATAACAGTTTTCAGGAAAACCACAAAAATAGTACATGAACTATGATTTTAGAAGATTATGTTAAACAGTGCAAGAATTTTATGTTTATTATGTTATGAATTATGTCGGCACGAATGCCGTGATTTTTACATTATGAATTATGACGGCGTAAATGCTGTGATTTTTACATTATGAATTAGGCCAACATTGACGCCGTGATTATGTATGATATGTAAGAAATCAAGAAATATGTTTATGACAGATGTTACTCTGAAATATGAAACAACTATGCTTTAATATAGAATGTATTATATGTTGTCAAAATCCTAATAGTTTAGTTTAGTTTTATGAAGCACGGTACCGTAGCTGTATGTTCACAATTATGCTTATGTTAGTGCTATCACACATCTTATGTAGAGTGTGGGAGATGGCAGTTGATGTAGCTTTATGGGAGTGTTGTAGTTCCCCATGTAGTCTGACACAGGTGGAATAGGACCATCGTACTTATACACCTATGTTTGACTTAACATGGTAGGCCAACCATTACTAGGTCTTGCCTTCGGGTCGCATAACCCTGTCATGTGGGGGGTAAGACATGACAACAACTAACTATCTATCCTGGGTAATAAGTCAGTAGGATATGGTTATATAAAATGATTTTTTAGTACACAAATTAATACGTTAGATTATGTTATGTTAAATTGTGTTTTATTCAGATATGATACAACTGCGTATACCAGACATGAATTATGTACCGTTTATATGTATATCACGAGAAATACTCATATTGTCACACACTGATATTAGTTTATCTCCCTTACCGAGAGGTGTCTCACTCCAGTCATACAAACATTTCAGGAAATCCAAGTAGAAGGGCGGATAAAGCTCTGCAGCGGTAGATGTTGGTCGAACTACCCCATTAGAAGGGTAAATAGATGAGAAAGGGTCAGATGCGTTTTTGTGTGATTATGACCCTAGGATGCTTTTTGGGTCTTTTTGTGGATGAATGTATATATATGACGGATTCTGTAGAACTCTGGTATGGTTTCTGGTATTGTGTATGACATGTATACTGTAACGACCTACTTAACTTATCAAATAATAACCATATTTAAATATATGATCAACCCAACCCGTGGATAATGGGGATAGACCAGTCATAAACTGCGAAAACCTAAGTAGCAGTATGTATAAAATTACAATTATTCAACCATAAAACATAATACTAGAGTCTACTTACACCAAAATAACATACATATATGTTTAATCTCCTAAAACATTCCAAATACAATTAGGATCTCACAACAAAATAATCCTGATCCTAGTACAAAATCTTACCCTCCTCGTAGGGTAACTTAACAAACTCAATGGCAGCCACGACTTGTCGATCTCTCAGGGTCTCCTGAAAAATTAATTAAATTCGGGGGCGAGACACTTCTCAGTAAGGAAAAATAAACTAAATACAGTTGTGTGGCAACATGAACATTTAATGCAATTATACATATACAGTACATTTTATATATCTGTAAACATTCATCATATCGTACTGAATAATCATATACTTTCATATTTGCTAATAAGTCATATCGCTTACAAAACGTTTATTTTAGCTGATAATAGTGAAAACATACCCAGAATGAATAGCCAACTGGTGTCATGTATTACCCCTCATGACGGATTATGCAGCCCGAAGGCGGGACCCTACAATGGCTGGCCGGCCACTATCGAGTTAAAAATGTCTGTAAGTACGATGGGCCCGCCACACCCTGACCTGGACTGCTAGGTGGACGTTTACACTCTACACTGAAAGGCACATCGACTATCCATCTCCCACCCTCTCGTGGGGTGGTTAGCACCAATTTGATCATAGATATCTGATCTATAAGCTATGGTACCGAGCTCCTAAAATTGGACTAAACTAACATCCAGGTTCTGATAACATATAATACATGATATTATAGCATTTTTCATAATTTCATAAATACGGCCTTGCGCCGAAAATCATTTCATAAATACGGTCTCGCGCTAAAATCATTTCATATATATATACGACTTCGCGCCGAAATCATTTCATACATATCATTCTGAAAATAATCAATTATCATATACTTATCAAAATCATCATAATATACTGTATCTTTTCATAACTCCTGAAAACATGCTTTATTCGTAAAATTTGTCATATCATTACTTTTCATGAAAAATAACATTCATGCCACACAAAGTTGAATAATTCTGTACATTTCATTCTAAAATCACATTTTCCGTATAATAGCAGTATTTTCCCAATAACATACATTTTCTCAATAATATTCAAATATCATGCATGCTTTCTTGAAAATTAATTTATCGATAATTAATAATAATACGCGTGAAAAATAACTGCTTTAGTTTATTCCCTTACCTGGCAACTAAAAAGCCCTTATGAATTCCTGGACTCACACCCATAAGATTTCCTAATCAATATCCTGAAAATGAAAATTCACAGTACTAAATTTCAATATTTTCATGTGAATATCATTTCCTATAACTATGAAAAGACCAAATTCGGCATAAAAATTCTTACCTTGATTCGGGGACGAATTTCAACTTGCTCCCACCAACGATGCTCTGGTAAAAATGGAGAGAACTTCTCCAAGAGCGTTGTGGTGGCTTCAGATCGTCAAACCTGCGAAAATTCGGCCCGAAATCGAAGAGAGAGGAGAGAGGAACCATAGAGGAGAGAGAGGGTAAGAAGATTTTTGATTTTTTCTATGTTTAATCCGAGTTTTACACTATTTATACTAGTGGCTTCGTCGACGAGCCATGTCACCTCGTCGACGAGGTCAATAGTAATTTCTTCGACGAGCTCTTTTCTTTGTCAACGAAATTCAGAGCCGCCCCAAAAGCCTCTCGGTATTTTCTCGTCGACGAAACTTGTCTTTATCGATGAGGCCCACTTGTACCCTCATCGACGAGTCCCTTGCTTTCGTCGATGAAGTCGGCTGCCTCCTTCTATTACTATTTCCATTTCCCTTCCTCTTTATTATTTAAATATCATAATTTCTCCGGGTCATTAGATATATAATTTATGTTTTCCGTTGATTAGGTATCAGATATGTATGACAGGTTTATCCTCGGCACTCATCGTCCGAATTGATCATGACTATAGCAGTTTAGCAGGATATCAAGATTATTATGTATGTTGTTATATACGAAAGAAAAAAAAAGAATTTATAAATATGGAAAATAGGTAGGTCGTTGCACAACCCCTTTAGGGATTAGAGACATGACACTTAGTTTAAAATATTGGGCGAAAAACCCAAAGGTGCTAAAACTAATGGCTAAGGATATGTGGAAATTGGAAGAGCTTTTGAAAAGCCCACTACAAACAACAACTACTTCTTTGTTAACATTTATCGCTCAAAATAGCAGACCATGGGGGCATTAATTGTACGATACTTGTACACCTCCAATAAGCTCAAATGGTGTCTATAATCAACCAACTAATAATTAGAGGTAGAAGGAGCTTGTAAGGATATTTTTAATTATAGGCATCAAATGAGCTTGGGTGAAGGCTACAGGTCTACGGTAGAGGAGCCACACCTCGACCATTGTTTGGAAAAGGGGTGAGAACAATGTAAACCCTCGACTATAAATTTGGAAGGGACACCCCAAGGCAAAGATATTTGGGTGAGGAGAAGGGAGTTTTGGTCATGGGCCCATTCTATGCTTGCCCACGTAATTCATTCGTAACGATCGTGAAACATAACACAAGTTGCCTCATGAAGCGAGAGTAGTGGTCAAAATCTTGGTATGTTTAATTACAACTAGGGATTAGTTGAAGGAATTAATTACGGTGACATTCCAAACAAGGCTGCTCTTAAATAAATAAGTTAAAAGCATCAAATGCAATAAATGTTATGTCAAGAAAATCTTTTTATGTCAAGAAGCCTTTTGTATTTTTACTAATATAAGATAGAACTATCAATTACCAAGATTGCGCCAAATATTGGGGCTATTTGTAATCTTAGAAGTTGACTTGGGATGGGTATACTCGTAAAGGATTTCTTCGGAACACATTCGAATTAGGCTAGTGCTAATACAATTGGTCACAATGCCATTCTCCCTCTCTCTCTCTCTCTCTCTCTCTCTCTCTCTCTCTCTCTCTCTCTCTCTCTCTTACAGTTTTAAACCATCCACATCCTTACCTCCTCTACCCTCTCATTACCTCATTTTATACAAATCTATCCACCTTCTCTTTTTCTCCCTCTTTTTTGTTTTGTTTTTGTTTTTGCAATTTATACAATCCTAATTCCATATTCCGCAAGATATCCTTTGTTAGATAGGACAATTCTTCCTACTTATTTGATAAAGTCTGACATAAAATCCAATAACACTTTCAAATTCACTCTCTCTACATAACCAATCACCGCATCATCACTTTAAAATGTGTTTGCATCCAAATTAGACAAACACAAGTTTTAAATGGGACCTAATCATATATTTGGAAATATTTTAGATTTGAATTTATATTAAATTTAAATAAAATATAATATTAAATTTTATTTAAATCTAATCAAATTTAAATTCATTCTTTGCAACCCATGCTTCTAAACCCAATGTAAGGAAATTTGATCCATATAACTCATTTTGGAAATCAATTTCCCCTTTTCTCCTTGGTTAAACTTTAGGCCGTGCATTCCCTTCATTTTCAAATTTCAAGCGTAGACCCAAATGGCTTGTGGATACCTATTGTCGAGTCACTAGGAGCATCCGATCCATCTGATCCAGCATGTGCACCATACTCGATTCCTTCGGGCACGTAGCCACCCGTCACTTGGTTCTGGCGTATGCCCAATCAAGAGGTCTTGTTCCCTTGTTGGTTCTAGATTGTCTTATAGTTGGGCCCATTTTTTTGCGGCCAAAGCCCATATGGCTAAACCGATTAAAACTTCATGTTTTAAAAAACTAAAATTCAAATCATAATTTCCGAACCATGACCCCCTCTCTTCCCCAGCATTTCTAGTGTCGGAGCCTTACCGGGAAACTTCGGGATAAGATCCCAACGATTGCGAACCTTCAACTCTTCGGTGATCACATAGTGCTGCGCCGGGGCTCTGCCGAGAGCATCAGTATACGAATTTAAGCATCTCATCGGTACCCTTGGGTTCGATCCTCTGGAGATTCGTCGAACCGCAGTCGTCACAACATAGGATCGACTTTCTAAATTTCTATTTTCTCTTGTCCCTAACTACAATCTCCTTCAATGTCCGCACGAGCATTCACCAC
This sequence comes from Malania oleifera, assembly GCF_029873635.1. Classification (NCBI taxonomy): domain Eukaryota; kingdom Viridiplantae; phylum Streptophyta; class Magnoliopsida; order Santalales; family Ximeniaceae; genus Malania; species Malania oleifera. The sequence goes on from NC_080417.1 coordinate 85,524,128, forward strand.
TCATTAGCTTCTCGCTTACTGGGAAGGGAATAGACTGGTTTCATCCACCTCCCACTCCATATGCTTCCCAGCAACTTCAGGTGGATGAAACCTCCTACCACCCTCAGGAGTAGTCCCCTAGAACCTCTGTCTAATCCACATGGTTCTGACCAAGACGACGCCATCTGAGGCAAGGCCCATTGAAACTCTTCATCTTTCAGTGTCAAATGAAACATATGGCTCCTGCAAATTCAGAAATGCGAATTAAATCATTTTGTAATCTATCAAAGTTGAACTCTCTTTTATTCGCCTTAAATTAATGAGTATATCCTATAGTTAATTGCAGCATCAACAATTTCAGCTTTTTTAGCGCTTATTATGTCAAGAAAATCTTTTTATGTCAAGAAGCTTTTTGCATTTTTACTAATATAAGACATAATTATCAATTACCAAGATTGCACCAAAAAGTTGTTCTTTTCTACTTGTTTTACTTTTCTTAGGTTTAGGATTTTTTGCATTATCATCAACAATTTATTTTCCACTAGATGCTTCATTTTTATGTGTTTCTTCTTTAAGTTTCAAATGAAAAATGCTTTAGAAAACTCTGCATCACGTGCTTCTATTATTATATTAAATTCTATCGTATTATTATCTAATTCAGTAATTAAAAATCTATACGCAACACTATTTTGAGCAGATCCTATAAATGCATTGTCACTAATTTTAAGACCAATTTTCCTTTTCTTAAATGAGGTAATGAGAGGGTGGAGGAGGTAAGGATGTGGAGGGTTTAAAACTGTGAGAGAGAGAGAGAGAGAGAGAGAGAGAGAGATAGAGAGAGAGAGAGAGAATGGCATTGTGACCAATTGTATTAGCACTAGCCTAATTCGAATGTGTTCTGAAGAAATCCTTTACGAGTATACCCATCCCAAGTCAACTTCTAAGATTACAAATAACCCCAATATTTGGTGCAATCTTGGTAATTGATAGTTTTGTCTTATGTTAGTAAAAATACAAAAAAGCATCTAATTCAGTAATTAAAAATCTATATGCAACACTATTTTAAGCATATCCTATAAATGCATTGTCACTAATTTTAAGATCAATTTTCCTTTTCTTAAATGAGGCAATGAGAGGGTAGAGGAGGTAAGGATGTGGAGGGTTTAAAACTGTAAGAGAGAGAGAGAGAGAGAGAGAGAATGACATTGTGACCAATTGTCTTAGCACTAGCCTAATTCGAATGTGTTCTGAAGAAATCCTTGATGAGTATACCCATCACAAGTCAACTTCTAATATTACAAATAGCCCCAATATTTGGTGTAATCTTGGAAATTGATAGTTTTGTCTTATATTAATAAAAATACAAAAAGCTTCTTGACATAAAAAGATTTTCTTGACATAAATACCCGTAATTCAATATTTCCGAAAAGCCCATTAATATAAGGCCCAATGCCTCGAAGGCCCACAACCAGGTAAACCCAAATACCCGATCCAGCATTATGGTTTACCCAAAAGCTCTCCCTGCCTCCCATTTCCTCCTTCGGCCCTTCCCCTTCCTCGGTTGCTCGTTCCCAAATTTCCCTCCCCTCCTTCCTTCCCAAATCCCTTACACTGTTATCCGAGCTCCAGCAGCGGCAGGCAGCCCCCTTCTGAGGCGCTATCCTCATCCCGTAATTCAGTCTTCAAGAGTCCTTCAGTTGTTTGATCCCAAATTTCCTCTCGCTTCGTTCCCAAATCCTGAAATTCCGAACCCTAGCCCTCAATCATCTAGGCTGCAGGCTCCAACTCCAAGCTTGACTGTCGAAAAACCAGCCCTAGCAGCGCCGGATGAGGTGAGTAGCTGCTCGAAATTCAGTTTCAAATCAGCTCTAACTCAGTCTCATTTCCAGCCTTCAAAAAGCAAGGTAATTCCATGTTTGGTTATTGCGCATTGCAGCAGGAATTTCGATGGACTAAATATGAACTCGAATTATTTAAGTAGGGATATTATGAATTAATTATTGCAAGCTTGCAGCAGGAAGTCAGAGCTGAAGTTCCGAGTAAAATCTGCTCAGTTAACATGATTAACCAAATAAACTATTGTAATTCAGTCGTCAGAAAACTGGTATTATGATTAATTCACTTCAGTCCGGTTGATGTGTTCTTTTTTTTTTATTAACTGAAAATTTTGGGTTGGTTCATGCCCACTGACTACTCACTCCTAATGCATCCTTTATATTGACATTTTTATTGCATTTACCTTTTTTTTTTGTTTCCTTTATGAGAACCTAGAGTGAATGAGGTCATTGCATGGCTAAAATCTATAATATTTGTGTTAGATTGATTAAAATTACCTCAGAAAAGTCAGCTAAGCTTTAATTTATCGCAATATAAGCACAAGATTGACTCGAAGCTAGCTAGTCATACCTATGGTGATCTAATAATGAATGCTGCAAAGCCCACAACCTTTTTTTTGTTTGCCTCATTTCTTTTTGAGTAAATGTTTGTCACATCAGGTAGCAATAAAAAAAATGCTCATTTTATTCTATTGTAAGACAAATAAAAATATTCATGTGAGAATCACAATTGAACTTTGCTACAAACAAATGATAGGCATGAAAACCAAGAACCTGATAACAAAAGTACAAGAAGGTGAACATTGAATCAAGAAATTAGCTGAATCCCCATAATCATAACAAAAAACTAAACAATAAGCATGTAAATTCATCTGAGATAATTTGAGTAGTCAAAATATTTATGCTTGCTATGAGGAAGTGCAAGCGGGTTTTGAAATGAGGAAACATTTTGGAGAAAATCAAGATTCTTCTAGTGAAAAAAAAAAAAAAAAAAAAAATTCTTAAGAGAGATCCAGAAGGTGTTTTAAAGTATAGTGGAGGAGCCAACTGATGAAAGGGAAAGCACTTACAAGGATAAAAAAGGGGTGGAGGAATGTCTCAGATGATGATAGTGTTGGCAGTAATGATTTTGAATGTGACAGTTGCTTACTTTTGAATGAAATTCGGGATCGACAAGGTTATTCTTTCAACTCTTCTTTTGATTGCCTTGGGGACTTATCTTATGTTCTATGGCTTCCACTGGAAGGTTTGGATGGAGCTGTATGTTTTGAGGATGTTTCATTTAAAGAGCAAAAAGTTAGTGATGGGGTGCTCCATGCTATGGTTCAAGATTTTTTTGGGAAGGACCTTCAAGCTCAGAATTTATTGGATAATTTGGGCCTCATATCGTCTAATTGTGGAGGAAATGAAGTTCGACATGATGGTGGTTAATCTAAGGTGAAGAAGGGTTAGAGGGAATTAGTTAATTTGAAGTGCTTTGTGAACTATGATGGGAAGGGCTTAAAGAGGGCTTTTCTTGGTTGATTTTTAGTTATTTATTTTCTCTCTCTCTCTCTCTCTCTCTCTCTCTCTCTCTCTCTCTCTCTCTCTCTCTCTTTTAAATTTCATTTTGTTTGTTTTTTTTTTTGCTTTTTTTTTTGAGGATTTTATATACTTGCATTGATTGTATATTCTCTCTCTCTTAACATACCTTCTTTTTCTATAAATAAAAATCATTAATACTAGATATTAGATGTAAAAGGCAGATATGTGGGAAATAACCAATGATTGAATCACAAAACTTGAAAATATTTACCAAAAACTAAAATCGACAAACAACCAATGTTTCAAAGACTCAACCGTGACTTGCTTCAAGAAGAGGCATGCCCAAAATGCTTTGAGGCTCTAAAATGCCAAATCTTAGAAGGGACAATGCATTATACATTGGGGCTTACATATTTGTTCTGAACGCACATGTTTGCGTTTTTAGTTGAGGCTTATGCTTTTGGGTGTGTAAATCTTAGATTTGGCAAGAAAATTTATTTACATTTTTATATGAAGGAATGTGTGAACATGAGTTGTTCTCTAAATCTATTTGAACCTCAAATCTTTCCGAAATAATTGGAGTTGCATCTTCTTGTCAAAAAAAAGAAAAAAAGAAAAAAGAAAAAAAAGAGTTGCATCTTAGATCATGAAAGTAAGTTGAACTAGGTGGTGTTATAACTATCCCTTGGCATGGTCAAGCTAGTATTCTCAGAATGGCCAACAAGTAGTTAACAAATTATATTTGATTTAAAAAATGTTATTTGTAATTTTCTTAAGTTATAAATTTATTTTTAAAAATATGTAATTTATTTGAATATTTTTATCTAAAAAAAATTCCCATAAGGCTTATGTCTCAAATGTAAATTGTCTCACTTGCGATTAAGATTGTATAGTTGAAGTTGTGATGTCTTCCTCCCAACGTCTCCCATCTTCGAGAATCGAGATAGGGAGCATGGCGAGCCTTTTCTCTCACCTTCTTCCCAAACATCTTCACTTGATACTTATTTCCATCAAAGACCTAACCCAGAAACCGAACCTTATTTCTCTCCCATCCACAACAACCAAACCTTATTTTTTCTCTATCTAGCAGAAGTCCTGTTTGACCACAGAAATACTTTCTCACTAGTCACTCATTTTTTTATCACTACACTTCCTTGGTCATCAGAGCTTGTTTCAATCTCCACTAGTGACAACATCCTTTGCATCTGCCAACCTTCTTGCCGACCACCAATTGTTTCTTGGAAGTTTCTTATGGCAACTCTTCTTTGGCCATTAGAGTTTTGTTTGACCTCAACCAATAACAACAACATACATAGCATCTGCCGACCATCTCGTTGGCCACCACTTTGTATCAATTGGTGAGACGTTTTAGTAGTCGAAGGCAACCCTGAATTCCGACTAGTGATGCGTTTTAGCAGGTGAAGGTCCTTCACAACCTTAAAATCTGAGTTTGCTTCAAGTGGAAGTGTTACAATCTGAATGGGGGAGATCAATTGTTTGTTAGGTAAGAAGTGGTTCTCGTTCGTGGACAATGGGGATTTTCTCAAAATTCTAGAAGAGAATGGGAGCCGAACCTTTCATACCTTCCTAACAAGAGAGGAAAGGAGTTGGATTTCTGAACAATTACAAGCTTTCCTATTTAAAAAGACAAAGGAACTTGGAGTAAATCTTTTAGAACATCGAATCATTTCATCATGCTTTAGTTGAGAGCCAATAGCTTTGGTCGTTTCTTATCTCTAGAAACGATTACATACAAGAGGTGCAATGTAGATGATTTGTGTACTAGAAGGAAGGAGGCAGGGGGATGGATATGGTTCTTTGATATCGTTAAGTTTTTTAAAGAACATAAGCATCACCAAGCTCCAACTCCAGCGAGGGGCTGAGAATGAGTTGTTTGAGATGGGGATCTACAAATATAGGAGCAAGGGTAGGATGTATCAACCAAAATTTTAGCAAGAACATACAATTCATTAGGTGTTCTGGGGATATTTTAGATAAGAGGTCAGGAAGGAATTTTGGAAAAGATAAGTGAAGATGAAGAAATTCCAGTGTTGGAAATTATAAAAGGAAAGATCCTGCACAAGGTAAGTTTGTTCCCCCTTTTAATAGGGATTTTAAGGATATACGTTGGAGTCAATATCCTAAGGGACATCAGGAAAGAGTTGGAGCTTCCAATTGGCCTAGAAAAGACGGACTAAATAATTGGGTCAAAAAGTATAAATCATATGGGTCTAATTTTTCTAGGCCTAAAACAGAGTTTCCCTAGCCCTTTTACAAAAGAACTACTTATAGCTAGTCCTTGAAGACTGGGCTAGAGAATATGGGCTCAGAGAAGGCCAATCCAAAATTGCAAAACGGCTTTGAGAATAGTTAGAATAGGTGGCATTTGGGCTTTATTCTAGATCACTAGGCAGGAGCCCTCCTCTTCTAGAGAACATTTGTTTTGGGATGGGAAGAAAGAGAACACGAGGGCATCTCTACTATGCAATTGGAGGACTTACATTCAGGTGAAGAGGGAGAGGGGGAATAGAAAGGATAGGGAAAGCTCAAAGAAACAAACATATTGAACTCCAAGTAGGAAAGGCAGGGGGCAGGGATGGAAACACAGAGAACACCTTCTTAGATATTGAATAAATTGGATGAAGTCTATGGATGCACAAAAAATAAGATGATGTAGGCAGGTTTTCTGGATAAGAGGAAGGGTAAAGACATTGTGGAATTCGAAAACTAGGACGAAGCTAATTTTGTATGTGTAGAAGATGGTGAAGAGTCCTTGTCATCATTTGAGTTTGAGGATGAGGATTTGCTAATAGAAAAGTTAAGGAAGGACGAAGAAAAGAATGCTGTATCTACAGAGAACTGTATTGTCCTAGGTATGAGTATTCAAATTACTAATGAGGTTATGATTTCAGATGGTACTTTTCTTGCCATTGCAACTACAAAATTCCAATCCTTTGATGAACCCAATAATTACCCTCTGTGATCAATTCAGAAGTAAAGACAAGCAATTTGGCAAACAACTCCTAGGAAATAGAATTGGGGAGTGATGTTATTTATGAAGTTATGCCATTTAATTATGTGTTTTTTCATATTAACTTTGAACCACTAAAATTGCCATAAGGAATCAGGGGGTGAAGGAAATCTACAAATCTTTGACATTTTAGGGGATGAGAGAGGAAACCAGGAGGACCAAGAACTACTTGACGATATGCGTCTTAGCTTGACAGCCCATTTGGGTGATTTGGTTAGGCTTAAAAAAGAGGATTGAGCAAGGAACTAGTTAGATCAGCTTCCTTGGTGGACTAGGAGAAAGGGGGTAGGTTTTCAGGGGTTGGTAGTGTCTTCAAATGAAGATTTTTGTCTTGGAATGTTAGAAGATTGGGGGGATTAAGCAAAGGGAGGGTGGTCAAGGATTTGGTGAATAAAAGCAGCCCTAATATTTTGTTTCTTCAAGAGAAAAAATAGGTGAGATTGATTCCCTTGTCTTTATGAGTATTTAGGATAATAGGTAGGAGCTTTGGTGGTCAACTAGTGGTGTAGGACACTAGGTTAGCTCATATTAGCCAAAAGCGTGCTTGAGGTGCGCTTAGGCGCGAGGCAAAGTGGGGCGAAGAGGCTATCACCTCACTGTCGAAACTTTCAGTTTGGTGTTTTTGCTAACCATAACCGATCATAACTTTTCGGTTAACTGATGGTTCGGTTAAATGATGGTTTGGATCAGATGGATGGTTTGGTTATTTGATTCAAACTGATTTTAAATCATTATAATTTTTTTTAGAGAAAATTAGATATTTTACTTGGATTTTGATTTAGTATGTGCATTTTACACTTTATTTATATAAATTAATCACCCAAAAGTTATTTAGTGCATGCTATTTTTTTAACTTTAAGATATATTATATAAATTATTATATAGTAATGTATGGTATAGATAATATATATTGTTAATAAATACATATATCGGTTTAGTTCGGGTAATCGTCGGTTCATGCACATAAAAACCGTAATCGAAAATTGTGAAAAGCATGAACCGAAACCGAATTGAACAAATCAATTAATCGGATTTTTGGTTTGGTTCGGATCGGATTTTCGGATTGGATCTGTTTTCAAATATTTTTGAACGGCTAAGGGGACCTTCAAGAGGGGCAGTGAGGCGCGCCTAATATATTTGACCTTTTAACTTCATTTTTTTTTAAAACCTTTGAAGGAAGAAAGCGTAACTAGACTCGAACCAGCCTTAGCCCTAGCTAGAGGCTTTGACTTGAACCAGCAGGTCCAGGCTTCATCTTCACATATTCCAGTCTTCAAGCCTTCGCCAGCAAGAGAGTCATCATAGGAGCCCTCCGTCTTCGAGGTTTGAGCCTTTGAACCAACATAACCTTCGTCCTTGAGCCTTCGAACTAGCACGAAACACCTTCATTTCAAGCCTTCAAGTCTTTGAGCCTTCACCAGCAAGAGAGCCTTCGCAAGAGCCCTTTGTCTTCGAGGTTAAAGTCTTCGAACCATTACAACCTTCGTCTTCAAGTCTTTGAGCCTTCCACCAGCAAGAGAGCCTTTGCCAGAGCCTTCGAACAAGCGAGAGGCTTCAAACCATTGAGTTGTCATCGCCAGTCTTCGTGATTCATCAGGCTCTTCTTCTTTTTCTCCTCCTCCTCCTCCTCCTCCTCCTTAGGCCTCAGTATTTTATTGCTGCTGTTTGCTGGCAAGCTGCCCTGCTCTTTGGCAAGTTATATGCTTGCTGATGGCTGGAAAGCTGCCTACTCTTTGGCAAGTTATAGATTAACCTGCATTAAGCCACTACGTTTATGCTTTTGGGCCGTCAGCTTGCTTGCTGGTGGCTGGCAAGCTGCCCTGCTTTTTGGCAAGTTATAGATTAACTTGCATTAAGCCACTATGTTTATGCTTTTGGGCCTTCGGCCTGGCAATTTCATTTCCTTTCTAATTTGAAGCTTGAACTCGCAGGCTGCCCTGCTCTTTGGAAAACTTCCCTGCTCTTTGGAAAGTTATAGATTAACTTACATTAAGCCACTATGTTGATGCTTTTGGGCCTTCGGCCTGGCAATTTCATTTCCTTTCTAATTTGAAGCTTGAACTCTTGCATGCGTAATTACTTATGTTGATCTATGCTTGTTTCACTTGGAACTTGGTACTTGGTTGTCATAATTTCTAAGCATTATTGTTTTGGTATTGAATATTTGGCATTTTAAATTCTAATAGTACTATTGATGTGTTTTCATATATCAATTACCTGCCTATTGTATACAATTTTAATAAATGTGCGCCTCACCTTTGTGAAGCACGTGCCTTGGCCTCACCCCTCGTGCCTTGCGCCTCGGCTCCAAGTACCCTTTGCACCTCAGTGGGCCTTGCATCTTTGACTACTATGGGTTACTTACGTGCAAAGATAGCATTTTTGGTTCTTTTTCCTTGTCTATCTACTTGAGGTTAGGGGCATATATGATTGGTGGTTTACCTCCATATGGTCCTAGAGGGAAGATTTTATCGTAGAGCTAGCTAGTTTGTATGGGCTTTGCAATCCTTGTTGGGTGGTGGTGTGTGACTAATGTTATTAGAACCGCTAGGGAGATTGGGGGCTCAAGGGTGACTAGTAGCATCGGACTTTTTGGCTCTTTTATTAGGAATTGTGGTCTTAGGGATGTTCCTTTGAACAATGGCCTTTTCACTTGGGTGGCTTCTAGGGATAGACTGACCTCGACTAGCATAGATAGATTCTTGTATACTCATGAGTGGGAGGACCTTGTCCCTAATATTGTTCAAGAGACTCTGATTAGGCCCACTTTTGACCACTACCTGATTCTTTTGGAGTCCAATCCTATACAGTGGGATCCAACTCCTTTCAAATTTGAGAACATGCGGCTTACACACTCATCTTTTCACGATTATATTAGAGCTTGGTGGAGAGAGTGCCACGTTTTGGGTTGGGAGGGCTTAAAGTTAATGAGAAAGTTGAAATTATCAAAGAAAAACTGAAAGTTTGGAACAAAGAAGTGTTTGGAGATATTAGGGGAAATATGATATTTTGATGGAGATTAGTAGTTTGGATAGGTTGGAGGAGTGTGGTTTATTAGTGGAGGAAGATAGAGCTAGAAGGGTTCATCTCAGTGACGATTTGGAGGTGCTGCTTATAAGGGAGGAAAGGAGTTGGTGTTAGAAGTCTAGAATTAATTGGGTTTGAGAAAGGGATTGTAATTCTAGGCTCTTCCATAGGGTGGCTAATGGGAAGAGAAGGAATAGCTTCATTAAGGAGTTGGAGATTGATATAGGGGAGGTGGTGAGAGATCATAATCATATAGGGGAGGAGGTTACAAATTTCTATAAAGGATTGTATCGAGGTGAGTGCAAGAATAGATTAATGGTGAAGGGGTTGATTGTAAACCTATTAGGGAAAAGGTGGCCAAGTTGTTGTGGAGACCATTTGTTTTGGGGGAAATAAGGAGGGCTGTGTTTGATATGGATAGGGAAAAGCACTAGGCCCAAACGGTTTTTTTTTCCAATATGATTAGGAACTGGTCAAAGAGGATGTCTTGAATTTTTTTGAGTTTCATAGGAAGGGAGAGGTGTGCAAAAGCATGAATTCTACTTTCGTTGCCTTGATTCTTATAAAGCATAGGTCTAGAAAAGTAAAGGATTTTAGGCCAATCAGCTTGGTGACTAATAGTTATAAGCTGCTAGCAAAGGTTATTTTTAAAAGGATTAGCGAGGTGTTGGGGGACATGTTGTCTTTGGCACAAGTTGTTTTTGTTAATATAGCATATTTTAGATGCTGTTTTGCTAGCCAACAAGGTGGTTGAGGATGTGAAGAGGAGGGATAAAAAAGGAGTGATTTTTAAATTGGTTTTTGAAAAAGCTTATGATATGCTAAACTGGGTTTCCTATTGAATGTGCTAAAGAGAAAAGGTTTTGGTTGTCTGTCGTGTAAGTGAATAGGAGGGTGCCTCAGTTTTGCCAATATGTTAGTGATTGTTAATGGTCTGCTTGGGGTTTAGTTCAACGTCTCGAGGGGGTTGAGACAAGGGGGTTTGTTATCCCCTTTCTCGTTCGCTCTAGTCGTAGGCGTCTTGAGCAGGTTGGTATCCCATGCTTAGGATTTGGGAATGATTAGTGGTCTATCTATAGGTAGAGAGGAAGTGGTGGTGTCTCATCTTCAGTTTGCAGACCATACCATCTTTTTTATTGAGAATGATGCAACCAAATTTTGTATGATTCTCGTGTTGCTTAGAATTTTTGCGAGAATTTCAGACTTAAAATAATTTTGTCTAAGAGTGGCCTAGTGAGTATTATTGATCTTGTGTTGTAGAGATCTTGAGAATCTTAGATCTTTTTAGCAGGATGTGAATCCCTTTCTTGGCTGTTTTTATATCTTGGTCTTCCTCTTTGGGGAAATCCCCCATCTGATGCTTTTTGGGATCTCGTGATTAAGAGAGTGGGGAATGGATGGAAGGTTGGAAGAAGGCTTGTCTCTCATTAGGAGGTAGAAATTCCGCTTATTAGTGCTTCCTTAGTCAACATTCCAATTTACCTATCCCTTTTTAAATTACCTCTGAGTGTGCTTGGAAGTTGGAAAAGATTAGGCGGGATTTTTTATGGTCTGGTAGTGGAGAGAATAAAAGGGGATCACCTGGTTAGTTGGGATGTTGTTAGGAAGTCTAGGGGGGGGGGGGGGGGACGGGATCACTTGATTGGATGGGTTGTTGTTAGGAAGCTTAAGACTGAAGGGGGCCTAGGTCTTCGTAATGTGGTTTCTAAAAACATTTCTTTACCTGGGAAATGGTTATGGAGGTTTCCTATAGAACCTATTTCCTTATGGCATAAAGTAATAGAGTAAGTATAGTTTGCACAGGAATTTGTGGGATTCAAAAGGAAGTGGCAATGTTACTCATGCTAGTCCTTGGAAGTTTGTTTCATAGGTAGCTTCTCTTTTGTTTCTTTCTACTCATTTTGAAGTGGGAATTGTGGACAAAATTCGCTTATGGGAGGATGCTTGGGTTGGTGAGTCTTCATTGGAGTTGTTGGTGCAACACTTGTTTAGACTTTCCTCTGTCCATGAGGCACCAATATCAGCTTTTTTCATTTCAGTAATGGGGGTTCTTTTTCTTGGCAAAGCCTTGTGTCCTCACGCAAATTTGGCAGAAAGGATCCAACACACAGAAAACGAGTTAACTCGTCAACCTTGAGACTCCTTAAAAAAATGGAGTCTCGAGGTTGACGAGTTAACTCATTTGCTGTGTGTTGGATCCTTTCTGCCAAATTTGCCGGAGGACACAAGGCTTTGGATTGGGGATACTTCGGGGTCCTTTCCTCAAAATCTTTTTTATCAAATCTTACTAAATCCATATACCATAGCCCTTTATTTTTAAATAAAGTTGTGTGGAAAGCAATGGTTCCATTTAAAGTCTAGGGCTTTCGTTTGGACTCTTATGCTCAACAAGATTAAGACGAATGATGGGTTACAGATCATTAGACCTACGAAGTTCTTAGTCCAAATATTTTGTATACTATGCAGTGGTTCACATGAGAGTTCTAGCCATCTATTTATTCATTGTAAGGTGCGAGATACATACGGAATAATTTGTTTTTGTTTTTGGAGCAGAGTGGGTGGCTTTGGAATCTATCTTTGATTTTTTTAATCATAAAGTTTTAAGGCTTTGGAAAGAATAAAACAGGGTGGAATTTTTGGGTCTGTGCGGTTTTTTCAGTGCTTGGGTGATGTGGATAGAAAGGAATGCCAAAAATTTCAGAGATAAGAAGACCCCTCCTCTACTTTGGGAGAAAGTCATTTTTTATGCCTCTTTTTGGACATTCCTTTGGGATTTTATCGCTGTCTAATATCCAATGAGTAGGGCTGCAAACGAGAAGCCAAGCCGAGCCTAAGCATCTCAAAGCTCAGCTCGGAATAAAAATAGGAAGGCTTGGGCTCTGGCTTGGATTGCTGAAATTTATAAGTTGGGCTCGAGCTCGGGTTAGAGCCTAAATCACCAGCTCGAGCACTACTCTTTTATACCACATTTAATATTAAATTATTTAAATTCAATTACTGGTGGACGGCTCCATGTGGGACTGGGAGCATGTGCAACTCAGCCATGGGAATGGGGTAATGAGTGAATTTATAAGTAAAGGAGAGGTTGAATGTTCAAAGAGTTTCTGATGTGGGACAAGAATGGGACGGAGACTGGCTTGCAAGTTGCAACCTACCTTAAGCATTTTATCTCGCATCGAAAATTCTTAAAGGGTGGCGGAGCCCATCTCTGTAAAATCTCACCTCAGCCCCCTTCTGTAACTTTACACATTTGTAATTGTAATTTTAATATAATAAATAAATAATTATTAATTCTAATAAGAGCTTAAAATTAGTAGTGTAAAAATTTAATATAAAAGGAGAATTATAGATAAGGTAGTACTAAAATTTGTTAATATAATGTGAACATGTTATTGTTGATTTGTGAATGAAGCAATGGCTAAATTAAGAAACTGAAAAATTAGTGGGCTCGAAATTGAAATCGAGCCCTTTACTGAGCCTAATTGAGCTGTTCACGAGCCGAAATGTTGCTCAGCAAATTGAGCTTGGGAATTCCTCATTCAAATAATAAACGAGCTTGAATGAGCTCGTATCAACTGAGTTCCTGAGCCGCTCATGAGTAGCTTGGTTCGTTTGTAGCCCTACCAAAGAGATTGGAAGGCATCTTTAATGTAATTGTGCTTCTTTGTTAGTTTTCAGTTTTTCCTAAAGGATTTCCTATCTTCCGTTCTGTAATTATTCTTTCCATCAATAGATACTTTTTGGCTAAAAAAAAATGTAAATTTTATCTTGATGCTAACAAAATATTTCCTTGAATGTTTATACACCTTGCCTTCAACTTCATGTTACAAAACATTGTTTTAATTATTAATTTTAGCTATATCCATAACTATAGAGGTCAATCAAATTAATAGAGAAAGATAAAGAAATGGCATGTAAAATGAATGGGTAGAGGGATGCAAGAAGAAGAAAGTATGGGTTTTTTTATGAAATTATTAAGAAAAAAAAGAAAAGACACAAATACGTACCTGGGGGTTCGCCGGGGGGGGGGGAATTTATGCAAATATTCCAAACCAACTTTTGGAGAGTGTTTTACGGAATTATTAAGAAAAAAAAAAAAAGAAAAAACACAAATATGTATGGTGGGGGGGAAATTTACGAAAATAAACCCAACTAAATTTTGGAGAGTTGATTGGGTATTTAAAAAAACAAATTAAAATATAGAACCGACTTTTGGAAAGTCGCTTTCGAGCCGGACGATACCTTTTTGACGACATGCCAGTCAGTGCATAGAAAAAGCAAGTGAAAAAAAAAAAAAAATTGAAACGTAAGAGAACCAACTTTCCAAAAGTCAATTCTTTTCCTGAAATGACAAGTGTGCTGTCTACGCACACTGGACCACACGGAAAACAAAAAAAAAAGAAACATTGAAGTGGCAAAATCGACTTTCCAAAAGTCGGTTTGCTCATGACACGCGCCACGTGGCTTGACCCCATCCGTTTGTTCCTTCCTTAACTGCTTGCGCATGCATAATTAATTCTAGTCAAAGCCGACTTTTGGAAAGTCAGTTTTGACATGCACGTACCAAACCATGCACGTACCAAACCATGTAGCTCATGTTTGCTTTCCCCTTCCCCCTTAGCTACTCGCGTGCCCCATCTCCTTCCACCCCGTCTCCTATTTATTCTCCTTTCACCCCCCACTTTCTACTCATCCTTTCTCCTTCTTTCATTTCATTTTTCTTCCTCTCCTCCAATTTCCCTCACCACCTTCAAGTATTGCGTGAACTTGTTGAATTTCATCGTGGTCCACACATTATGATAAGAGTTGAAAAAAAAATGCTAAAGGATTCATGAAGTATAAAAGAATAGAGAGTTGTATGCATGTATATCTGTATATCTATATCTCTAACCCTATGTGTATAAATGTATATATGTATATAATAGTATATTACAAAGAGTTTAATGGTAACTAAGTCCCACATGGTCGCAGTCTCCTCTTGTCTCTGCTGCTGTTGACATCGTTCCTGTGGCTATTGATGTTGCCGTCTCCCACGTACATCTGCACCCTCCTTAACTTCTGTTGTTTGTGGGATTTGTTGCTGCAATCCAGCATCATGCGAGCCCTGATCACCGAACAGATTGAATGGGATCGGTGTTGAAATGGGGGAACTGCTGATATTACTGTTGTTCTCGGTAGATTGGGGGTGGGTAAGATGGAATGGACTGCAGTGCCTCCGGCACATATAGTGTACTGATGGACGCCCCATACTGATCTTGATACGCCCCATATGGCCTAAGGGAAGTGGAAGCCGAAGCGTGTCGGGTGGAGGTTTGTGCAGGTGTGAACTGTTGTGTTATGCTCCTCCATCACCCTTAATCTACTGTGCTAGTTGGGGGGGGGGGTGCTCCCTCTCAACTCGAGCACGAGCCCCCCCACGGCTCCGACGAGGTCTAGCACGACGTCTCCTATGTGATGCCTACTCAACAGCTGCCGCGTCAACATCCGATTCAGCACCCTCCTCGTCGGCATGGGCAGACTTGTGAGCTGACTAGCGGGCTTCATCAGCGACAAATTCCATACAGGCCTCCGCAATCGGTCTAGCCGGACATGTCGGGACACAATCAAATGATTGGATGTTCCCCATCATATGCTCCTGCAACAAAATGTTATGAAACTATTAATAAGTTATGTGACATAGTTGTATGTTCACTACATGCATTGAATAATTTATTCACTCACCACTGTCATATGTAGACTGGCAGTCTTGCTAATGCAACAAATAGTGATGGACCAGTACCACTCACTATATCCATCCTCGGCTCGTAGAGGTGTAGGCCTAGGGAGTGGAAGCTCCCTTAGTATGTGGACGACATGGTCTAGTCGCCGTTGCCACCTCTAGAGGGTACGCCTATACATACTGCGCTATTCGGTTTAATAATTCCCACGTTGGTCACAGTCGTGTAGATCTTGATAATTGTTGTTAGGGTCGTACTCTGTTTGAGCTGGACCAAGGATTTGCTGCCTCAGCCCGAACTGCCACAGTACTCGGTTCGGGAGGTGCCACTATATGACCTGAAAGCAGATCAGGGGATTCTGAACAAACCAAACTTGTACTCTACTGAAGCATATGCGCGGTAGATTAGCGTACACATCCGCTATGTATGACATCCATTTAAACTGCTAACAAACAATTTATGTAAGGAAAAACCCCATTAGCACAGTGGATTGAGGGTGATGGGGGAGCATCAACAGTTTACACCTGCACAGACCTCCACCTGGCACGCTTTGGCTTCCACTTCTCGTATGCCATATGGGGCTCCTTCTTCCCATATGCCATATGGGGCTTCTTCTTCCCAGATGGCATATGGGGTGTATCAGGATCAGTATGGGGCGTCTAGCAGTGCACCATTTGTGTTGGAGGCACCGCAATCTATTCCATCCTACTCATCCCCAATCTACCAGGAATGGCAGCAATACCAACAATTCCCAATTTCATCACCGATCTCATTTGATCTATTTGGTGATTGGGGCTCGCATGATGTTGGATTGTAGCAACAGATCCCACAAACAGCAGAAGTTAACGAGGGTGCAGATGGACGTGAGAGATGGCAACGTCAACAGCCACAGGAACAACGTCAATAGCGGCAGAGATAGAGGAGATTGCGACCATGTGGGACTTAGTTGTATTATTACCACACCATTAAACTCTTTGTAATATACTATTATATACATGTATACATTTATACACATAGGGTTAGAGATATAGATATACAAATATACATGTATACATTAACTCTCTACTCTTTTATGCTTTATGAATCCTTTAGTATTTTTTTTTTCAACTCTTATCATAACGTGTGGACCACAATGAAATTCATCAAGTTCACGCGACACTTGAAGGTGGTGAGAGAGATTGCAGGAGAAAGGAAGAAGAATGAAATGAAAGGAGGAGAAGTAATGAGTGGAAAGTAGGGGATGAAAGGAGAATAAATATAAGACAGGGTAGGGGAAGATGGGGCACGCGGTGCATGGTTTGGTAAGTGCGTGTCAAAACCGACTTTCCAAAAGTTGGCTTTGACTAGAATTAATGCATGCATAGACAATTAAGGAAGGAACGAACGGATGGGGTGAAGCCATGTGGCGTATGTTAGGAGCAAACCGACTTTTGGAAAGTTGATTTTGCTGCTTCAATTTTTTTTTTGTTTTCCGTGCTGTCCAGTGTGTGTAGATTGCACACTTGTCATTTCAGGCAGAGAACAAACTTTTGGAAAGTCGATTCTCTTATGTTTCAAAATTTTTTTTTCTCACTTGCTTTTCTCTGTGCTGACTAGCATGTCGTCAAAAAGGTCTCGTCCAGCTCAGAACTGACTTTCCACAAGTCGTTTCTATGTTTTAATTTGTGTTTTTTTTAAATACCCAACTGACTTTCCAAAAGTTGGTTGGGTTTATTTCTGTAAATTTTTCCCCCACCGTACATATTTGTGTTTTTTATTTTTTATTTTTCTTAATAATTCCGTAAAAAACTAAGAAAGTACCCATTGGGGAGTTTGTGTGATGAGGTTTTTCTTTGTTAACTTTCCCATAATGAAATTGAGAAACCTTTGGTGGTGGTGGTGGTTGGTTAGGTGGGAGGGAGTACAACATCATAGAGTATGGCCAATGGAGCGTGATACTCATTGTGTGCTTATAATTGTACACAAATAATGTTGTTTTGATTTCCATAGAAAAATTTATGCACTCAAATTTTTTAAGTTGCTCCTTTTTGTTTGCAAATTCACAATATGGGATTGAGATATGCACGAAATCAAGTCAGAAATAGAATGGAGGTAAGAATGGGATGAAATGTATGGAATGATTCAATGTTTTGTTAACATGTAAAATTGTGGTTATAATGAATTTCTATTTTTGTATTTTCTGTTATGACCATCATTGTTTTTGTTGTGTATGAGAGAGGTGGGTTATCTGCATAATTTATGTGCGTGGAATGTTAATATGTTATGATATGTTAATGTTTGGTTTTGAGCTCTCTTAAAAATTAGTTTTTGTCGCAGCTGCCTTCAATAATTTTATTAGCACATTCCTACATTGTTACATTGGTTAATTCTTTTTATTTTGGTAGTATGAAATTATTTTTTGGTTTGATAATCTATATCTATACTATATATGAAAGTATGAATAGTGTAAATCATTTTGCGGACAAAAAAATATCCTTATGTTTAAAAGAAAGTCTAAAATGTATTCCTAAAAGATTTAATTGTACATCAATTTGTGGACAAAAGTATCCTAATTTTTAAAAATAAATTTATATACAATCAACATTCCTTGGAGAAGTAAATTTTTACACTATATATAGAAGTATGGATAGTGTAAATTATTTCATTGATAAAAAGATTTTTTTTTGTTGGAAGTAAGACCCACAATTTTAAAAGAAGTAAATATATATTATATATATATATATATATATATATAGGAGAAATTAATTTGGAATGTTTAAAAGTTAATTTTTGGACTTAAAATAAAAAAAACTTCGATTCAATTTAAAAATAAAATAAACTAAAATTATATTTTGATGTTTATATCTATATCTGTACTACATTTAATTAATAAAATTACTGATAATGTATATCATTTGTGCAAAAATATCCTATATTTTGAAAGCAATACCAAACATTCCTAAAAGAAAATAAATTTTACCAAAATTAGACAAATTACATTTATAAAATCTATTTTAGATATGTTGAAGTTTGAACCTTAAAAAAAATTCTATTTGACCTAAAACATACAATGTATATACATATCAGATAAAAAAGTACAAATAGTAATGTCACTAATTTTGTAGTTAAAAATATTGTTATTTTTTAGAAGTAAGACAAGTACTTTAAAAAAAATCAAATTCAATAGTATTATATAAATCTACATTTAAAAATTTTATCTTGAATGGGTCAAGATTTGGACCTAAAAAATCCATTCATTCAAAAAAATAAAATGAATGCAACGGTATTATAAATGATAAATAAAATGTACATTCCCCCCCCCCCCCCCCCACCATAAAAAGGTCAATTTATCTAAAGTCTTCTAAAATTATAGTAAAGTGTTCAACATTACTTAGATAAATAATAATATAATATCTAAAGGAAAAATTTCGGAAATGAAACTGTAAACCTAGAAGTCACCTCCAAATATTAAATTTTAAATATTAAAAACTTATTAATTGATCGTTAAATAAACAAAAAATTACAATGATTAAAATTTTAGGTAGCAAATCACAGTTCAGAAATTGTGACTAAGTTACAAATATTTTTCTAGCAAGAAGTCATATATTGAGATTTTTATAAAATAAAAAGTCATATGTTATGTAATTATTAAAATTCAATATTTGTCATAATTTTTATTAGAGTATTTGTGTCATATCGCATCTTATATTTATAAAGATTTTTCACGTGCCTATATTTATACTGTTATTATTGTATCCCATGTCGATATTGCTATTTTATAACTTTTAAACAAAGTATTAATTTTATAATAAATTTAAATATGCACACTTTAATATTTGTAACCTAAATTATGAAAATATATTATTAATTTATTTTTGAAAGTACATCTAACATTTATTAAAATTATAAAAACATTTTACACAATATTTGCAACACATGGGACATATTGACTAGTTTATTAAATAATTTTGAGAATCTATTGTGTATAATTGAATTGCCAATAGATGGCAGGCTGGTCACATGTGGTAAAGAATTCAGTTTGGCGGTCAAACCTAAAAATAAGTTCACTTTGTCAAAAGGAAAAGAAACCATCTTTTCTCACCTGAAGCAAATTATGCGCAGCAACATTAAATTTTTTTTTCGAAGTGTTCAAAACCATAGTGCTTAATACATCATAGGACTTTGTTATTAACATTCCATGCACACACATTATGAAAATGATCCCTCACCTTCTCCTACAAGGAGAACGATGATAGTAAAGCTAATAGAAAATACTAAAATAACATTCCATTACAACCTTGATTTAATTCCACATTTAAATTGTTCCATAGATTTCATTCCATTCTTGTCTCCATTCTATTTCTAACTTTATTTCAATATTGTTTCTATTGCATTCTGCGAACTTGTTACCGAAGAGAAGGTTACTTACAAAATTTGAAAAATATTATTTCTTGTGCAAATTGAAACAACATTGACTACATGCAATATAAAGAATAGGACCAAGTTTTGTGACTCGTTGAAAGTGTAATGTTGTGCCATCAATTTTTTTTGGATCAGCAAAAAGAAGAATTCATTGAAGGGCACCAAGGGGGGTGCAATCCTTGTGCATGAACAGTGACAAAAGAAAAATCTCTCTTAAAGCAGGTTGTCGAAAAAGTGAAGAGCAGTATGAGTGTCAACTGTCAATCATGTACAATCCACTGTGCCATGTAGTTATATTGCTAGTCCATCTGTCAAATTGTGGCCCATATTTCTCAATTTTGCTATAAGAAAACCCCATCAGTCCCAGACTCCAAATTCTCCAGAGGTGCATTTTCATGCCTTGCCACCTCTCCATTTTACACGCCATTCTCTTTGTTTCTCTCTATTAATTCAAGTACACATTTTATAGTTATCAGAATACCCCAAATTATATTAATTGCAAATGTATGTCAGTTTAATTGTTTCTTAAGATTATCAAGTTTTGTAATTCTATTGTATTTTTTTTGCATTATCTTTGTTATTGGTGAATATACATGTTTACTATTTAGTTTTGACTTTTGTGTTATGGATACGGGAATTTGGTTAATTTATTCATTAGATGGTGCCCTATTGTTTTATCATGGGGTTTTGGCATTCATGCTAGTTATTGTCTTGCAGTAGCATTTGATGAGCATCTTTCTTTATGGTTATCATAGATTCCTTCAGTTGTTTTATTATTTTGACTTCTACATCCATTGTTGGTAAAATGGTTGCCATGTGTTTTTTCATTTTCAATTATCATAATGTTTTTTACATCTTCATTGAATCATAAAAAATAAATAAATAAAAATCCACTTGCATTTGTTTTACTCCGACTGTTCAATACTTCAATCATTTGGGGTCCTGGGGAGCACACTTGTGAGTATTCACCCATTTTTTGTTGAAATTGATCAGTCTTTGTTCTCTTTTTTTTGCTTCCATTAGTTGCATTAATTTGTTTTTACAGGAATTGTATGTTTTCTTTATCCCCAGCCTTGCAGATATTTTGTTCCTGTGACTAGACTTGTAAGTGGGCAATTATGCTGGTGAAAACAATGTCATGTCATTTGCCTTTGGCAGTGATGACTTTGTCTATGATTGTGTAATGGAAAAGAGAAGAATTGATGATTATGAACCAGGAACAGTCCCACTGCCCAGGCTCTTGGACAGATTTGGATTTGTGAAGCAGGAACTTGACAACTCTCCTGACAGTGTAACCAAGATCAGGTCGGCATTTGAATATGAGAGGTATGTGTTCCTTGTTGAATGAATTCTGTTTAAATAGTGCCCCTCGTGGTTTTGGATAATGATGCATTTGAATTGTGTTTCTTAAGATTTTATTCTGTGGCTTCTTATATCTGCTTTTTAATGCAATATATTTCTAGAGGGATTACTTGATTGGAATATCTGGAAATTCATTATGAACTCTCTAATACTAATAACAAGGCCTTGCAATCATATTTGCTGTTAAAACGTATATCCTTACTTTTATTTGCTAAATCTATGTCTAGCCATTATGTATATTGCAAGAGTGTCAATTTATTATGATGTTTCAAAATATCAGTGTTCTTAATATATCCCCCTTTTTGTTCCCCACCCTTCATTGTGAGATACAAATTAGTTTTGTCTTAGAATCTGCAGCAATAAAAATAGGCAATTTATTTGTACATTATAAAATGGTGAAACTGTGAAAAATTGTCCTTCCCATTTTGGTTGAAGCTGTGGCCTTTTTGTGTACTCGTCCATTCATATGTTATAATCTGTAAGCTTTGAACGTTGAAAAACAGCTCTTTGTCTAAAGGCCAAGCGACTGACTGGAAGGTGTTTTTGGAATCTTATTGTAGCAACAGGTTGGTTGAGGAAAACCAACTCTGAAGTTAGTTGATCCCTACTTTTAGGGAGACTTTGGACTTTGGAGTGGAAAGTTGTATTAAAATTTCATATATTTGGTTATTTAATTAGCCATTTGGTTTAACTACATATTAGTGTAATGGGAATATTAGGTTATGTTTCGGTTCACATAATAGCTATTCTTTGGGATAAGATGGGTACAATGAGAAATTTGGGAATGGCGGTAATAGTTGTTACTTGTATATTACTTATTATTTCATCCAACATGTAACAAGAAAGAAATACATTTCACGGTGAAATTTGGGAATTAATTGAATAGTTATTTGGTTATTCTTTCTATATTCCTTGTTGTGGATTCATTAAAAAGTTTCACTTTGTTATTTGCTTTATGATAACAAAATTTTTTGATAACTAATTGTAACTAACCTATTATAACTAATCTATTCCTAGGAATAGGCATATCAAGAACCAAAAGTAACCTTTGTCTCTCCTTTTGTCTCTACTTAAAGCGTCCCTTCTAAATTTATGAAGGGATGAAGAATAATGATTTTTTTAAAAGAAGAAATCGATTTTATATTTTAGCTGGAGATTTTTTGTTTGGGTTCAACAGTGTGAAGGTCCGTTGATTTACAAATACAACAAATGCATTAGCTTTTGGAGATAAGTATCGTCCTTTTTATTTTATTTTTTTCCATTTTGTTCTTAAGGTCACAATAGCTCCTTTTGGAGCAATTAAACATATTCAGATGAAAAAGTGGAATTCTTTTGGGAATTAACAACAAATCCCCAAAACCCATGAGAAACAAAATAGAGAAAAGAATACACGCCAAAGAAAAATCAATCACACGCACAAGACAGTATTTATGTGGTTCGGCAATTTTGCCTATGTCCACGGAGTTGCAGGGAATTTCACTATTATCAGAAAGAAAAAAAATACAGAGAGTGCGGCGGTACAATGCTCTCTCTCTCTCTCGCTCTCTTGTGAAGTGTGACTGCTTATCCTAATCACCTAAAAACAATCATTTTATATGCTACGCATAGGGTTCCAAACGGGCTACAAAACGGGGGGCCCAAAAAATTACGGCCCAATTCTTCGCTCCATGGACTAAGCCTTAGGATAGAAATCTCTCATTAAAGAAAAGTCGGGCCATAATCTAGATTGAACGCAATTAGGCTCCACAAAAGCCCAACAAATCTCCCACTTGGAGACTAGTTCAATCACCAATATCAACTGCAATTCTCCAAATGAACAATCTCCCATCCCCGCAACTCATCGTCCTGTCCTCAAGCTAGAAGACCAACTGAAGCTGCACACAGCTTCAGCTTCTCAATAGTAACACCCTTAGTCATCGTGTCTTTCGGGTTCTTAGATCCACAGATCTTCTCAAGTATTACCAGCTTATCTTCAACAAGGTAATGGATAAAGTGGTATTTTGTCTGTATATGTTTCGACTTTGAATAAAAAGCCGAATTTTTGGTAAGAAAAATTGCACTCTGACTATCACTGTGTAGAATGCCCATCTTCTGCTTCTTACCCAATTCGTCTAAGAAATCATGTAGCCAAATCATCTCCTTTCCAGCTTCAGTTGCTGCAACATACTCAGCTTCTGTAGTAGACAAAGTAACAATCTTTTGCAGATTTGAAGCCCAAGATATAGCTGTACCACCCAAAGTAAATACAAACCCAGTAGTACTCTTTCTACTATCATGATCACCAGAAAAATCAGTGTCTACATAACCCTGCAGTTTCAAACTTGCACCTGTGAAGCAAAGACATGTATTTGATGAATTCCTCAGATATCTCAGAATCCACTTGACTGCCTCCCAATGCTGCTTTCCTGGCCTACTCATGAATTTGCTCACAACTCCCACTGTATGTGCAATGTCTGGCCTTGTACACACCATAACATACATCAAGTTGCCAATAGCTGAGGCATAGGGCACCTTGCTTATATGGTCCCTTTCTTCTTCTGTCTTCGATGACTGTTCCTTGCTTAGTTTGAAATGACTACCCAAGGGTGTGCTCACTGGTTTAGCTTCATTCATGTTGAACCTGTTGAGAATTTTCTTCACATACTCTGACTGTGAAAGTTTCAATGTACCATTAGCCTTGTCTCTAATGATTCTCATTCTAAGGATTTGCTTTGCAACTCCCAAATCCTTCATTGCAAACTGTTTTGACAATTGCTTCTTCAGATTATTAATCTCCTCAATGCTAAACCTTGCAATGAGCATATCATCTACATATAATAGTAAAATGATGTAAGAATTGTCAAAGAACTTAACATAACAACAGTGATCAGCTTCACATCTCTTGAACCCAATTTTATGCACAAAACTATCAAATTTCTTATACCACTGTCTTGGAGCTTGTTTTAGACCATACAAGTTCTTTCTCAATTTGCAGACTAAATTCTCTTATCCCTGGACAATGAACCCTTTTGGCTGAATCATGTAGATGTCTTCCTCCAAGTCACCATGAAGGAATGTCGTTTTCACATCAAACTGCTCAAGATGTAGATTTTTTGCAGCCACCATTCCCAGTACCAGTCTAATTGTCGACATCTTCACAACTGGAGAAAATATTTCTGTGAAGTCAATGCCCTCCTTCTGCTGGAACCCTTTGACAACTAATCTGGCTTTGTAGCGCATGCTACCATCATGTTCATTCTTTATTCTGTATACCCACTTGTTGTGCAAAGTCTTCTTCCCTACTGGCAATTCAGTCAGTTCCCATGTCTAATTCCCCAACAAGGAATCCATCTTATTCTTCATGACTAACTCCCTCTTGCTTGAACTTTCATCCTGCAAGGTTTTATCATAACACTCTGGCTCACCACCATCAGTTAGTAGGAGATAATTTAAAACAGGTGAATAACACTGTGGAGGTCTAGGTCCTGGAAGATCTAGGGACCGCAGCTACAAATGTATTCTGATTTACCTGTGATTCTATATTTTCCTTGTAATCTTCACCCCTTTCCTGGATAGTACTTTTAGTCAACTCATCTAAGTTAACAATCTCAGATTTCTTCTGATCTATCGTTGTGACATCTGACACTACAGTTGACCTGTCCTGTACATAACCTGTTCATTAAATATCACATTTCTACTTTTGATGATTTTCTTGTTTTGTTCATCCCAAAACCGATAGCCAAATTTCTCATTACCATAGCCAATGAAATAACATATTTTGGACTTTGCATCAAGTTTACTACGAACATCAGAATCAATATGAACATAAGAAACACAACAAAAAACTTTTAAGTGAGAAAACTTTACCTTTTTGTCGCTCCAAACCTCTTCAGGAAGTATGAACTTCATGGGAACTGAAGGTCCTCGGTTTATCAGATAAGTTGCAGTACTAACAGCATCAGCCCAGAAAGTTTTTGGTAGTCTAGAGTGCAACCTCATACTCCTAGCATGCTCATTGAGAGTTTTGTTCATGCGCTTGGCCACACCATTCTGCTGTGGTGTCCCAGGAATGGTCTTTTTCATTCTGATTCCATGTACAACACAATACTCTCTGAACCCTCCATCTATGTACTCTCCTCCATTGTCCGACCTCAAACACTTTACTTTCAAACCTGTCTTTGTCTCTGTCTCAACCATAGCCTTCTACTTCTTAAAAGTTTCAAATACATTATATTTATTTTTCAGAAAATAAACCCATACCTTTTTGGTTGAGTCATCAATGAAAGTAATGTAGTACCTTGAATCTCCAAGGGATGTAACGGGAGAAGGCCCCCCCCCTCCCCAAACAAATCTGTGTGCACTAACTCCAATTTTTCAGCCTTCAGTGTTCTGCCACTTTTCAAGAAACTCACCCTTTTCTGCTTTCCTAAGATGTGGTTTTCACACAAGTCAAAATCAATGGACTTCAATTCTGGTAGTTTCCCTTTTGATAGTAGCATCTTCATCCCTTTCTCACTCATGTAATCAAGTCTGCGGTGCCATAAACTTGTATCAGTACTTGCTTTAGCAATTGCCATTGTGTCTCTTGGACTTGAGGTCATATATAGAGTACCCGATTTCTTTCCACGAGCCAATACTCTGGCTCCCTTTGTAACCTTCCAAGTGCCACTAGCAAACAACATTGCATGCCCTTCATCATCAAGCTGTCCGACAGAAATCAAATTTCTTCTCAGGTTTGGAATATGTTGTACCTTCTCCAGTAACCAAACAGATCCATTGGACAACGACATCCGGACGTTTCCCATACCCACAACATCCAAGGCTGTACCATCAGCCAAATACACCTTACCAAAATCTCCTGCTACATAGTTTTGTATGATTTCATGGTGTGAAGTGGTATGAAACGAAGTTCCTGAGTCCAATACCCAATCATCAAGTGGACTGTCTATTGCAAGAAGTAGTGCATCCTGTACCTCTTCTGTTACAACATTAGCATAATCATCCTCATTCTTCTTCTTAAGACTTTTGCATTGTCTCCTAAAGTGACCTGTTTTCCCACAGTTCCAGCATTGTCCCTTTTGGCTAGATCTAGATTTACTTTTACTTCTGTTTTGATTATAGTTTCTAGATTTTGATCTACCCCGGTCTGAATTTCGCTCATTACCTTTGCCTCTTGTCTCAAGGTTTAGGGCAGAATCAGATCCTGAGGTTTCACCCGCATCTCTTCTGCAAATCTCCTCAGTCAGAATTAAATCCCGTATATCATTGTACTTCAGTTTTTCTTTTCCAGTAGAGTTGCTTACTGCCATCCTCATTGCCTCCCAATTGTTTGGCAACAAAGACAAAACAATCAATGCACGAATCTCATTATTAAAATCAATTTCTACAGACGATAATTGATTTGTGATAGTATTAAACTCATTTAGATGTTGTGCTACTGATGCATTCTCTGCCATCTTCAAATTGAACAATTTCTTCATTAGATGTACCTTGTTACTTGCTGACGGTTTTTCATACATACCAGACAAAGCCTTCATCAGATATGCTGTAGTCTTCTCCTTCACAATGTTGTGTGCAACAGACCTAGACAGAGTTAATCTACTCTCAATACCTGTCTGTCAAGGAGAGTCCATTCCTCCTCCTTCATAGTAGCAGGTTTTTCTCCTAGAAGCGGCAGATGTAACTTCTTCCCAATGTGATAATCCCCGATCTGCATCTTCCAGAATCCAAAGTCTGTGCCATCAAATTTTTCTATTCCAGACGCCTTTCCTGCTTCCTCTGCCATTGCTCCCACTTGAACCTAACTTGGCTCCGATACTAGTTGTTAGGAATTAGCAACAAATTCTTAAATCCTATGAGAAACAAAATAGAGAAAGAATACACGCCAAAGAAAAATCAATCACACGCACAAGACAGTATTTACGTGGTTCGGCAATTTTGCCTACGTCCACGGAGTTGCAAGGATTTCACTATTATTAGGAAGAAAAAAAATACAGAGAGTGCAGCGGCACAATGCTCTCTCTCTCTCTCTCTCTCTCTCTCTCTCTCTCTCTCTCTCTCTCTCTCTCTCTCAGTGTGACTGCTTACCCTAATCACCCAAAAACAATCATTTTATATACTGCGCACAGGGTTTCGAATGGGCCACAAAACGGGCCGAAAAAATGACGGCCCAATCCTTCGCTTCATGGATTAAGCCTTAGGATAGAAATCTCTCATTAAAGAAAAGTCGGGTCGTCATCCAGATTGAACGCAACTAGGCTCCACAAAAGCCCAACAAATTCAATCTTGTAACTCAGCCCCATGCGACTCTTCTATTGCGTATTGAAGCCATTGTTTGTCTCTGGTTTTGATCAATAATGGCTGCTGATTGTCATGAGGGAAGTTGATGGGTCTCGGAGGAGCATCCAGTTCAAAGGAAATCCTTCAATCTGAGTTTAGAGAGAATAAGGAAGTGTGGTTTGTTTCTTTGTTTGAGAAACCTTGTTTGTAATTGATGGACTAGGGTTTCTGTGGCTGTAGTTCAACGATTCACGGGTGGCTTGTCATCACTTGTGGGGTGGGTTGGGAAGATTCTCTTGTAAAATAAGATTTGGGAAGGTGGAGTCTTCACTGATGATTAGGTTGATGAGGAAATAAAAATTCGCAGAATTTGGTTTGGGATAGGATCAGAAAAGGTTTTCTGTATTCAGCCCAGGAGGTGATTGTGATGACTTTTTTTGGAGGAATTTTGCGGAAGAGCTTTGAGTGTTTTTGGAGCCTGAGGATTCAGGTAAGGAACTCCCTTGTAACTTGTAAGGTGAATGGCACTGATTTGAGGCAATCACTACAGGCCATGGAAGGATTATCTACATGGCAGCGAGAATCTTGATCATGGAAGAAGTTGTATCTCAAGAGAATGATCAGCTCTGTGCGAAGTGTGGTGAGATTTTGTAGAGTAAGATAACCTGAGATGATCTCAGGCAGTCAGATGGATGAGTTGCAGAAGAGGGCAAGTAGCTCATGGCATGGCAGAGGTGGATAGGGTTTTGCAAGAGGATATGTGGGTTGATGAAGTCACCTGGGCCTGGGCGCTTACTTTTGTGCTAAATTTGGTCAATATTTGGACAGTAGGCTTTTCCCAGGTCAGGCCTGGAACATGCTTGAACTTCTGTCCAGTTGGTAAGTCAAGAGGCCCAATATTCAATTGATAGAGACAGACTTAACTGTGACATGGAAGAGAGGCTGTTTGGGTCCAAAGAAGGTTAGAGCTAACTGGGCCTCCTTTTCAGGCCCAACCTCTAACCCACACAATCAAGGTAATCAGCCTATTGCAAATTTCAGAAAGGGGTTGTATATGCTTGGTACAGTTGATTCTAGTTTGGGGAAGAAGGTGACAGCTTTATCTTTTTTGCAGAACAGGGTACACGCGACATATATATTGCAGAAAAGGGGAACCGATACTTCCACAGTGTGGCACAGGGTGAATGACTGGGTGAATCTTGTAGGGTAGATTCCAATCACAGATAGAAGTGATTCAGTTATTCTCGAAATTTCAGTTGATGCCTGCTGCCAGGACAATAGCTTGATCAGGAAGCTGCCAATCAGCAATAGATTGGTTGTGGGATAAACCAGGAAGGATGTGTGGGTGAGATTCCAAGGATCACTAATGATGAGGGGGATAGACTTGCTGGCAAGGAATGGTTTATGCATGCTGGATAGACAAGTGATTTAGATCTGCTGGAACAACAGAAGAGGATGCAAGGAACAAAGCTGAAAGTATTTGTGTTTTGAAAGCCCAGATTGCTTAAAAGGGAGAGACGGATGTGAGGAGTTGCAAGGATAAGGAGAAGGAAATTTGGTGTTGGATAATTATAGTGATTATTTTAGTGACTTTGTGGACGAGTGCGGTTTGATTTTGTATGGGATTTGAGAACAATGTGGGTATGGTTTGAATCATCGGATTTACTTGGGATATCTTGTACAAGCCACCATCTCTGTTGGAAGGTTTAGAGGATATTTAAATTTTAAGGGGAATGGAATGGGTAAGAAACAGCAATCAAGAATGGGATTTTTCCCACTCTTATAGATGAGGTCAAAAATTGTTGGATGAGATGGGTTTGTGGGTTTCCATTCCTGGAGGTACCAAAGTTTGCTCGGCTGGGATAAAAACAACGTGAATGGCAAAGTTTTAAGTTCAGTCAATCAAAATGGCAAGGGTTTAAAGAGAGGATTTCTCATTTGAATTGTTGGTTAGTATTCTTTTTTGTTTTTATTATTATTTTTTATTTCCTTTGAGGATTGCTTGTCTCTTTGCGTTGTACTCTCTCTTAACTCTCTTAATATATTCTCTTCTATTATAAAAAGAAATTCCGCAAAACATCAAAATCAACATCAAAGAAAATTCAGAAGTAAAATATACTAAAAAAATTGTTAGCATGTCAATGATATTTGCAGGCTAAGGTCGCTCATTTCCAGTATTCTCTATGTTACATCTTTATTTAGGTTTCTTGTAACAGTGAAGGTGTTCTAGATTTATGGCCAAGGAAATTTAGTGTACAGTGAGGATATTTTTATGGTCAGCTGCTGGGAATGGGGGAAGGGATCGTAAAATTGGTTGGGAGATTGTTAGTAGACAATAAGCACACGGAGGTTTGGTCCTTGATAGTTTGTTGTCTAAAGAGATTTCAATGATTTCATTGTTAGGTTGATTGTTTTGTAGATTTCCTTTGGAGCTTGATCTCTATGTTGCAAGATTACGAGGAGTATGGTCTCAAATTGAGTAGGTGGGATTGTAGAAGGTGCTAACCATGCTACACATGCAAGTCCTTGGAAATTCGATCCTCATTCCTCAATTATTTTATCCACCGACTAATAATATTGGAAATGGTTCTTTTGTTCATTATTGGGAGGATATTTCTGTTGGTAATTGTCCTTTGTTGACTTCTTTTTCTTAGCTTCATAGGCTTTCTCCTTTTTTATGCAATCCTCCTGTTCTGTCTTCCTACTCATGGGAGGGGGGATTGGGGTTTTGGGAAGAGTAAGGAGTAAGAAGGTCATTTTGTGTAGTTATTTCTTTGGTGCTGCAGTTGAGAGGATATTTGGGGATAAGATCCCTCCACCTTTCCTTTGGGATAAGGTTGTGTCTTTAGCTTCACTAAAGAGACCACACTTGATCTTTTAAAAGTATTAGCAAAATTGCTGACTGGAATACCTAAACTATCACTATGCAAGGATGGTTGACGTTAATCTCTTTAGCTTGCTTGAAGGCTTCCACTGAAGTCTCTGTTTGATGTTGAACTCTTTCTTGCTGTGGTAAAGATACTTGAAATTTTATATGCTTGAACTTTTTTTGTTTTTTAAATTGCAATTCCAAATTGATGCACCTAATCTTTTTTCCATTTAGTGTTCAAATAAAAGCATAAATATTGCTTTGAAACTACTTAAAGTTGATTTGATCACTTTGACGGTAATAAAATTAAATTCCATTATTTCCTACTTAAGTTGCATTATCTGAACAGGATTTTGACCAATGCATTGGTTGATAACTTTGAAGGCATCCCCGTTTCAGATCATTAAGGACTGGTTGATAATCTGCATGCATTTGGTCCATAGCACACATGGACTCCCCCTTCTTCTAATGTGTTGAAGCCAAACATGTGTGGTGGCTTCTTTCGTAGAGCTTGACAATATTTTTGGGGGTTTTGAGAGGGGTGTTTACTAGAAATTCTTACAAAATTATGGAGGGAGATCTGGCTGCTGGGTTAGCTGGGTAGAGGTATCCCAGTAGGGTCTGTTGGAGATCATCATGCTTAATTTGGGAGATATAATTTGAAGATTGATTTTTATTTAATCTCATGAAGGCAATTCAAATGCTGACTTCAAGGGGTGCAAAAACTCTTGAGAGTCTAAGCAGATATATTCTTCTCTTGTACATTTCAAATTTTTTTTGAAGAGGAATTTCTGTTTGTTTTCTTGCATTTGTTTTTTTCCAAATGAGGTGACATCAATTTCTCCATTATCTTTCACTAGCATTGACAACTAGGGAGTGTGGAGAGGTGTGTGTATGCATTAAGTAGACGTGATTAGCAGATTAGGTTAGTTTCAATCTAGAAAAATCTCAGATAGATCCTTGCCAAATGTTAGAAAATTGTGAAAGGTTAGCTAAGAAAAAGGGTACAAATAATATAATTTACTTGAGTCTCTAATGCATATTTGCATATTAGCTAATATTGTCCTTGTAGCTATATTAAATTGTTTGTGTCTTGTACAAACTACTGAAAGTTAAGCTGCAAGATACGCAGTTTTACTTTATTTTACCTGATTTTATTGTGTTGATTTGTCACATTCTGCATGTTACTCACAAGCATATGTATGAACACACATGCATGTATAAATGTGTCCATATGTATACACATGTTAGTATATCTATGCATTTTCAAAAGAACCTGTTCTTCAATTCTTCAAGAGGTTTTGATATTTCAAAGTTGACCTAATATAGTGTTTTTGTGTGTGTTTGTGCACATGAACATTCTTCAAGAGGTTTTGATATTCCAAAATTGACCTAATATAGCGTTTTTGTGTGTGTTTGTGCACATGAACATCTGTATTTTGTTCTTTCTCCTCTGCCAATGAACATTGTGATTGATATTATTATGAGTGAAATGAGATCCTCTCAGGGATGAAAGAAGGGTTAGAAAATGGCGGAAAATGATTGGAATTGGAGGGAGTGACTGGAAGCATTATGTTAGGAGGAAGTCTCATGTGGTAAACAGGCGTATAAGGAAAGGAATTCCAGATTGTTTGAGAGGCCTTGTTTGGCAGTTGATATCTGGAAGTCGAGATCTTTTGCTGATGAACCCTGGGGTCTATGAGGTATATTTTTTCTCCGTCAGTATATAAATCTGATAAATTCTTCATGTGAAGTAGAGGATTAGAGGTTTTGATATGCCATATTCTTTAATGAATATATCTCGGTAATTTATGTATTTTGCATTTTTTTGTAATGATCTCTGGACAAGACTTATTTTCTTCTCCTCTGGGATGACCTATTAACTAATTCTTGCAGGCTTGTAACCCTTCTGTTATTTTTATTGTTGTTTTAAATTTAGAGATGAGAAGAGAAAAAAAGAAGAAGAGAAGGAGAGGAAAGTTTTGTGGCATTTTTCCCAGAGCATTACATACAGCTCCAGGTCTGCCCTCTTATATATTAATTATAAAAGGACATGTGAGAGAAAAGTACTTCAACTAACTCCACACAAGTACTAAAATAGCACATTCTCTTCTAACGCTCCCTCTCAAATTGGATGTGTATAAATTCCACCCATCTCCAGTTTGTTACAACCATTACACGAGGCAGGCTTAAAATAAAGTCTTTGTGAAAATATTGCCTAATTGAGCCACATATTTTACAAAAGGGAGTCCTCACAATGTTCTTCAACAAAGCATCCCTCCCAAAATGACTGTCAACTTCAGTGTGCTTTGACCTCTCACGAATATAAATGATAACTTGATATAGTAGAACCAGCCAATCTATTGGACAAGACACTTCAACCACATAAACTCAGTCACAGTAGCTCATGTATTTTGCTGCAACAATAGATCTTGCTATAGTAGTCCATTTCTTGCTAAGCTAAATAACATGATTACCTCCCATGAATGTATGTCATTCAATGGTAGACCTTCAATCATTAACATAATCCGCCCAATTTGCATCAAAGTATCCCATGATCTCACAATTTTAATTACATTTATCCCACAGCAAAGGATATGTCAGGTTTAGTAACAGTCAAGTAGATCAACTTGCCAACCAACCACCTATATCGACGTTATCTACAAAGTTCGGTCCAACGTCCTTAGACAACTTCATGTTGGGATCCATAGGAGTATCAAT
Source organism: Malania oleifera (assembly GCF_029873635.1). Taxonomy (NCBI): domain Eukaryota; kingdom Viridiplantae; phylum Streptophyta; class Magnoliopsida; order Santalales; family Ximeniaceae; genus Malania; species Malania oleifera. The sequence continues at coordinate 85,556,852 of NC_080417.1, forward strand.
TGGTTTAACTTGCAACTTACCATTCTCACTTAGCAAGTCCAAGGTATATTTTTGCTGAGATTGATTCGAGTATTCGACCCTTTCCTACAATGGACATCTCAATACCGAATAATGTAGAGTGCCCGATTCCTTAACTTGAAATTTTCCTTGAAGCCACTGTTTGACAATTAGAAAATCTTACTTGGGTCACTGCCAATAATGATAATATCGTCAACCTAAACTACTAGAAGTCCCACAATTGTCAATTTTTTGCGGACAAAGTCCGAGTCAGATTAGCACTAGATAAAACCATATGTAAAGAACACTGCTAAATTTGTCAAATTAAAGTCGAAGAGTCTGCTTAAGACCATAAATGACCTTATGCGACTTACTTACCTTACCATCCTCTCCCTAAGCAACATACCTAGGAGGTTGTTCCTTGTGTACCTCTTCCTTCAAATCCTCCAACTTTCCATATAAGAAGGCATTCTTCACATCCAATCGGTATAAAGGCCAATCAAAATTAACTCCTGATCAATATGCAGATACAATTTAGTTGAGCAAGTTGGGGGAAGGTCTCGTAATAATTGATGTCATTGTTTGAGTGTACCCTTTGGCAATCAATTAGGTTTAGGACGTTCATGCCCGTAGGAAGATATTTGATGGCGTAGACCCAATGGAAGCTCACCAACTCCATACTAGGAGGAAGATCCACCAAGTTCCATGTCATCTTGCTTTAGTCTTCATTGCTACACATGGGTTAGGATTTCATAGCCAAATGGTTCAGTATCATGAGAGGTTGTAGGCTGTGAGCATAATATCATCAAAATGAGATGTTTATATGGTCTGCCGCACATGTCAAATGTAGTTTGGCCTTTTGAATTTGTCCTCGTGTGATTGAATGTCAATTGATGAAAATCAAATTTCTAGATTTTGACAGTGGGTTAAGTTTATTTCTTCCAGCTACACAACTGTTATAATCTAGGAAATTTTTGATAGTTTGTTAGAGATTTGAAGGTGATGTCATTGCCAGTGGTAAGAGTTGAAGCTTTAGGGCAAAGCTTAGACTTTAGGTTGTCCTACTACCGACGATTGTGAGTGCTAAGCTCGAAGGCCCTTGTTGGCTAAATTTTCGAATTTTTCACTTGTTAGAAGGTGGAACTCAATATTGTCAAATTGTGGCTGTCTGATGATTTTTACTTCTACAAGTGGTTTTCTTCATTCTGATTTCTGTAAAAATGTCGAGTCTGCAGAGAGTTGCTGTAGTTAGCATGTTTAAATCATGTTCAATGTTTTCAACTTGACCTCTGCTTTTTTGGATCAATCAGGCTACAAGTAATTGTGTGTGACCTGCAATTTTCCATGTTATCTATGGCTCAATAACCGCAGCTACATGATGGCGAATCCTTGCAAAGTGGCTCCCTGTTTAACCTTTTAATCTCCAAAACTTCAAGAATCCTAGTTCTGTGGAATCTTGACCCTCTCTTTACTGAGAAGTCCACCACAATCTACCCCTGTGATTCACTGGACCAGGAAGCATATGAAGAATTAACGACTGCATGAATTTCATCCTTCTTCCTTTCCAAGGTCAGCAGATGTGTACGCTTCATCCATCCATCTTGCTTGTTCATTGCTGATCATTTTTTTTAATGACCAAAGAAAGTGCATTAAGATAGGAAAAGGATATTAAAAAAAAAAAAAAAAAAAAAAAAACCTTACAGTCAAATAAGAAAACCCCTCTTTAAAAACTTGCCTTCATAATTCACTAAGCACCTGAAATTTTCTAATTCATGCTGTCCCTCCTTCAATTTCCTTTTAACTCCACCCCTCATCCCGCAAGTGAACTTCATTACCTCTAGGACTAGAAAGCCACAAACCTTCTCATCGTACAATTGTTGAGCTTGTGAGTCCTTCTGATCAACCTCTATCTACTGGAGTGGACAAAAGACTATCCTTCCTTTGGTGCTCCGTAAAAATACCCTTTAAACCTTCTATCATGGATGGTGGTACGTATGACAAATCCCCAAGTAAATCAGATGATTCAGAGTTATAGCCACAATGTTCTCAAATTTCTTCCAAAAAGCAAACCACCCTCATCTGCAAATTCGCTAAAATTAGCACTATCATTATATAACCCCACACAGTACTTTCAACATTGTTTCTTGCATTCTTTCCACTGTACAGAAGAATTATCTTTCTTGTCCACTCGATGTGCATAAACCATTTCGAATTTCTTCCCCTACCAGTAGATTTACCTAATTGTCAGCAATCCTTTGAATATCATCCACACCTCCTTCCTGTACCTTAGTGTGAGCCCCTCTCTCAGCTAAGGTCAATGGCAGCTTCTTGATCAACCTTCATCCTAGCAATGACCCTCAGAAACCATAAGCGCAGGAGACTGAAATTCCAAGGCTAACCAAATTGCTATTGTCTTTGGTTGGAATCGGCCCTGCAGGATTTTCACCCTGTCAAACCCCCGTGTCACACTGGGGACCTTTTTCTGTGAAAGGTGTGGGGTGGACTCCTCTACATGAGAGTTAGCTGTATGCCTGTATCAGGCTTATTCATTTAGTTTCTAAAACTTGAAATGGGCTGATTACCTTGTTTGTGAAGCTTAGAATTTTGGGCCTGACAGGGACGCTCATTTAGCTCTAATTTTTTTTGACCCCACTCCGGATTCTTTGTACCCATTTCAAAATTAACTCTGCCACTACCCACTGAGTGTTGGACCTCTTGAATACCCAAACTGGGCTGATATTTGGGCCTGATCCATGTCTGACCCAGGACTAGCCCACTAAATTACATGGCCAGACCAGGGACAATATTAAGCACCCAAGGACTAGAGCACTTTGTCACGAACCCTCTTGAATCATCTTGCAAAACCCTAGCAGCTGCTGCCTGAGCCACTTCTCTTCTGCAACACATCCTTCTAACTACCTTATTCCATCTATGCTCACTCACTCCCAGATTTTATTTTACGAGAGGATCTTCCCAATTGCCCACTACTGATTACAAGCCATCTGCATACCATTGAGCTGCCACTGGAGAAACACTAACCTATGAACTACAAACCGCTGGAGAAACTTTAACCTATCAACTACAAACTGGGTATTGCCTCATGCAAAGAAACAAAGACACTCTTCCCTGTTCTCTCTAAACATCTAATTATTTTCCTTTAACCTGGACTGTTCTCTGGGACTCACCTTCTCTCATGACAAGCCATTCGTGATATATATAAAAAAAACTGGACAGGAATGAGGGCTACAAGAGGGAAGAGAGGAGAAGGCCAGCGACCAGCTATTTTAAATCCTCTTCTGTAGTATTCCTAAACGTTGATCTTTTCTACACCTCTTTCTGGAATCAGAACCCCCTCTTCCAAATTGCTTGAAGAGACTTTGAAAATTTTAAACTCTAAGCCATAGAAAATATAAATGCTTCACCATCTTAAAAGTCCTCTAGTGTATTAAGTTATTAACAATTACTGGAAGATGGATCCACCCATGCATGAACCAAGTCAAATCACTGGTCTATTGTGGTTTCTGACATGGAGAGTTCATTTCATTAGTTTTATATCTCTTGGATTGTTTTCTTTATTTGAAGGTTGAGACCTATTTTAGATTCTTGAGTCAATGAAGTTTAGAAAGATGTGGCTTGAGCTGCTTGTTGATACATGTGGGTTGAGAAGCTCTTCTGAGTTGTATACTGAAAAAACTCATCCTATTCTATGGTTTAAGAAAATTATATGAATATTTTGGATATTTATCTAATCGATCCATTTTATTTGTTCTTATATTTTCTTCTTTTATCCTTGTGTTGATGGAGTATTACTTTGCTGCAGCAACTAGTAATATATGAGACATCGGCTTCGGAATTGGATATAATTCGAGACATATCTCGAACTTTCCCTTCACATGTTTTCTTCCAGCAGAGACATGGACCTGGTCAAAGATCCCTTTACAATGTTTTGAAGGCATACTCTGTGTATGACAGAGATGTTGGATATGTTCAGGTTTGAGTCCAACATATCCAATAAGTTTTCTATTTTAAGTTTGTTGAAAAAGAATGCTATTGAAAATGTTTGAAATGCAGGGAATGGGATTTTTGGCTGGTCTGTTGCTTCTTTATATGAGTGAAGAAGATGCATTTTGGTTGTTGGTTGCACTATTGAAAGGGGCTGTCCATGCTCCAATGGAAGGATTATATTTGGTAATTATATACATGGCTTTGTTTATCATCTGATTGTTGCTATTGAACATAGCCTGTGTAGTGTAGGACAAATTAGGTCCTATTCCATAATTTATGCGAGGGGCATTTGGTCCAAGATTTATTTGATTATTTATTTATCTATTTATAATCTATTTATGATGTTTTTGTAGCCCCCTGCTTTCTTTTGTTGTTGTTTTTTTGTTTTTGTTTTGGTATAGATGATTAGATTGGGAAAAGAAGATTTGTATTGCTGAGCTGAAGTAGTTGGGTTCATAGGTTTTTATTTATTTTATTTATTTTTTATCAGTAAAAGGACTTTATTAAAAGGGCATCAAGGGGATGCTAACCCAGATTACACAGAGTCGTCCTTCCTGCCGGATGTCACAAAAATCTAAGATTACATTATGGTCATGCACTACAATCCTACTGTGCCAGCTGGAAACCACAGCAATCCACTGTTTTGTACTAGTCTGAAGCAGCGAGAGGGAGTTTTTGAACTCTCTTGTTTCTTTCTTTCCAAGTGCACCAGAAATTGCAAGAGGGATGAGAGGCAAAGCCTTTCTCTTCTCCTTGGTTGGCCGAACCCCTTTCCATGTCCAGAGTACCACTCCCACTGAGCTGGCAATAGTCCACCATTGTCTAATCATGGTTAGAGCCATATTCTAAAGGTTCCTTGTCCAGGGGCAATGAAGGAGGATATGCCCAACGATTCTGCATCAGCCATGCAAAGGGAGCACCTGTAGATGATGGTCGGATCCTTTTCTGCAAATATCCTGGGCTAAGATCTCCTTGTTTTGCCTCCTGAGCAAGAAAAAGCTACCTTTGTAGGGGCATCCATATTCCAAATGTGAGTCCAAGGGAGATTGCAGTGGTTTGTTTCCTTTGGTGAGAGCTTCCTATCGAAGGATTTGACAGAGAAGACCCATTTTTGTCAATGGTCCACTTTGGTTGATTGGGTATGTTTTGGTGTTTAAAGTTGTAGTCGGGATCATAGTTGTCAAATCGGGATTTGTATCATGAATCGAAATTCCAATTTTGGGAATTAAAAATTAAATCAAATCATAAAGATTGGGTACAAATTTCCAAAATCAAGTATAAATGACATGCATATATTGATATATGAACAACAAGCAAAATAGTAAAAGGCATTTGAATTCTGACGATAAAAAAAAAATTATTTTTCATGCGTATGCTTTCCCTAAACAAATGAAGGGAATGAGTAAAAAAATATTAATAAAAAAAAAAAAACTTTTTTCTGTTTAAGAAGGAATAAAAAAAAAAAAAAAACAATAACTGAACATAAAAATTTCATGCATATTCTTTCTTGAATTTAAAAATAAAAAAAAATAATTAACTTAAAAATGATACTAATTGAACAAACTACTTAAAAAACACAAAAACAACTTTTGAATCTTAACAACACTACGAAACATTACTACTGCCTTAATTCGCGAGGTGAGTGTTTTGCCCCTTCTTCTGAATGGCAGAACACTATACTCCTCCAAGAGTGAAGAATGGTTTTGTGAAGGCAACATAAGACCTGAAGTTCAATTTTGTTGTCTTTTTAGCAGGAAACTGAGGTAGACAAGGAATGGAAGGTAGCTCTGTAAAAAAACCCATGAAAAAAGAAACGCTGTTTTTGGGGTTTTAATCTAGTTAGGTCTGTCAGGATGTGATAGGTCTAGAATTGTGGGTATTGATGGACTCAGATCAATTTGTTAATAGATTTAGCAACTATTCAGCTGTTTTAGGGTTGCTAGTAAGATTCAAATTGATTTCGTATGGAATTCATCTGACTCAAATAAAAAATCAGTTTGAATCATATGAATCTTACAATGCCTCAATGCCTTATCACTCAGCAGTCACAAATTTTATCGCTCAGCAATGCCTCATCACTAATGCCTTTTGAGTTGCCTTTTTCCTGAAGGAATGTTTTCCTCCAACTTGTTCAGCAATCCATAAACCATGAGTATTGTGTCATTCACAGCATGCTAAATTCGGGTTTCATGCCGTGATCTGCCTAACAGAACACTAGATCCAGCTCACCTTATGCTAGATTTAGGTCCATGATGGGGTGGATAATGACATAAGATCTGTCTCTAGTGTTCTGTGGGTAAAGACTTTCACATTTTCAAGCAGAATGACTGCTCAGAAATGGCTTAATATGAACAAATTCTTTCAACTACTAATCATCCTGTGTCTTGGATTGTTGTAAATGGCCAACCTTTACTTTCCCTTAAAATATTCAGCATATAAGAACACTTAGTTTAGGATAGGTGCCATATTAGTGTTAACTATTTATTAGTTGCCTTCATGTCCATTTTTGGTTGGTTAGGGTATTTACGAAGCAAAATAATAGGAAAAAGGCACAGAAGCAACAGCAACAGCAACAGCAACAGCAACAGAGCCTTCAGTCTCACTAGGGGGTCCAGCAATATGTATCTTCTTCTGTGATTCTGCATGATCTAGGGCAATATCCTCTTAGAGTTGGAGTATCATCATATTTCTCTATTACTACATCAGTCCAAATTATCGTAGATCCCCTCATATGTCACTTCAAACATAAACTAAATAATTGTTTCTTACTCTTTCTTTCTGGTGCATTATCTCTTGTCCATTTTGGCAGAATCAGATTGTTTGGTGGTATTAGAATGATAGTGAGTTTACTATTGAAAGAAATTTGAAAGAAAAGAGGAATCCATTTTCAAGTGAGAAAGGCAAAAGGAAGGTGTAAATTGAATTTATAGGCTCATGCAATATATAGTCCAGATTCCTTTCCCTTGATCCACTCATTTTATCTTTATCCTTTTGTGAGATGAAAGTATAAAGGTATTGGGCCATAGCAAATTGTGTATGGCAATTGTATATTTTGGAGAGAATGTTGTGTTTCAAAATTTAGAAGATATTTTGTTTTGTGAAATATGTTAAAAATGACCAAAAATAGAATTATAATGCAATGATTCCCCACTTTGACTAATGGTAAAAGTATTTTAAGTGAAAATTATTGAACTAAAACTTTAGATTGTTAAGAGTTAGCACTCTGAAACAGAAATGTACCATGTTTCTTCGTACCAATTCATGGTTTGCTGGGGTGTTTTCTGGTAACTACAGGCCATACCAACCTGAACTTAGAATTCTGAAGATTGCTTCATCTTCAAGGATTCGGTGGAAATTTATGTTGCAAATTGCGAACAATGTTTTAGTTGTTCTTCCGTCATCTTTTACTGGTGCAGCCTGTAGTAAGCTATGGGTTTGTGTTGTTCATTCTTTTATCATCTTTTAGAGTTATATCCCTCATCCATCTTAGCATTTCATTTGAATTGCAGTTACTTTTTGGTTATTTTGTTTCTTGATTGCCAAGTATTTTGATACATGCATGATAGCTGGTCTTGTGGTTGTCCTAGTAAGCATATAGTATGAAGGGAAGGTTTAAAGAAGGGATTCTTTTTTTGACAACATAAATTGTATGAAGGAGGATATCACAATCTAAAAGAGGACATGATGTCTTCAAGGAAGAACAAAAACAGCAGAAGAAGATCAAAAGAAGCTAATTAAAAGAACTAGATAAGAAAAACCCTCTTTAAACCATTCTCATCATAATGCTGATTAGTTAACTCCGACCGAGTCGCCTACCCTTCTTTATCTTTCTAATAATTCCATGCAAACAAACTTGTTTACCTCTAGGATTTGACGGCCATAGACCTATCTTATCTTTCAATTTTTGTGCTTTTAAGTCCTTCCCATTTATCTTTGCTACAGGAGTTGGCAAAATCCCTTCCTTACACTGCTGTTCTTTACCCATCCATCATCCTCAAAGATAGGAACACCCACCAAATCTTCCATTGGAGATGGAGGCACATACGATAAAATCAGATGAATCAGAACCAAAGCCAAATTGCCCTCAAAACTCATCCAGGAACAAATCACCATCATGATCAAACTGACTAGTGTCATTACTAACACTCTCCGACACATCACCCCATTCTTTTTGTTCTTCCCTTTGTTAACCCTCTCATCTGTATCCCCCTTCTAACCACTCAAATATTCCATAATACACTAGCTACCTTCATCATGTCTTTGAATTAGCCGAACGAGAAGCCAAAAAAAAAAAAGCTTCTCTATCCCATAAAAAATGAGAGGAGGTTATATGATCTTTAAAAAATTCTCGTATTTTTCTCAATCTAAAGGGTCTAAAGAGTAGCAAATATAACAAAAGTCCATAAAGCTCTTCCTTTTCTACTCTTTTTGAAGCTTCATTATCTCACTAGCAAGAAATTATCCATAACATGAGGCAGCACCCACGCCTTACCAGAGCATGAAGAAAGAGCAGTCCTTAGATGGTTTGCCACTTGGCAATAAAGAGAAAGATGTGTGTTCGTTTCATTAGACTCAATAAACATCATGCAAATATCAAGACTGTGGGTCTTATAGGGTCCTCAACCTGTGTAACAAATTGTGTTGACTGGGTATTGAGAGTGCAGTCCCTATGAAAGCACGAACTTAAAAGGCAACCTTTGCCTTCCAAATGTTATGGCTTAGAGGAAAATGATTGGGGGAAGGATTTTTTGAGAGAATAAGGAAAAAAGACTTGGAAGAAAAAGAACTTGAAGAATCTCCTAGATCCTGAAAAATGGTCCAGGCCACTGAGTGAGATAGTAAGCTCATCAAAACCTCTCTTTTATCAGGATTCTTAAAGAAATTGAAGTCCAAAGAATGAGACACCCACCCCCCCCCCCCCCCCCCCCCCCCCCGCCCCCCCACGCCCTTCTTTGGAAGAAAAAAAAAAAAAACCGATTGGTGCATTTTTGTAGAGAAGAAAACTCGAAGAGATGATGCACCAATGTTTCCCACGAAACTTCATCCACCCAGATGTCCTCCCAAAACCGAATGCAATTGCCTTTGCCCACTTTGAACTGGCTAGAAGGAAAGAAAAAACATGCAACCTGGGAAACAAACTTCCAGGGATTTGCCTGAGAGATAATTCCACTTCCTCTATTATCCCACCCATTTTGATGAACCACATACTTCTAATCACCATGTGCTGCAGGGCTTTAAGTCTTTAACCTCTAAGGGAAACGTCTACAACCATTTCCAATTAGAGAAATGATTCTAGATACCACATTACCAAGCCCCAAGCTCCCTTCAAGCTTTGGTCTCTAAGCACATCCCAACTAACAAGATGGTCCCTCTGATTCTCCCCAATACCATACGAAAGAAAATCATGCATCAGCCTCTCTAGCGCGCTAACAACACTCACGGAACTGTAAAAAGAGATAAGAAATAAATAGGCATGTTAGAAAGGGAAGCACTAATGAGTGTAATACAATCCCCAGGAGATAAGTATACCCCCTTCCACTCCTCCAACCTCCTACCCACCCTCTCAACCACCGGATCTCTCAGCCATACTAGCTTGCACAACAACTCTTGCGTTAATCCCTGTACACTCAGCCTCAACATGTCTCATTTGAGCCTGCTATTTGGCCCATTCTGAGTTGAAGTTTAAACTAGACTCTAGCCATCTTACTCAGTAAAGGACCCAGATCCAATAAAATTGTGAAGACAAGCCCAGATTGTCCCACCTTCATCCCCTGACTTATCTCACACGAAAACCTAGCCACCTGTGTCTTGTGCCAAATGTCTTCCTAACTGCCATAGCCTCTTGCTGCTCTCTGCTGGTATTCTTATCCTGTTAATCCCTCTACACTAGACCTCAACATGTCCCTTCTGGGCCTGCTATTTGGCCCGTTCGATCAAATTAAAGCTGGAACTAGCCATCTAATAATGGGCCTTGACTCAATACAGTTGTGAAGGACACAGATCCAGACCAACCGATCTTCAACCCGTGACTTACCTTACGCAAAACCCTAGCAGCCTATGTCATGTGCCAAATGTATTCCTCAGCTAACCCTTGCACTGTCTTGCCATTCTCTGCTGGTGCATTCTTATTGCTTCGCTATACTTTGAACAAACATGAACATTTTCAGACATCACAGCTTCCTTTCGTTACCGATCACCTCTCTGCACTACAGATTCAGTGCCCTTCATGAGAAGAGTCTTTCACTGGGTTTTGGATTTTTTCCGTCTCTGTTTTAGCTTTAAGGACCTTTTTTCTCCTTTTGTTTGTATTTCATTCCTCCATTAATTAAATTCCATTTATTATAAAAAAGCTGCCCTGTAAAATTTTCATTTTTATTTCACAAGTATTTTATGATCACAAGCATTCCAGATACAGCTCTCCATTCTAACGAAAATTATAGAACATCCAGTGATCCCAATAACTAGATCAGTATTTGATTGAAGTTGGTACTTTGGTTGGGAAATGATGTGATGCATTATTTTTTTTAATAAAAATTTATAAAAAAAAGGGCAGTTTGGTGCACAAAGTTCCCGTGTATGCGGGGTCCGGGGAAGGGGCGGACCACAATAGGTCTGTAGGATGTATGCTTGAATTTTTGTATTAGTTAAGGAAAATTTTGTCAAAGAAATAGGTAAAAGTTACAGTCTGGGAGAAAAGTCTTCCTTTGATATATTAGATACACTCAGCTAGAGGGAGAATTTTGGGCATGTACTTGGCTGCAACTTCATAATTGTTTTGAGGACAAAATTGTACTAAAAAATTGGATAAGAAGTTAGGGGCAAAACTTCCTATGTTTGTTTGTGTATATTTTTTTGTAACTTGATTTGCTTTATTTGCTAAATGGGACTTTTCTGTGGTCTTTGTTAGGACAAAGGCGTAAGAAGTGAACTTGTTATGACCATCTATAAGTTTACCAAGACCAAATGGCTAAAGTTGTCAACTCATTACATTTTGTGCATTTGACCTAATAAGTTGAGCCCTTCTCTTGGCATGCCTGATTCTTTGTCCCGTTGATGCCATGATTGTTCAGCACACCATGCAGCATTACTACTAGATTGTTGTTATTAGGTCACATCCTTTTTTCTATTGATTATTATTTTAATGCAGTACATGTGGTATTCTAAGAAAGGTTCATGCTTGTTATACAGGCTGGATTGCCTTTGGTGCAGCAATACCTTTTCCAATTTGACCATTTGGTGAGAGAGCACTTACCAAAACTAGGAGAACATTTTTCCCAAGAAATGATAAACCCCAGCATGTATGCAAGCCAATGGTTCATTACAGTTTTCTCATACTCGTTTCCTTTCCACTTGGCTCTTCGAATCTGGGATGTCTTTCTTAACGAGGTCAGTGATCATTGTTTTATGTCTTTTTTCCCTGTAAGCACTGTCATGTTGTTTATAATTTGATAAAATATTTTGGCCAGGGCGTTAAAATTGTTTTTAAAGTTGGTTTGGCGTTGCTGAAATATTGCCATGATGAATTAGTGAGTATTCTCATCTTTCTCTTTAAAATTTTAATTGCTAATTCATTTTTTCGGCTTATATGAAGTGAGTATCTTGTTAATTCAGATTAAATTACCCTTTGAAAAACTTATACATGCCCTGCGTAACTTCCCTGACGATGCAATGAATCCAGACATCTTATTGCCAATGGCATACCCAATCAAGGTTCTCTCTCTGTCTCTCTCGGCCCAAGTTTGAACTTTTAGATCATATTATGTTGTAGATTCTTGATGCACTAAATCATCACAAGTTTTTCACCATAAATTTTCACATGTGATTTTTTCAGTGCATATCCAATTTGTGTACATGAATATTTCACATTTTTATATCATGAATCATGATAAAGTTGGAATGGAAGAGGAAATGTGGGATGGATTTATACAAATTTGACCATATATAGTATTGTTTAAGTACCTTCTTAAGTTGTGTTTTTATAGTATCTTAGTTTAAGGGTGTGATGTTAAAACAACTCCTTGCTTAAATAATATAGATTGAAAAGCTTGGCATTATTTTTCTAGATTCAATTGTGAATCACATTGCATAAAATGGGGCATCTGCGGGAGAAAATTCTGCTCATTATTAGTGTACATGGTTTACTATTGGCTTTTAAAAATTGTACCTTCATTTGAGATCAGTGGATCTAAAAGCTTAGCTAGAGTTTTATGTTTCCTGATGCTACTATACTGTCATTCTCTTTGACACCCTTGCCATCAACTGATAAGGTTGAGGTTTTGATGCATTGAGCCATCCAACTACACCATGACTCCCCAAAGCAAATTTTCCTTAGGAGATAAAGGAGGAAGTTGTAGTTGACATGATCAAGTGCTTTATCCATGTCTAGTTTACACACTATTGCTCTTCCCCCCACCCCCCCCCCCCTCTCTTTAGATAGGCATCTTCCACCTCATTAGCAATAAGGGCAGCTTCCATAATCTTTCTAGCCACAAAAGCTTGTTAATACTGAACTAGGACTGTACACGGTTCGGTTTTGGCCAGAACCGAAAACCGAACCAAAATTTTTGGTTTTGGGATTTCCGAACATAAATTATGCTTTAATTGAAAACCGAAAATGTGGCGGTTCGGTTGCGATTTTTTGGTTTTAAACCAATTTTTTTTACAAAAAAAATATCCTTTATTTTTCATAAAGTTGTTGAAAATTTATTGAGCATTTTAATTTTTTATAGGGACTCATAATTTTAACAAAATAAAATCTGTTGGGCAGTTTTAACAAAAATAACCTTTATTTTTCATTAAGTTCTTAAAAATTTATTGCGCATTTTTATTTTCTATAGTGGCTATGTGACTATATCGCATGCTATATTTTTACTAGTCATATATATATATATATATCTTACATAAATCAGTTTTTCGGTTTTTTTTGGTTCGGCTTCAACATAAAACCGAAACCGAAACCGAACATTTTTATTTTTGGAAACCGCAACCCAAAAACCGAACCGTTTATGGTTTTGGTTCAGTTTCGGTCCGATTTTTGGTTTTTCGGTAATTTTTGTACACCCCTATACTGAACCAATGACTTCTGATATTACTTTTTTGAACCTGTCAACTAGTACCTTGATAGTGATTTTATAAATGCTTCCCACCAAGTTAATAGGCAGAAATCCTTGATGTTAGCAGCCCCAACTTTCTTTGGAACAAAAGTGTCAAAAGTGGTATTGATGCAACTGATGAATTTTCTTGATCTATGAAACTCCTTGAACACGTTTAACATGATGTGCTTGAGGCGGCACCAGTTAGCCTATGAGAAAGCCAAGGAGAAACCATCTGATCTAGGTGCTTTATCCCCATTGCAATTTTTAATAGCTTGGAGGACTTCTGCTTCTTCAAAGGGTCTCTCAAGTCTCAAGCCACCCTATAGTGAAAGAATTGAGAGATTTGACATTGATGCCATCTACTGTAGGTTTCCAAGTCTGTGGTTTAGTGTAGATGTCTTTATATAAATCACAAATACCTTTCCTAAACTCTTCTTCCCTAGTTAAGTTGATTTCCATAATTTCAATGCTAGATAAGGTGCTTACTTCTAAGATGAGCTTTTGCTGTTTGATGAAAGAATTTGTATTACGGTCCCCCTCCTTGAACCATAAAGCTTTGAATTTCTGCCTCCAAGATATCTCTTCAAGATTAATAAACTCGTTCAATTCCTTATTAGGCATGGCTCTTTTAGCCCTCTGATCATCATCAAGACCCTAGATTATTTTCTTCTTATCAAGCTCTTTGATGCTATTAAGGATAACAATCTTCTTCACTTGGACATTCTCAAAGGTGTTTCTATTCCATATCTTTAGCTTTCCTTTTATTCCTTTCAACTTTGAGACAAGCACAAAAATAGCTTCCTTGTGACCAGAATAGATGACCACCAAGTTTTCACTAACTCCCCAAAACCATCATGTTTTAACCACATATTCTTAAGAGAGCGAAAGGGGGTGGCCTCCATCTTACTCAACACCAACCCCCCCCGGGGGCGCCGTGCGAATCCCTGGGGTGTCAAAGTAGATGGGGAAAACGATCTGAGATAGGCCTAGGAAGTAGACTGTTAATCATGTGAGGAAAATGAAGTTCAACTCAACTGAAATTAGGGCACTCCATTAGGAGGGAGGTCAATAAGGACATTCACATTGATAAAGCCAAAGAATTCTCTTATGCTATTGGTCTTAAGGCTACTGCCACCTTTTCATGTGTGATATGCCTCCAATAATCGAAGGAGCACCCCATCTACTCCTAAATCCTATCTCTATGAGCTCATTCCAAAAAAGAGACCTAGGGGGTCCACCTGGGCCATAAACCCCTATGAAAATCCATGGAAAGTTATTGTTCATGCTTTTGAACAAACAAAATACTGAGACGGAGTTGATGGAGTGGTCCAAAAATCTGTTCATCAAAGGGAGACTAGGAGCTATTTAGCCTCAAATTTTGAAGACTTTAGGCCCCGAATGTAAATCTTTTGGGGCCTTTGGGCCAACATAATGTGTATTGGGCCTTATTATTAAAGCCCTCAGAGGAAAAAAAAAAAAAAAAACTAATCCAAGTAACCAAGTAGGATTGATACAAGTCTACTTGCGATCTATGATTCTGATTCTTTTATGATTATACGATGATTCTACTTGATTCCAATTTTTTTTGCAACTTGGATCATTGAGTGAATTTGGATCGTAGAATTGTATGATTCTATGATCCAGATCGCGATTTTAATAACCAGGGGGGTGGGGTAGACAAATAGTGGATGCTATTTTAGTGGCTAATAAGGTGGTGGAGGATATTCATAAGAGGAAGAAGAGGGTTTCATTTTTAAATTGGATTTTGAGAAGGCCTATAATAAAATTAGTTGAAGTTTTTTGGATAAAATCTTTGTGAAAAAGGGTTTTGGTGAGTGTCGGCGCAGGTGGTTGTTTGTCTAAGTTTGGTTCTTATTAGTAGTGAATAGGGAACCTAAGTCCTAGTTTAGGGCTTCAAGAGGCATTAAAATAGGGTGATCCACTCACCCCTTTTCAGTTTGTTTTAGTAGCTGATGTGTTGAGTAGAATGGTAGATAGGGCTGTGGATAGGGGGATGGTGAAAGAGTTGGAAGTGAGGAGAAAGGGAGTGGTGGTCTCTCATCTTAAATTTGCAGATGATACAATTTTCCTTTTTTAGAGTATCACAACCCATCTTTTAGTTGTGTTCTAGGTATCCTCAAAGTCTTTGAGAGAATTTCAGGGCTTAAAATAAATAGAGGGAAAAGTGGGTTAGCAAGTATTAACGTGCCTATTTATCGAGTTTGGGAGTGGTCTTCTATTGTGGGTGTGGTATTTTTGAGTGGCCTTCATCTTATTTAAGGGTCCCTTTGGGGGACATCCTAGATGTGAGGAGTTTTGGTATCCTATATTGGAGAGAGTTTCTAAGAGGCTTGACGGTTGGAAGGGTCATTTTTCCCCTTAGGGGTCCGAATCACCCTTATTTAGGCCTACTTATCTAGTATCCCATTAAATTACTTGTTTGTTTTAGGATTCTAGTGGGGATTTCTAAGAATGAGAAAATCATGAGGGATTTTTTGTGGTATGGAGTCGGGGAGTTTTAGGGATCATGTAGTAAGGTGGGATGAGTTTTGTAGGTCTAAATTGGAGAAAGAGGTTGGGCCTTAGAAATTTGGTGTCTAAAAACATCGCCCTTTTAGCTAAGTAGTTATGGTATTTTCCCCTAGAAGATCACTCCCTTTGGCATAGTGTGATTAGAAGTAACTATGGTTAGGGTGAGAATGGGTGGGGTACCAATGTTAGATTGCATTGTTCATTGGAGAGCCCATGGAAATCTATTTCTCAAATTTATCCGTTGTTTACGCATCACATTAACTTTGTGGTGGGGATGGGTTCTCGGGTTCTATTTTGGAAAGATCCATGGCTGGGGAATGATATTCTAGCCACATCTTTTCCTTATCCCTTTCGTTTGAGCTCAGGGAAAGATAGTATGATTTCCTTCGTTGTGGTTGACTCGGGCAGCCCTATGGTTTCTTGGAACTTTCATTTAAGAAGATCTCTTAACGACATTGGAATTTTAATCCTTGTTGTTTCAGCTAGGGATACTTGCTCTTGGGTTTTGGATCATTTTGGGGTGTATTCTTGTAAATCCTTTTTTGAGTTTTGATCCATTTCAATTCTTGTTTTCCTTATGTTCATTTATTTGAAAGCCCAAAGCTCCCCCCAAAATTAAGGCTTTCATATGGTTGATTGTGCTTATCAAATCAACACCAATAATCTGTTGCAGATCAGGAGACCTTTGAAGGCCTTCTCCAGATGTTTGCGTGCTATATTCTATTTGAATTCTGGAGTGGCGCCTCACCTATTTTTACACTGTTATTACATGCTTGGAGAATCAGGAATAAATTATTTGGCGTGATGGGAGAATCTTGGGTCTGCTTGGCATCGGTGGAGGAAGGCTATTTCTTTTGAGGTGTTCGGTAGAAGGAAGGAGAGGGTTACACTTTGGAAATGCGGTATTTTTGCAGTGTTGTGGGTATTATGGTTTTGGAGCGTAATGCACAGATTTTTTCAGGTAGAAAATTGAATTGGCAGCTTTATGGTGTGTTAGTCTTGGTTGCTTTAAGGGAGTTAGTTTTTTGGAGGTTCAGCAAGAATGGAGGAATCTTTTGCACTGAATATTATTATTATTATTATTAATTTTTTTTTTCCAATTTTTTGTTTGATTAGTTTATTTTTTCTGGATTATTCCAGAATTTTGACTGGAGAAGTTTTTTTTCTTCATTGTGTGAATTCTACTCATCATCAACAAAATCTCCTCTTTTGTTAGAAAAGAAAAAATGCAAGCTTGTTTCTTATCTCGTGACTTGTGAGCAACTCTTGCTAAGATCATTTCAAATAGACTTGGTAGTCCTGTGGAATATCACATTGGCTGTCACTCTTGGCTCCATACAGTTCCTCAATGCCTATTAAAGGATTGTATAATTTGTATCATTTTCCTTTATCCATTCCTTATAAACTTTTGTTTCAGAGGATGGTGGAGATTGGACCATGTGCTCAATTTACTATCTGCCACCATAACAAATATTTTGAGGAACCAGTTTACTTGGGACTTGGGGGCTGTTTTGTATCATTTCTATTTTCTGTTTTTGTTTTTGCACAGGGAAGGAACAGATTATGACAACGGGTTTGTATATGTTGCTAGTATGTTTTCTAAAAGAATTGAAAATCAGATTTTATGGTTTTCAATTATTTTGGTGACATATTGCCATGGTACTTTAATATCCAGAATTAAATTGTGGACCAAAATTTTCATTTTGTGCATAAATTTTTTTTTTTTTTTAAAAAATAGAAATAAAATGACCATGTGAATTAAAATGTAAATAAAATAAAAATATCCATAAAATTTCTAAAGAACTTGATGAAAAAATAGTAAGTCATTTAAAACATATTTTTATTATTTTTCAATTGTCATGTACAATAAGATTGTTCTTGTAGCACTAAAAAGTGAAATGTGAAATATAATAATTAATAAAATAATCACAATAAGTTGTATTTTTATTTTAATATTTCTAATTTGTATTAATTTGTATTTTTATTATTTTAATCATATTTTTTAACTGTTGTTTGATTCAAGGAGATAAATGAGCATTTGCTCAATCAAGTTTTTAATTTGTTCGAGCTTTAGAATTATTAACCAGTTCGTTGGCTTTCGGTTTTCAGTTTTTAATTTTGGTTTTTGATTTTCGTTTATGGTTTTTTTTTTTTTCTTCCACAAGGATAGAAAAACACCATAACGTAACTTGTACATTTACATTATCACTTTGCACTGTCAGAAGAGGACATGAGAACCACTCTCAAGGGCCCACAGCAAACCGGGAAGATAAAAAGAGTGCAAATATTTGTGGGTTGGGGGGGGGGGGGGGCAGGTAAGGTGGAGAATGCAGAATTAATCAGAATCTACAATGCAATCACAACTGGTAATGGTAACAGATGCATGAGGGGGAATGCTTAAGCACATAGTCCCTTCAGAGCGCACACAAACTAGAAACTTTAGATAAACCTGGGTTGCTCACCACATTGAAATCTGCTGGCAACAATGAAATGTAACAGGGACTATTGCTTTGCAAGACCAACCACTCTCACAAATAATTGGAGACATCCAAACAGCTGATGCAGGATCTAACAATCACATGCTGTTCACAGAATAATTGTCCTCGCATTAGAGGCAGGTCATGAGCACTCACAAGACATGCATATGACTGACCAGAAAAGAGTCAGAAACCCTAACCAACTCTCAAACCACAAAAGGAATTTCTAATTTTAAAGGGAATGTTTGGTCCGTGGCACCTTTCAACATTCTTGGAAATGTGATGCTCATGATTGTTTGGTCTAGGACTGTGCAAATGGTTGGTTTGGTTGGTTCGAAGGTGGAAAGTGGAAAACTGAAATCTTTCTGTGCAGTGGGCAGTCAAAACTGAAACAAGCGGAAATGTTCAGTTCAGTCTGAACATGGTGAAAATCAAACTGACTGATTTACAACTGAACCTTGCTAAAGCCGAGCTTTCCACAGAAACCCAAACTTCCTTCTGCAAACTGATTAAACCGAACCTATTGAAAAAAATGATCACTACCAGTATGGGCTGGCTGTGCAATCATGCATTTTACAGTGCGAATATAATGCAATAACTTTTAATATTTATTTTACTATACAATCTGAGCAGGTAAAAATAATGTGAACGACAGAACAAGAAAAAAACCTGCAAGGCTGCGACAACTGAGGAAGACCAAAGATGAGGAAAATGGTCTGCAAGTTGCAATGGGTTGTCACGGCAAAGCCAGAAAGCTGAGGCATTGAGTGGTGAAGATGAGGTAGGCCTGCAAGTTGTGATGGGCTGTTCGCTGTCATGGCAAGGTCGGAAGGCCGAGTGGCGAAGATGAGGAAGACCAAAGACAGAAGGCTGAAGGTCAAAGATGACGAATTGTGCAACGATGGCTGGTGGATTTCGTTCAAAGATTCACAAATCACAGATTCACTTATGTAGTGTAGTCATAGGATTTTTGGCAGGGGCCAGGGGGAATTGGGGCAAGTGGGTAATCCTAATTTCCTATAGAATCCAGAACTTAGAAGCTGAAAGGGACGGGGATTTGGGGTTATTGGGTTTGGGTTAATACGTATTGCAGTATTGACCTATTCCTATTGGGTTTCATTGGGCGCTTGGGCTGCTCTTGGCCTCTTCCTGCCCGCTGGGCTTGGCCACATGTTAGTGAATGGAAATTTCAGTTTTTGACCAGTACTGAAAATGGGCTGCAAAACTGGAAACAGGACTGATTTTTTTTTTTTTGGTTCTAAATTTGGAATTGAACCGAACCAATAACATTTCAAAACTGAAACGAATGATCTGAAACAGTTTGGTTTGGTTGGTTGTTTCGGTTCAAAACAAAATTTACACAGCCCTAATTTGGGCACCAGCATCTTAGATGGCTGATCCTAGGAATGAAAGATTCCAAGAAAACATGGGCAGGCATCCCATTCTCACCCTGCTTCGTTGGTAATTTTCATGGGAATCTATTCCTATGGGAATTCTACTTTTGGGACCAGACTACCCACACAATTTTTTGTGATATCAATGCCCCTATAATATAGTATTATTGCAGGTTACTATTATATTTAAAATAATAATTATTAATAAAATGAAAGTATTTTTATTATTATTGTGTTATAAAATATAATATAATGATTAATATTTAGAAACCGTACTGCCCTCAATTATTTCAGTTAATTGGATTATTTAATTGTTTATTTTTTTAACTTTATGATGTTGAAAATTTTAAGTCAGATTTAATAGAGTATGTATTCTAAGTAGGTTTTGTGTTGAAGATCTAATTATTCTTTATATATTATTTATATAAATGTCAAGTGTATAGTAGTTATCTTCTTGAAATGCCTATTCACCTGTTGAACTAAACATTGATGTGGAAATTATGTGTACATTTCTAGGAATCTAACAATGAAAAACGATATATATATATATATATATATGGCAGAAATCCCAATTCGTGAATGAGATTCTTGGAAATGTCGTTTATAGGAATATTTTTGTGTTGCCAACCAAATTCCCCCCTATGGGGAAGAAGTAGGGAGGTTTAGGTGGAAAGAAAAGAGAATACGCAAAATCAGATTGACTAGCTTGGAGAAGCTTATTGCCCTGTTAACACGTCAACTTGTCAAGTCACCATTCCCCCTGAAGGGGTAAGCTTTAGGTTGTTGGTCAATAATGTATGTCAAGCCTTAAGACGACTCCACATGTGTACACATGGAGATATAAACCAATAATGAATTACTCCCATTATGGGGAATATGAAAATGTTTAACAGATCGACAATAAACACGGGCAACAAAAATTGAATCTATGACCTCCTGGAAAATATGGTTCTAATACAAACCTGGTAAATCTGATTTGGTCTAGAAACAATAAAATGTTAGGGGTGATGCAGGTAGAAGTGAGAGAGGAAGAAGAGGATGCATGGTCATCCAGCAGAGAGCAATAGTCGATCGTTCTTCTTTCCTCTCAGAATGCTGGCCTGGTATGTATTGTGACCTATGAAAAAAGTACCCCTAAATTGGTGAACCTATGACACCCAAACCTGCAGCCAACACTGTAAATGCTTTCACCATTTACTTTTTTCACAATTTGAATTTCATGACTGGAGTGCTTCCAGTTTTGTTTCCTCACCATTTAACTCTTCTGCAATTTACTTAGCCCTGGTTGTGGATTTGCCAGCGTGGGATCTCAGCAACTAGACATGATTTTGGCAACATTGTTGTGCTGATGCGCATAAGCATAATAAGATGTTTGAGCCTTAGACTGTACAGCAGAATGGCAGATACATAATCATGTGCAGTGAAACACCCCCAAGCCAAAAACGATGTTAATAAATGGTCTTTGTTTGCTCTTGCCCTGGCTGAATAGTCTAGTACCAATTATTTGGGCTGATTTCACAGCAACTTTTTGGCGGTTTCCATGCTTCCTTGCTAGAGTTGCCAGGCATTCTTGACTCGTCATCTCTCTCTCTCTCTCTCTCTCTCTCAAGTCTGCTTTCCATTCCTTGTTAACCAGTGGAAATTAAAGATCACATGGGATGGTATGGATTTGATTGAGATATTTTGATTGGTTTTAGCAGTTGTAATTTCTTCCTTTTAAAGCTTGAGGGTGGGTGTGGTGCCTGTCAAAATATGAGGGAAGAAAGCAAGTGGAGGTAACAGAATAAATAAAAGGTGCAGAATAAATTAAACCAACAGGAAAACCAAGTTTGGGGTGGCTTTGGATAAGTTTTTAAAGATTTTTTTATTTTTTTTCCCATATGAAATGATTGCCCTATGATTAACAACATTTTACTATAAATCCACTGAAAGAAGTTAAATAAAATTTCCTTGCAAGAGTTAATTATTATTTTAAATGATTTAGTGCATGAAGAAGCCTTATTATGGTTGACCAAGGTCGAGGGGTGTAAAACCTTAAGGGCTCTGACTCTACAGTCACTAGACTCCGTGCACGATGTTGAACCTCACTACATATCAACCAACCCTTGCATTCTTTTAAAGAATCCTTAGCATAATGAGCAAATACACCCTTGGTTCTTAGACTCTTTAGCAGCATCCAACAACCAAATTCACCGCACAACTGTTAGTCTAACATTTGCGAAGATTTCTCCAAAGAAGTATATGAAACTTTGAGGAAAGAAACTCTCCACGGAAGAGAAGCACAAACCTTGTACTGGCCAAAAATTTCAATTGCACCAAGATGAAAGACGATGCAGAAACATTTAGGCATTGCATGACGAGTCTAATAGCATAAAAGTCATTGATTACCCATGTTTGAGCATCCAGTTTTACATTTACATTCTATTTTGCTAGATATAGACTGCACATGATACCCTCATAATTCTTAATTCATGTTAAATTTCAAATATGATTTCTTAGCATTGGTTGGTTTTGAATTTTTGTTTAACATTTACTTGAAATTTTAGGTAACCAAACGTTTGGAAGAATTGAAGATGGAATATGAGAAAAGAAATGTGAAGCCAATCCAATCTTTGGAATGTAGCGAAAAGCAGGAACAGCCTGTGGAAATGCGTTAACGCGGTGTCTGATTAAAAGGGAGCTATAGTCCAAGTGGTCTCTCCTTAGGGTCTCTGATTCTTTTATTATTTACCATATATAGTCCAGGTAAATCTGTATCGAAACTTGACTTGTCCTTGGCGTGTTTGCTATGAGGTGCATGTTGAATATTTTGTTTGTTTTGCTGGCTGGGTGTCTCAGAAATATCTTGTGTAAGCCCCAAGCGACAAACTCCATGGTTGGAGTTTGGGACTGAAATCTTAAGTTTGAACTTAAGAGAAGACGGAAGGGGTATAGGAGGAGAGATGGCTACCTCCTGTTATGTGTCGAGGTCAACCCCACAGGACCTTTTGTTTTTGAAGAGAAGAAGAAGAAACATATTCTATGAACAGTATGGTGAGATCTAGCATCGTTGTACCCACCCATCTTATCTTTTATGTATATAATCCATCAGACAAGTGCATCAATGTCTATATGTTTGTTTTTTTTGAAAAAAATAGTTAATTTTTTATACTTTATTTTTATTCATTTTTATAATTAAATTTTTTTTTTTCTACATTAACTTTTCTATCCCACTGATTTTTTGTCAGTTGGGTGAAGTTTGGTCAATGGTAAATTTTATACTTGAAATTATAGAGTATGTGTTTGATGCTAAAAAAAGGGTTGCGAGTACATGTTAAGAGCTGGTAATTGAATGTCTCTGTTTCATAAAGCTATATGGTATACTAGATGAGTACACACACGCACACATACACTTATTGCATTGGATTTATATATTGTTGGAAGGTGGAAGCACTCTATGCATTTAACAAATCTTTATTTATTTTGTGCCATAAATTCGTTTTTTATATTTTTGTCTTTTTATCTATGACTTAATTAAATTTATGGTCCAATGACTAAAATTGGATCATTATTACAATGTGAATTATTATAAAGTATTGGATAAAATGCAATCTTATAATTTGTTTTTATCTAGATGTTAAATTTATTATAACATTTAAAATATTGAAAAATAGAAAAAGAAGGAATTATATAGAATTAGTTTGTAATTATAACATATTTATGTGTTAGTGTAATTGAACATAGAATAAGACTAGGAATGAGGATTTTAGAAAATTAATTTGGTTTTATGTTTGAGAGATCAACAATAGGAGATATAATATCTTTTAAGAAGCTTAATAGAAAAATTTAGGAGAAAGAAGAGGGACATGCATATGGTTTTTATTGATATTAAAAAAAAAAAGGCATATGATAAAGAATATATGGAAGTTATTTAATGGATCTTAGAAAAGAAAAGGGTATAGTAGTTATTTTAAAGTCATTGAGGATATGTATGATAGAATGGTGACTAGCATTAGGATTGTGGGAGGAGAAGATATAAAAGTTCTAATTACAATATTTCCTCATTTGGTTTGCGGAATGAAATTAAAGTAGCAAAGGATTCAAGGGAAATTAAAGTAGGAAAGGAATCAGGAAGAATGCAATCAAAATAGGAATGGAATTGCTTCTTGTTTAGTAATAATTAATGATTATAGGTTTCAATTTCTTTCTAACGATTAGTATTTGTCAATCATTTTTATAATGGAATGAAAAATAAGTCATTTTTTAATTAAAAATCTTGAATATATAATTATTTAATTTTGAACTATTATTTTTATTTTATAATAGTGATTTTTATTAGTTTTAATATTATTTATTATTATTATTTTTATTTTTTATGCTATTTATTAGCCTTCAAATAATAATAATAATAATAATAATAATAATAATAATAATTATTATTATTATTATTATTATTATTATTGTTGTTGTTGTTATTTTATAGTAATAATTATTATTGTCATTGTTATTATTATTAGTTATTAATATTTTATTATTTTTGTTATAATTATTGTCCTTAAAATAGTACTAATTATTATTTTTGCACTAGATTTGATTCTTTTTGGGTCAGTGAGGTCAGGTTCCATATCTGGAGGGAAATGGATATGGGTAGAGGCACTAAGGTATAGTATATCAGGAGGTGAGGAAGAGGACGAAGCCATGAATATCAGTGGTATGGCTTGGTGGCTGGTAATGAGGAAGGCTGTTTTCCTGGGGCGAGATAGCATGTCTGCGAGAACATTATGGTCGCCTTTTATATGCTTCACGGAGAAGTCATATTGGGAAAACCAGTCTTTCAATCTGAGAATCTGCGGATCAGGGAGAATCTTATTGTGGAATTCAAGCATCTTCGGAAACGATGAGTTGTCCATTTCAATAGTGAAGTGCTTTGATCTGACATAAAAGTCAAATTTTTGGATTCCATTTTTCACCGCAATTATCTCCTTGAATACGGTGTGATAATGTTTCTGCGATTCTTTGAATTCTCCGCTTGCGTGTCCACAGTAGGTTCTTCTGTTGTCCTTATCTTCAAGTAATAATGCACCCCAAAAATGATCACTTGCGTCTGATTGGAGGATAAGATGGCCGGTAGATGGAATAGTCAGAGGCGGTGGATCCTTTGTAGCTTTTTTCAAATGTCTGACAGCACTTGTCTGATCAGGGCCCCATGGTGGAGGCTTCTTTTTCAACAGCTGTGACAGGGAGCTGGTGTGATGGCTTGCGTGCGGGATGAAGTCTCTGATATAATTGATTATGCTAAGAAATTGTTGAATTTCCTTGACAGAAAGATTAGTATCTGGAAACTTCAATAATTGTTTCGCGAGATGTGGACCTGGGCAGATAGTACCGTGGGAAATTTTCATCCCCAGAAAATCAATTTCTTTTTGTCCAATCACGCTTTTCTTTTCTGATAACATGATCCCGTACTGTGATGCCAGCTGGTGGAAATGTTCAAGAAGCTGATGGTGATCTGCATGACTTTTTGAAAACAGTAAGATATCATCAATGTATATCAAGGTACTATGCAGAATAGGATTGAAGATCCTAGTCATTGCTTTTTGAAACAGTGATGGCGCGATCTTTAAACCGAAAGGTAAAACTGTCCATTGGAATTGTTCATTCGGTATGTAGAACGATGTCTTGTATCTGTCATCTGGGTGAATACCAAGTTGCCAAAATGCACCTTTGAGATCGAACTTTGAAAATATCTGTGCTTCAGCAAGATGGATGAACTGTGTTCTGGCTTTTGGAATAGGGAACTTGTCATCCCTGATGAACACGTTCAAGGGCTTGTAATCAATAACCAATCTCTTTTTTCCTCTGATCTTCTCTGATCTTTTTTCAACATAGAATGCTTGACATGCCTAAGAGGAATTGGTTGTTTCAATGAGACCTTGTCTTAGTAAAGAATAACATTCTTCTCTGGCAAGCTTAAGGTCTGAAGGAGACATTCCCGGATGTGTAGCTTTAGTTGGACTAACATCTTCATTAAGCTTGAAGGGAATGTGGATGAAGAACTCTGGGTTTTTCCAAAGTGGATGATCATGAATAAACTGATCATGACTTTCAGCACATAACTTCAGAAGTTTGTTTTGGATGGACTGGAAATCTGGACAGGAATACGAAAGAGAATAAATCTTGTTTGTCTGGGTAAAAGGCTTGAATTTTCTTTTGTACTTAATTCTAGTGGGAAGAATCCTTAATGATTTCGAAAGACAATAAACATCCCATCCTAAAAGAACATCCTTTTGAGGAAGTGGACTACCGATTACCTGAGTCCAAATGATGCAATTAGGAAGGAGTTTAATCCCAATTTTGTTTTTGGAAATCAAGGAGGTTGTAAAGATTTGATCATTAGCTGCTCTGAAAAACTGAGTGTGGGAAGACCAACAGTCTGGAGGTAAGACTTTAGGATTGATCATGGTCTTGTGAGATCCTGTATCAATGAATGCAACAGCAGGAATAGGTTTACCGTGTTTTTCAGGAAGGAGCTGGATCTGGACATGAGGACTGATTTGAGGATTCTGGGAGAATAGAACAGGTTGGACTGGTTGAATCTGAAAAGATTCGTCTGTCTGATAATCATTGTCTGAATCAGAAGTTTCTGAATCAGTGAGGACAAGAACTGTATCTTCTGTCATCTCTTCTTGCTCTGAAAGAATAGATTCTGCATCTGCATCTAATTCTTCATTTTGTAACTGTTGAGCAAGCTTTGCAGATTTTGTCCTGTTCTTTGGGCACTGTTTTGCATAGTGTCCTTTCTTCTTGCAGATGAAACAGCGAGGAGATTTGTCATATCCTCTACTGTTCTTCTTCTTGAAGAATCTGAATCTTTTCTTCTTTCTGTGATCTTTCTTTGAAAGTCTGTCAGAACCGTAGTCTTTGAAATGCTTCTTCTTTTTGGGACTACAGATGCAATTCTTCTCTTTGCATTTGATCTGTAAATAGGGTTTTTTGCATTGCTTTGTGAATTTATGGTTCTGCTTGATCATCTTTGAGAACAGTTGATAGAGTGTCACATAACTTCTCAAGAGCTGTGAGTGCCAGTTGATGAATTTCTCCAAGAGAGATTTCTTTGAGAGGTCGAGAGAGTGAAGCGATCTTTCTCTGTAAGTCTGGCTGGATATCTTCTGGTAATGAATTAATATAAACTTGTCTGAGATTATCATCATGAAATCCACCAAGAAGATAATACCGTTTAGACATTCTTTGATAATGAAAATCAAGATCCTTCTTCTTTAAAGAGCAACATCTCATTTCAAAATATTCTTGACGAACAACATTGGCATGAATGTCTGGATCACCGACAAATTCTCTGTAGAGTGTTCCCAAGGCGAAGGAGGGAATCTGGGAATTAATGTCACTTGTCTAAATTCACCAAGACTTTGGAACCAATCTCTTAGTGTACCAGTAAATCTGGATGTAAATTCAACAAGAACTGATTATAGAAGTACTGAGGTGCAAATAGCTGAAAGGGGAAAATTTATTAACCATGGATTCTCATTCACAAAGCTCAGAAATTACACCTGCTCGACTCTCTTATTCCATCTCTTTACCCTCCACTATCAAGAAAACCACTTCTTCAAAGATTACAAACCTAGTAGAATACTCGTACATTCCTGACTCTGCACAAATACAGGAAACCTCTCTTCCTCTTGTAAATCCTTACAATATATTTAGAAGAAAAAGGTCTTTAGCTAATCAAGTTCGTACTTTGCTTATTTCTCACAACCGACCACAAGTCAAAGAGTTTGTACAGACAACCGCTCTTGACAAGTGCCTTATTCCAGCCACAACCAAAGAACAGTATGTCGATCTTGAGCTTGATCAAGATCTCATCAACCAGTGGATTCGAGAAGGCTACACGCATCTTCACTTTGGTGCTGTCAGACTCCTTCTGACACTCCATGGCAGAAAAGGTCTTCCGGTCACCGCCAGGATCACTTTGCTGAATACGACGTATACGCAGTATGAACATGCAGCCATCGGTACCTCGCTAACCACTCTCCAAGCTGGTAGCGTGTGTCTCACTTTCTTTCCAAACTTCAACATTCCTCTTAGAGACAAGAACCTGAGGAACTGTATGAAGGTTCAACTGCAAATCACTGGCGCTCCACAAGTCTCATCAGCCTACATGGCTACTCTGCATCATCAACTGATCTACAGACTCCAAGATCACGCCGTTGATCTTCCTCTACCAGGACAGTCTGAAGATACCATCCTGATCACTGCGGAACGAGAAGACGATGTTCCAACCATACTACAGATCCCACGTCAAATCCCTAGAGAAGAACTGAAAGATCTCATTCCTCTTGAATGGATCTCCAACTATGAGCAGCTTCATCAACAATCTTCACCTATCCATCTTTCAGATCCAAAATTCCATAGACTTCCATATGGTACGGTAAAGACAGTATTCAACCTGAAAGATACAGTATCATCCAGTACACCTCCGGTGTTCCAATCATTAATGATCAGACCTGTTACTTTCGAGGATGACATTCCCATGTTGAAGTAGACGGATCTCCCATCTATACGGACAAGATTGAAGGTCACTTCATATGGGATGTTGACCCATCCATGTGCGATCCAGATTGCTCATGTCGCCAAACACAAAAAAGAGAAACTAAACCATCCTGCAAACCTTTCTCTCCCAACAGAAAACCCGATGACCCATCCAGCCCATGGATAGGCATCTGACGCCCAGATCCAAAACCAAAACCCTTGTGGATTTACGATAGAGCCCTTGAAATTCTTCGAGAAGAAGGTCTCCTTCCTCCTGAAGAACCTGAACCAGAACCCTACCAAACCCCAGTTTCTAAACTTCCAGAAACTCAACCAATACCCTGTTTTATGGCTTCTCCATATGATAAACAATTTCCACCATTGGAACCCAGATCATACGATTCCAACCTTCACTCTAGACCATTCATTCAACCCTCTGAAGTTCAACCAGACGGATCAAGGAAACTTCCATCTCAAGCTGAACAAGTTCTGAACTGGCAAACCCAGAATGCTAGAACACAGAACACAACGCTGAATGCCATTGACAACAAAGTTGACAGACTCATCAACCATGGCGCTCAAATGAATCAACGATTTGATAACCTTGATTCCAGAATTGAAGCATTATATGATGATCTTAAAAGAAGAATCGATGTTCTTAGTTCTGAACTCAGACATTTCATCCCTGAAGGATACTTTGGATCCTTATTCAGTGCTAAAGAAGAAGAAATCAGAAGACTCAGAGAAGAAGTATCACAGATTGAACGAGAATATCGTCCAGCTTCGACACCAACCTACACACCTAAAGCCTTTCCATATTCTCCATCATATTCCTTCATTCCACAGTCACCACCAACACCATCTTACAGACAGCCTGATTACTCCAAACATTTCAAATCTACTGCTGAAATTCTGAGAAAATATTCCTTTATTCCAGCAGCTCCTGTTGCTCGCAGATCTCCAATTCCAGCAAAACCTTTACCACCTGAACCTATTCATCAGCCTCCTGAACATGTTGATCAGAAACTCAAAAGCCCATTTGTTTCACCTGATCAATCTCCATCCTTCCTTGCTGATCCAATTCCTGAAATTCGTACTGAAGACAACAGTGATGTTTCCACTGAAACTGAAACATCATCCTCATCCTCAGATTAAGAGATCACTGATCTCACCAACATGATGATGGCATCTCCTACAGAACCAGGATCGTCCAGAACTCAAGAATTCCATGACGAGTCCGATACCACAGTCCCTATTGTGGAAGAACCCTCGGAAGCCACCTCGGCTCCTCCTCAATCGGCTCCTCATCATTCAAACAACAACTCATGGTTCTCTTTTGACGGATTACCTCCAACCAAATGGAGAGACAGAATTGGTGAATTCGGTGCATGGATTGATCTCCAACTCTCAAAGCCCGGGAACACATTACAATCAGTTCTTGTAGTTTTTGTTTGATTATTATTTTTTATTATATTGTGATAGTGATTATTTTTAGTGTAATTATTTTCCGTTGTTGTTATTACTATTTTATTTTTATAATAATAATTATTATCCTTAAAGTAATTATTATTTTTCCCTTTTATTATTATTGTTCTTCTTATTATTTTACAATAAGAAATATTATTTTCATCATAGTTATTATTAATTATTATTATTATTATTTTTAATTATTATTATTATTTTGGATTTTTTTGTTATTTATAATGTTCTTGTTATTCTTATTTGAATTTTAATAAATATTATTATTAGTTATTATTGTTATTGTAATTATAATTAGTTATTGTTTTTATAATAATAATAAGTAGTATTATTATATTATAGTTGTATTTGTTTGATTATTATTTTTTATTATTTTCCTAATTGTGATTATTAATAGTGTAATTATTATTGTTTTTTGTTGTTATTATTATTATTATTATTATTATTATAAAGTAGATATTTTAAAGTTATTGAGGATATGTATGATAGAATGGTGGCTAGCATTAGGATTGTGGGAGGAGAATATAAAAATTTTCTAATTACAAGAACTCCTCGTTTGGTTTACAGAATGAAATTAAGTAGCAAAAGAACTAAGGGAAGAGGAATGGAATTGCTTATGGAATGCAATTCCTTGCGTTTGGTAAGTCATAATGAATGATTATACGTTTCAATTTCTTTCTAACGATTGGTATTTTTCAATGATTTTTATAATGGAATGAAAAATAAATCATTTTTTTAATTAAAATCTTGAATATATAATTATTTAATTTTGAACTATTATTTTTATTTTATAATACTAATTTTTATTAGTTTTAATATTTTTTATTTTTATTATTATTTTTATGTTTATGCTAATTATTAGCCTTAAAATAATAATAATAATAATAATAATAATTGCTATTATTATTATTATTATTGTTGTTGTTGTTATTTTATAGTAATAATTATTATTGCCATTGTAATTATTATTAGTTATTAATATTTTTTATTATTTTTGACAGTTAGTCCTTAAAATAGTACTAATTATTATTTTTGCACTTCTTATTATTATTTTCATCATTTTATGGTAATAAATGTTATTGTTAGTTTTTATTATTGTTATTGTAATTATTATTAATTGTTATTGTTTTTATAATAATAATAATAACAATAAGTATTATTGGTATTGTAGTTTTTGTTTGATTATTATTTTTTATTTTTTTGTAATAGTGACTATTGTAAGCGTAATTATTTTCCTTTGTTGTTATTACTATATTATTTTTATACTAATTTTTATTATCCTTAAAGTAATTTATTATTTTTTCCTTTATTATTATTATTATTATTATTGTTCTTCTTATTTTACAATAATAAATATTATTTTTATCATAGTTATTATTAGTTATTATTTTTTATTATGTTTATAATAATTATTATTATTTTGGCTTTTTTTATTTTTTTTATGATGTTCTTGTTATTATTATTTTAATTTTAATAAATATTATTATTAGTTATTAGTGTTATTGTAATTATTATTAGTTATTTTTTTATAATAATAATAACAAGTAGTATTATTATTTTATTGTTGTTTTTGTACGATTATTATTTTTTATTATTTTCATAATAGTGATTATTAATAGTGTAATTATTATTGTTTATTGTTGTTATTATTTTTATTATTTTTATTGTATAGTAGATATTTGTAAAGTTATTGTGGATATGTATGAGAGAATGGTGACTGGCATTAGGATTGTGGGAGGAGAATCTAAAAAATTTTCTAATTACAAGAGCTCGTCATTTGGTTTGCGGAATGAAATTAAAGAAGCAAATGAACCAAGGGAAGAATAGAATCAAGGTAGAAATGAAATTGTTCATGGAATGTAATTCCTTGCGTTTGATTAGTAATAATGCATTAGTATAGGTTTCAATTTCTTTCTAATGATCGGTATTCTTCAATGATTTTTATAATGGAATGAAAAATAAGTCATTTTTTTATATTAAAAATATTGAATATATAATTATTTAATTTTGAACTATTATTTTAATTTTATAATAGTGATTTTTATTAGTTTCAATATTATTTTTATTGTTATTATTATTTTTATGCTAATTATTAGCCTTATAATAATAATAATAATAATAATAATAATAATAATAATAATTATTATTATTATTATTATTATTATTATTATTATTATTATTATTATTGTTGTTGTTGTTGTTATTTTATAGTAATAATTATTATTGCCATTTTAATTATTATTAGTTATTAATATTTTTATTATTTTTGTAATAATTATTGTCCTTAAAAGAGTAATAATTATTATTTTTGCACTTATTATTATTTTCCTCATTTTATTACTATTTATAGTAATAAATATTATTATTAGTTTTTTATTATTGTTATTGTAATAATTATTAATTGTTATTGTTTTTATAATAATAATTACAATAGTATTATTGGTATCGTAGTTTTGTTTGATTATTATTTTTTATTATTTTGTAATAGTGATTATTGTTAGTGTAATTATTTTCCATTGTTGGTATTACTATATTATTTTTATAATAATTATTGTCCTTAAATTAATTATTATTTTTAGCTATTTTATTATTATTGTTCTTGTTATTATTTTACAATAATAAATATTAATTTTTTCATAGTTATGATTAGTTATTATTTTTTATTATGTTTATAATAATTGTTATTATTTTGGCTTTTTTTTGTTATTTATAATGTTCTTGGATTTATTATTATTTTAATTTTAATAAATATTATTATTAGTTGTTATTATTGTTATTGTAATTATTATTAGTTATTGTTTTTATAATAATAATAACAAGTAGTATTATTATTTTATTGTTGTTTTTGTTTGATTATTATTTTTTATTATTTTTATAATTGTGATTATTAATAGCGTAATTATTATTGTTTCTTGTTGTTATTATTATTTTTATTATTTTTATAATAATTATTATCCTAATAATAATAATAATAATAATAATTTTTTTTTTACCTTTTTTAATTATTATTGCTCTTGTTATTATTATTTTATAATAATAAATATTATTTATATTGTAGTTATTATTATTTATTTTTTATTATTTTTATGATAATTATTATCCTTAGCATTATTATTATTATTATTATCATTATTATTATTATTTTGGATTTTTTATTATTAATATTGTTCTTGTTGTTATTATTATTTTATAGCAATAAATATTATTTATTTTTATTGCATTTATCATTAGTTATTATTTTATTATAATAGTAATAATAATTAGTGTTATTAGCATTTGTTGTTTTTAGATTTATTTATTTTATTACAAAATGAGACAAATTGAAACAAAGGTGAGCACCGGAAGATGAAAGATCAGTATAGAAAATAGAGGGAGGTGATGAGGTGATGAAAGGACTTTAGGAATTCGTCCTCTTTTCTTACAATTAGAACTGTACACCATGAGCAAGATAAAAAGGGAGAAGGAATAATAGAATGAGAGAATCTCGAGCAAACAAAAATAACTGACTAAGCAAAAAAAAAAAAAAAAAGAATAACAGAAAAAAGAATAACAGATTTGTTGAAGCCATTCACGTGGGGTCCCTTCCTTTAGGTTTCTGGTGTGAGCTAGGGAGCTGAGCTAGAGTTTGAGCTGGAACTGAAGACTGGGCATCTTCAATTCGTAATAGCCCCCCACAAGATGAGAGTAGATGTTTTTCTACTCCCATCTTGGACAGGTGAGAATAAAATAGGGAAGAGGCTATATATAGGTTTGGTGAACATATCTGCCATTTGCGAGTTGCTGCTGACATGGTGAGTAATCAGACTACCATCTTGAATTTTTTCGCGAATAAGATGACAATCTAACTCAATGTGCTTTGTACGTTCATGGAATACTGGGTTTGCAGCAATGTGTAAGGCAGCCTGGTTATCACATAAGAGAGTGGCAGGTTGAGGATGAGGCACTTGAAGATCATTCGAAAGATAACGGATCCAAGTCAATTCGCAGCATACCATTGCCATGGCTCTGTCTCTGCCTCTGCAGAAGACCTGGAGATAGTGTTTTTCTTTTTGGACCTCCAAGAGATCAAAGAAGAATCAAGGAAAACAGAGTAGCCGGTTATGGACTTCCGGCTATCAGGACATGAACCCCAATCACTGTCACTATAAGCCTTCAGCTATAAATTGGAATTTGATGGATAGAAGATTCCTTTACCTGGTGCTATCTTGATATATCTAAGAATCATGTGTGCTGCATTTAGATGAGGGACTCGTGGAGTTCCCATGAATTGGCTGAGAAGTTGGACAAAATAAGAAAGGTCTGGTCGAGTGATGGTCAAGTACATAAAATGGCCAATGAGTCTTCTATAAATGGTGGGATCTCGAATAGGTTCTCCCTCATCTCTTGACAACTTGAGATTTTGATCCAAGGGGATTTTAGCAGGTGTAGACCCAATGGTTCCCGCATATGATAGAATTTCCAATGCATATTTTTGTTGACAAAGATGAATTCCCTTTGCTGATCATGCAACTTCGATGCCAAGAAAGTATTTGAGTTGCCCAAGATCTTTGATTTTAAACTTTTCATTCAAAGCTCCCTTAAGTTCTTCAATAGATCTCATGTCATTGCTGGCCATAATTATATCATCAACATAGACTAAGATGGTAGTGAAGGAACCATTATACATTCAAGTAAACAAGCTATAATCTCCTTTAGATTGAGTGTAACCATGCTGGATGATGAAGGATGACAGTTTGGCATACCATTGCCTCGAGGGATGTTTAGGGCCATACAAACTTTTAAGCAGCCTGCAGACCTTTGTTTCATCTGATGTGGGATAACCAGGTGGCAGCTTCATGTACACTTCTTCATTAAGATCACCATGAAGGAAGGCATTGTTGACATCGAATTGATGTAAATGCAAGCCTTTGATTGCTGCCAATGCTAGTAAGGCTCTGACAGATACTATCTTAGCTACCAGGGAGAAAGTTTCATGATAGTCTATGCCTTCTTCCTGTGTGTATCTCTTGCAGACCAATCTGGCCTTGTATCGTTCAATGGTCCCATTAGCATTGTATTTTATCCTGTAAACCCATTTGCATCCAATGGCTTGCTTACCAGGAGGAAGATTAGTGATAACCCAGGTTTTATTATGTTCAAGAGCTACAATCTCAGTCTGCATAGATTTCTCCCAATTAGGATTATCAACAACATCATGATATGAATGAGGTTTAGTGTTTTTAGTGATTGAGGTGAAAAAAGTCTTGTGTTTAGGTGAAATGTTATGATAAGATAAAGTGGCCCAGAGAGGAGAAGGACTACTTGGAGCTGCAGGACCTTGTTCCTTGTTGGACTCCTGTGAATGGGTGAGAGAGCTAGCGGAGCTAGCTTGCTGACAGATGAAGTGCTTAAGGTGGGATGGTGGCCTCTTGGTTCTAGTAGATCTTCGTGGGAGATGAGGGCTGCCTATAGTGTGGTCTGAGGTCTCACTAGGAGGTTGACGTGATGTTGAAGGCTGACTTGGTGTATTTTGTGGGTTGTTAGGTTCTGCAGTGGCTTCTGCTGGTGTAGGAGAGTCTTCATAGGAGAAGTCCACAATAATAAGCTGAGGAAAGGGAAGTTGAGTAGTAGGGACAGAAGAGGCTTCTCTAGATTGGAAGGGGAAAACGTCTTCATGAAAAGCGGCATTCCTTGAGATGAGAATTCTTTTAGTTTGGAGGTCCAGTAGTTTGTATCCTTTTACCCCAAAGGGGTATCCCAAGAAAATGCACTTTCTGGCTCGAGCATCAAACTTGTGTCTGTTATTTGAAAGAGTTGAGGCAAAGGCTAAGCAACCGAAGACTTTGAGGTGGGCATATGCAGGCTTGGCTTTAAAAAGGAGTTCAAAAGGACTTTTGGACTTTAAGATCACAGATGGGGTTCGATTAATGAGGTAGACTGCTGTCAGCACACAGTCACTCCTATATCTAACAGCAAGTCCACTTTGGAATCTTAAGGCTCTTGCAACATTTAAGATGTGTTGGTGCTTTCTTTCAACTGTGGCATTTTGTTCAGGGGTCTCGGCACAAGTTCTTTGGTGAATGATGCCTTTCTCATGATAAAATTGTTTTAGATCAAACTCCCCTCCATTGTCACTTCGAATGGTTTTGATTTTGGTTGTAAATTGAGTTTCTATCAGGGCACAAAATCCTTTTAAGGTGGAACTTGCATCAAATTTAAATTTCAAAAGATACACCCAGGTGCACCTTCTGAAGTCATCAACTATAGTAAGAAAGTATCGGAAACCATCATAAGAAACTTCATTACATTGCCCCCAGAGATCACAATGAGTGAGTTAAAAACGATGTTTAGATTTGTGTTGACTACAGGGAAAAGAAAGCTTGTGAAGCTTGGCTAAGGGACAAACAAAGCAAGGCTTAGCATTTAGTGAAGTTTTGCATACAAGTTCAAGTTTAAGAAAATCTAATTTTACTGATGAAGGGTGCCCTAGGCGATAGTGCCAAAGGTCTAGGCTCTGGCTGTTGGTAATGGCAGTTGCTTTTGGTGGTATGTTTGTGACTTTGGATAGGGCTTGAGTCAAAGATGCTGGAGAGACTTCATTCCGCAGCAAATGGTATAACCCATTCTTCACCTCACCTATTATAGTCGTACGCCAAGTCAAAAGGTCCTAAACAAAACAATTTTCAGATAAGAAAATGAGACAAAACTTCAAGGTGTGAGCCAATTTTTGGGTAGAGATGAGATTAAAGGAAAAAGATGGAGAACATAGGACATTGTGAAGAATAAGATCTTTTGTTGGTCTCACTGTGCCAATATGGGTCACAGAAACAGCTTCTCCATTAGGCAAGGTTACAGAGTAGGAGACTTCAGCTGTTATGGAAGTGAAGAAGCAGGTTGCAGACCATATGATCTGTTGCACCTGTGTCAATTATCCAGGGAATAGTCAAAATATCTTTGGGCTTGGTGGTGTGAGCTGAGAGACATAGAGGTATACCAGAGAACTGAGGAATGTGTGCATCATGTGGAGTAGCAATAGCATTTTGAATAGAATGAACCGAGGCTTGACTGGTTTGCTGGAGCATGGCCATCAGTTGCTGGTATTGCTCTTGGGTTATAGTGCTTTGACCTTCACGAGTTCCTTGTTCTGGAACAGGTAGAGGAGATGCTGAAACTTGATGAGCATATGAGCCAATAGGTGGAATCCTACCATGAAGTCTGTGCCCTGGAGGATAACCATGAAGTTTATAACATTTCTCTGTAGTATGTCTAGGAATATGGCAGTGATTGCACACTGGTTTGCTAGGGTTGGCCTTGAAACACCTCTCCAGAGAGTGACCATGAATTTTGCAATGAGAACAATAGTATTTGTCACGTCTTTGAGAGCTGTTTTGAGGTGTGAGCTATTTGGTGCTATCTTTGGCTAGGAGAGCAAGGGGTTCAGAAGGAGAAGGGTCAAGAGATATCTCTCTATGCTTCTCTTCTTGTTCGATGATTGAGTAAACTTCATTCAAATTGGGAAAAGGTTTGATAAGAAATATATGTGCCTTCAAACCTTTGTAGGAGTCATTGAGTCCCATTAGGAATTTCATTACCCAGTCCCTTTGTTGATTTTCGATCACTACTTTCAAGCCACCACAGCTACAACTAGAGATGGATTCATAGTTCATCAGTTCATCGAGAAGTGTTTTCAGCTTGGAGAAGTAACAACTCACCAAATCTTGTTGTTGCATCAAGGCAGCTATCCCTTGTTTGATTTCATAAATCCTTGGGGCATTTTGTTGTGCTAGACGATGCTCAAGCTCAACTCACAACTGATGTGCCATTTTTGCATACAGGGTGCTGCATTTGATGTCAACCGACATGGAGTTTTGCAGCTAAGTAATAACAATGTCATTGCATCAAAGCCAATGATCCATCAAGGGACTGTTAGGATCAGTTGGCTCACAAATGCTGCCATTGATGAAACCCAGCTTGTTCTTAATACGCAAGGCATGCTTCATTGATCTTGCCCAAGGATGATAATTGTTGGAATCCAACACTTGTGTGATGAGTAAGGCTCCAAAGTGGTCGTTAGTGCTGATGAAGTATAGGCTGCTGGGCTGTGATAGATCAAGATGGTTTGAGTGATGGTTTGAGGCTGTTGAATTGGTGTTTTGGTTTTGGTTTTGATTGGTGTCTTGATTGGAATTGGTGGAGTCAGTTCGAGCCATTAAGACCAATATGGCTTTGATACCATGAAACAAATTGAAACAAAAGAGAGCATTGGAAGAAGAAAGATCAGTACAGAAAATAGAGGGAGGTGATGAGGTGATGAAAGGACTTTAGGAATTCATCCTCTTTTCTTACAATTAGACCTGTACACCATGAGCAAGATAAATAGGGAGAAGGAATGACAGAATGAGAGAATCTCGAGCAAACAAAAATAACTGACCAAGAAAAAAAAAAAGAATAACAAAAAAAAGAATAATAGATTTGTTGAAGCCATTCACGTGGGGTCCCTTCCTTCAGGTTTCTGGTGTGAGCTAGGGAGCTGAGCTGGAACTGAAGACTGGGCATCTTCAATTCGTAATACAAAATGAGTTTGATTTCATGGAATGAAGATTGATTCCAATCTATCTGATATGGAATCGTGATTCTCTTATTCGCAGGAATCGTGTTCTGATCAGATTTTATTTTAAATTTCGCGTACCAAGTGCAGGAATATGATTCCATTCTTGAAATTTAATTACATTCTAGGTCTAATTCCACAAACCAAACCCCCGAGAGGGGGGAGGTAGGTGTACATCGAGATTCTACTTTGAATTCTTATTTTTTTACTTTAATAATTGATGAACTTATTAGGAATATCCAAAATGAGATTCCTTAGTATATGTGGTTTGTAGATGATATCGTGTTGATTGATGATAGTAGTTGAGTGAAATTTAAGCTAGAATTTTAGATAGTCTCATTTGAGTCTAAAGGGTTTAGGATTAAAATTAGATGTGTTGTATGACTGTAGAATAGCATTAAAATTTAAAAAAAAAAAGTTTTATAAGATGACTAAGGGCGTTTAAGCTTTATGGTTAAAATGTTGAGCAACTAAGAAACAACATGTATAAAAAGTAAAAGTTACTGAAATGCGAATGTTAAAGTGAATAAGTGGTGAAACATTAAAAGATGATGTAAGAAACAAGCATATATGTAATAATTTAGGTATAATACCAATCGAAGACGAGATAAGGGAGCAGCAGCTTATAGATGGTTTGAGCATTTGAAATGCAGATCTAGTAGAGTATTCGTGAGGAAGAGTGAGTTAGTTATTATTTCTAGCATAAAAATGGGTAGGGATAGACTTAAAATAACTTGAATTAGGTAGCGAAAAATAATTTAATAGCCCTTAATGTAATAGAGGAAAACGCTTCTGATCGAGTGAATTGATGAAAAAGGATTCATGTAGCTGACTATGCCTTCTTGTTGTTTCTGTTGTTGTTGTTGTTTTGTGTAGGTGAATGGATTATTTAAATTTTCATGATATTACAATGCCTCTAAACTTCACCTACTATTAATTGAAGGGTATTCTAAGAATTTAGAAGTGGACATGAAGCGAACAAATCTTTTATATACATATAATAGATGCAATAGATTCACGCATGCGAGGAGGAGAGTTGCTCCATGTAGTTTTCGCCGCATTTCTCTTTTGTGATAGGAGATATGATTTTTTTTTTAAACAAATGGGTTCTCCGTTTAACTATTACACAATAAAAAATAAAAAATGGAATAGGGTAGGAATAGAATAAAAAATGAATAAGAATTTAGTGTTGAAATAAAATAATAATATATATTAAAAATAATAATAATAAATAAATAAATAAATAAATAAATTAGAACATGTAAATTATTCTGATCTATATATCAAGGTGGTGGGATGAGGGTGTGGTGAATTCTTTGGATGGGGAGGAGAGAGCTATATCAGCGCCCTACACCTTTTCATGCTGCTATAACAAGATATAATATTAATTTCAATAATGTAATATTGTGTGAAATAAAATCAAACACATGTAACCTTTCGGTGAATATTCCCATTGGCAAGTCTATTATTGGCCAAGAGTCTGAATATAATACCTACTTAATTGAAAGAGGATGTAAATTTAGGGAAGACTCTTTTGTCTCATGTTTTAGTTTAGCCCCAAAAGGATTAAAGAAAAAGACGTATGGCTATATATATTCACATATATGGAATATGTCTATATATATAGTTGTGTAGGCATCTTGTATTTCATATTGTTATTTGTGGCTCTTATACTCCTGTTTTGATAAGCAAAGAAGGAAGAAGAAAAAACATGAAGGGGGCAGCACAGCAGGCCTCGTCAACGAAGGTCCTGTGTTCGTTGACGAGGGGACAGTAAAAGTTCGTCGACGAAGGCTCTGAAGTTCGTTGACGAATAATTACCGAGAGCAGGAAATTTAAGACTTCTGGCATTGTCGATGAAAGCCTTGTATTCATCGACGAAGGTTCTCTTGGTTTCATAACCTTCGTCGATGAAACCCTGTGTTCGTCGACGAGAGACACCTGGACTGCGGCAGTTTTTTTAGAAATTTGAATTTTAAACGTTGGGTGGTTGGGCAAATGGGGGGAAACCTTCGAGGAACCTCTATATATGTCATCTGGGCATTTTTGAGAAAGTGAGTGATTGTTTGAGAAGTGTATTGTGTACATTTTGATTTCTATAGTGAAATTTGTGTGTCATTGCTTCCGTGGATGTAGACTTTGCCGAACCACGTAAATCTTCGTGTTGATCTTGTTCTGGTTGTGTGTTATTTACATTTACTTGTTGTTTATTCCGCTGTGCATCTTCATTATTTGATTCGTATTACAAAAAATTGGTATTAGAGCGATTGTTGTTATGGCATCAGGATCATCTTCTGCAAGATTTGATGTAGTCAAATTCGATGGAACCAGAAACTTCGGTTTATGGCAGAGAAGAGTGAAGGAAATTCTTGTGTAAGAAGGAATGACTAAGGCTTTGCTTGATACTCAACCAGAAGGAATGGATGAGACAACATGCGTAGATTTGAAAGCGAAGGCAGTGTCTACAATGCACTTGATTTTGGTCGACGAAGTTCTCTATCGGATAATGGAGGAAGATTCTCTAGTGGCTATCTGGCGAAAGTTAGAAAGTCGGTACATGTCTAAACCCTCATTAACAAACTCTTTCTTAAGCAGTGTTTATATTGGCTTAAGATGGTTAAATGATCAAGTCTGGATCAACACATTAATGCCTTTAATCAAATTGTAAGTGATTTGATGAGGGTTGATGTGAAGTCTGATGAGAATGATAAGGCTTTGATGCTGTTAAATTCTTTGCTCTCGACTCATACTTACGAAAATCTTGTGACCACTCTTACGTGGGGAAAAGAAACTCTTGATATGGAAGAGGTAACAAGTGCCTTATTAAATTTTCATCAAAGGTTGAAGATATGTGATGAAGGGGAAGGACTTGTGGTAAAGGGTAGCAATGAGTGAGGCAAAGAAAAGTTTAGGAATGGGTCTAATCAGAAATCCTGAAATCAATCTAAGAAGAAGAAGGAAATCCGGTGTTATAAATGCGGTAAAAAGGAGCATGTGAAACCAGAGTGTCCGGATTGGAAAAAGGGAAATGCTAAAAAGCATGAGAGGATTTCAAAATTTGTGAATATTGTTCAAGAAGAAGATTTAGCGGATGGTGACGTTTTATCAGCTTCAGCGGAGTCAGATAATCTAACGAACTCTTGGATACTTAACTCGACATGTTCTTATCACATGACTCCGAACAAGGAGTGGTTCAGCACTTATAGGTTAGTGAATTCTGGATTAGTTCTTATGAGTAATGATTTGTGCAAGATCGTTGGCTTAGGAAAAGTAAAGATAAAAATGTTTGATGGTGCTATAAGAACATTATGTAATGTAAGACATATACCTGAGTTGAGAAAGAGTTTGATATTTCTTGGCATTTTAGACTGTAATGACTTCAATTACAAGTCCAAAGGTGGAGTCTTGACCGTATGGAAAGGTAATCTAGATGTAATGAAAGGGTAGAAACTGGATGGAAATATTTACACGTTGCAGGGAACTACCATTATAGGTGGAGTTGCAACTGTGGATGTTGAATCAGATGATACCGTATTTTGGCATATGCGCCTTGGGCATATAAGGGAACATGACATGAAAGAACTACACAAGAGGAAACTCTTAAAGGGCTTGAAATCATGTCAGCTGGAATTTTGCAGGATATGTGCTCTTGGAAAATAGAACAAAGCAAAGTTCAAATCAGCTACTCACAAGATGAAAGGAATTCTTGACTATGTGCATTTAGATGTTTAGGGCTCAATAAGAGTTGCATCAAAGGGTGGACATGTGTGTTATGTGAGTTTCGTTGATGATTACTCACGGAAGGTCTGGGTTTACTTCATGCGTCACAAATCAAGTACGTTTGCCAAGTTTAAGATTTGGAAGGCTAAAGTGGAAAACCAGACGGGGAGGAGAATCAAATGTTTAAGGTCAGATAATGGGACCGAGTATGCTGATTCTCGGTTTATGGAGTTTTTTTCGGAGCTAGACACCTCAACAAAATGGTGTGGCAGAACAGATGAATCAAACTCTTGCTGATAGGGCTCGGTGTCTTAGATTGAATACAGGGCTACCGAAAAACTTCTGGGCCGAGGCAGTAAGTATGACTTGTTTTCTGGTAAACCGATCACCAAGAGCATCACTAGTGGGTAAAGTGGGGGAAGAGGTTTGGACGGGAAATGCAGTAGACTATTCCAAATTGAAAATATTCAGGTGTCCAGCCTATGTCCACGTGTCTAGTGAGAAGAGGTCTAAGCTTGATTCGAAGTCTCAGCATTGCATTTTTTTGGGATATCCAATAGGTGTAAAGGGGTACAAGCTATGGGACCTAGTGGAAAATAAGGTGGTGATCAGCAGGGATGTAGTCTTTGATGAGAAGACTATGGTGAAGCGTACTCAAGAATGTGATGAACAAAAAAAAGGAGCTAGAAAGCTGGGGCAGTGATGAACATATTGTGTAGGTGGAGTTGGAAGCTCAAGGCAACGGAAATGATCATGGTC
Source organism: Malania oleifera (assembly GCF_029873635.1). Taxonomy (NCBI): domain Eukaryota; kingdom Viridiplantae; phylum Streptophyta; class Magnoliopsida; order Santalales; family Ximeniaceae; genus Malania; species Malania oleifera. The sequence goes on from NC_080417.1 coordinate 85,599,420, forward strand.
CAGTGGTTGTAGGGAGCTCTAGTTTGGAAAGCCAGCAAGTTGACAATATTCCGTTAAGAAGATCCAGGCGCACTATTCGGCCTCCGCCAAGGTATGGGTTTGAAGAGTTAGTGTCTTATGCTTTTCTTACTAGTTGCAACAATCCAACTTCATTTCAAGAGACAGTGCATGACCAGGAGAAAGATAGATGGATGGGAGCAATGATTGAGGAAATACAGCCACTACATAAAAATCAAACTTGGGAGTTGGTGGAGCTTCCATATGGGAAGAGATCGATTGGGTGCAAATGGGTGCATAGGAAGAAGAAGGCAATATCAAAAAAGGAAGGTGAGAAGTTTAAGGCACGATTGGTGGCAAAAGGATACTCACAAAAGAAGGGGATAGATTGTGATGATATCTTTTCTCCAATGGTCCTACATACTTCTTTCAGAGTTGTGTTGGGGTTAGTTGCTCATTATGATCTTCATTTGGAACAAATGGACGTGAAGACAAAATTTCTTCACGGTGACTTGGATAAACAAATCTACATGGTTCAGTCTGAGGGATTCATTGAATAGGGAAAAGAAAATTTTGTTTGCAGGTTGAAGAAATCTCTTTATGGGCTAAAATAGTGTCCAAGGAAATGGTTTAAACGGTTTGATTCCTATATGATAAAAATTGGCTACAAACGATGTGAGTATGATTGCTGCTTATATGCGAATAAACTTGATGATGAGTCAATTATTTTCTTGTTATTGTATGTTAATGAAACGTTGATAGCTGCAAGAGATTTAGCTGAGGTGAATCAGTTAAAGGACCTATTGTATAAGGAATTTGACATGAAGAATCTTGGTTCAGCCAAGAAAATATTTGGGATAGAGATTCATTGAGACAGGACTGCAGAGAGATTATGACTATCTCAGAGCGGTTATGTGCAGAAGGTGTTAGAGAGGTTTAACATGGCTGATGCAAGACTGGTGTGTACACCTCCAGCGAATCATTTCAAGTTGTCTATTGCAGATTGCCCAAGTTCAGATGAGAAAATTTGGGACATGTCAAAGGTCCCTTATGTTAGTGCTGTGGGGAGTTTAATGTATGTTATGGTATGTACGAGACCAGATTTAGCTCATGCAGTGAGTGTGGTGAGCAAGTTCCTCTCTAATCTAGGAAGGCAGCATTGAGAAGCTGTAAAATGGATACTCAGATACTTGCGGGGTACATCAGGATATGACATCATGTTTAGCAAGCAACAGGGTTGTCCCTCAATTATGGGGTTTGTTGATGCAGATTATGTTAGAGATACAGATGACATAAGGTCTACAACGGGATATGTGTTTACCCTTGTAGGAGGACCAGTATATTGGAGATCCATGGCACAGTCTCTGGTAGCATTGTCCACGACTAAGGCGGAATATATGGTAGTTGCCGAAATTGCAAAGGAGACCTTTTGTCTTACTGGTTTAGTCAGAGAGCTGGGGTTACAGTATGATGGTGTGGTGCTGCGTTGTGATAGTCAAAGTTCTATTTACTTGGTGAAGAATCAGATATACCATGCTAGGACCAAGCATATTGATGTGAGGTTCCATAGGGTTCGGGAATTGATTGCTTTGGGTGAACTTGTGTTGGAGAAAGTTCACACGTTTGAAAATGCAGTGGATATTCTAATGAAATCAGTTACTTCTAAAAAGTTCAAGCATTGCTTGGACTTACTCCATGTCTCCAAGTGATAAAAGAGAGACAAGCTCAAACCTAGCATTTTCAAGTTCAAGGTGGAGCAGATCATGTTTTTCGGGATTCTCCTAAGGGGCGTATAATCGCCAAAGTGGAGATTGTTATTTGTGACTCTTATACTTCTGTTTTGGTAATCAAAGAAGGAAGAAGAAAAAATATGAAGGGGACAGCACAACAGGCCTCATCGACGAAGACTCTGTGTTCGTCGACAAGGGGATAACAAAGGTTCGTTGACGAATAATTACTGAGAGCAGGAAATTTCAGACTTCTGGCATCGTCGACAAAAGTCTTGTATTCGTCAATGAAGGTTCTTTTGGTCTCGTCGATGAAGCCCTGTGTTCGTCGATGAGAGGCACCTGGACTGCGGCAATATCTTCTGAAATTTGAATTTTTAAACATTGGGTGGTTGGGCAAACAGGGGGAAACCTCCGAGGAACCTCTATATATGTCATCTCAGCATATTTTGAGAAAGTGAGTGATCATTTGAGAAGTGTATTGTGTACATTTTGATTTCTATAGTGAAATTTGTGTGTCATTACTTCCGTGGATGTAGGCTTTTCCAAACCACGTAAATCTTCGTGTTGATCTTGTTTTGGTTGTGTGTTATTTACATTTACTTGTTGTTTATTCCACTGTGCATCTTCATTTTTCGATCCGTATTACAACACATAACTTGTATTAACATGAAATATTTGTTCACTCTCCATGTGAAATATGAGCATTAATAAAAAAAATTAAGACAAAATTCTAAAAGGTTAAAAAAAACCTTTATAACTCATAAATGTTTAACAATTAGATGTTTGTAATGGATTGTAAAATTAACCAACGTTAAGTGAATATAATTTAATTTTTATAAAAATATTTTCACAACCCTCTACTTATTATATATATAATTTGGGAAAAGATTCAATACCATGCATAGTGAGAGGCCTTTAAGTTGCTGCATAAAGTTTGAAGCACTCCAAGTTAGTGGAGTCAACTTTTAAATAATTACTATTTCGTAACATAGTCTACCAACACATGACACTCTGGAGTAAATCTGGATAGTTTGAACTCTTAAGTTGATACATTACAACCTTATGTTTAATCTTGGCTTCATAAGTTATGTTCTAGAGATTAAGCACAAATCTCATAGAAAGAAGTAGCTCTACTTCCATACTCATATAGGTATGCCTGTAAAAAATGTCACATTCTACCTATTAAAATTATAAATATCACTAATAACAAACTTTAATATTAGATATATCTAATATTTGTTGACCCTGTATTTCACTAGAAGTAAGAATGCTATATCATAGGAATGAAACATAACTCATTGTTCAAATAATGTGCGCTACCTAACTACCCTACCCTATGATTCTTATGGCTCTTACTCACTATTTTTCAAATAGGTGAGTCAATTTTGTTTAGGTATGCATATATTTAATTTCCCTCGAGTTTCTCCCCCACCATGTTCTTATAATTTCAATGCAAGTACTACCTATTCCTACAATGTGTAGTCAATCTCAATAATATAATAACACAACTTGAGTATTCAATTTAGTCCACAAATTCACTAACTAATATTAATATTTGCCTCTTTTTTATAATTACTAATATAAAGCACGTGCAGTGCATGTGAAATCACATCTTGTTACAAATAGTATTAATATATGTAACTTAAATTTAATAAATCTATGTTTATTTTTATTTTATAACAAAAATAAAAATATTAACAAACTAAGTTGTGGACTTTAACTCATTAAGCAATATGTATGCTACACTTAATTTAAATTAAAATTATGTCATTATGATTATATACTTAAGAAATGAAAAAAAAAACAAAACTTGAAAACTTCACATAACAATAATTAGATTTTATTATTGTTTCAATTTTTTTTTTCACTTTCAATATTTAAAAATGGTTATGATGGTTCAAAAATCTACTTGATATTTGCAATCTTATAATATATTCATTGTTGAATTTTTGAATCCGATCCCTATTTTGATGCTGATAAAGCACATGTTACCTATATGTATATTTAGTATGTGAACAATCTTAAATTTTAGTACACATAAGGAAAGGGAAAATGGAAGTTAGAAGCTCACATCATCTGGCGTATTCTAAGAAGGCAATAGAGTAAAGATGAAGAAGAAGACTTATGTTTTTAATTTGTAATGCATTTTGTTTTATATTTGGTCTGTAATAATGCATGACATGCATGATGTGAATGATAAGCTCAGATGACCATATATTGACCGTAGGGAATCGAACAAAGGCTATAGATTGACCCTAGGACACAATACCCTTAATCTAAAATACTATAACTTATTCACAAGGGTTTTAAAAAGTATTTAGGGTCAAAATTGGGGCAAGAATTTGATTGACCGACACCCGGTTTTTGGGCTTAATTAAAAGCCTCGATCGACTGAACATCACAAGGTCATTTGACTTTGGTCGACTGAACTGAGAAAGTTGACCAAAGTCAAAGCATCGGTCGACCGAACCCTTGGCAGTATAAATGCCTAGGTAGATCGAACCGACCAGAAGTCAACATATTGACTTCGCTTGGTCGACTGTTTTGAAATGAACGTGTTGTTCACGGTTGACCAAACTGACACGTGTCTAACCCCCAACTACTTGGTTAGCTAAACTCATAGTTCAAAATGACCATGGTTGATCGAACCATATGAGCGGTCAACCGAACCTTAGCCATGGTCGATCGAACCTACGAAGGGTTCAAAGTCACCTTGAAACAGTCGACCATTCCCATAGTTTAAAATTGTCACGGTCGACCAAACTTGTTAATATAGTCGACTAAACCTTGAATATGGTTAACTAAACCTTGAATATGGTTGACCAAACCTCTCGGGCTGGTAAAATTTTTACTGTAGTAAAACAGGGTTATTTTTCCTCAAACATAATTAAACAATTTCTAAAATACCCTTGATGTCCCCAATGGTTATATTTTTAGCAATATCTATATATACCCCTTCATTTGTCTTGATTAGAACGAGATTAGAAAAAATCATTAAGAAAAATTCTTTGAAATTTTCGTACTCCTCTTATTGTTCAAATTCTTTCAATCTTTTCGAAGCATACTACTTATACTCTCTTTTATTATTTCTTTGATAAATATTTCAAGAAAGCATAGTTTTAAACCTTGGTTTGGGCATTCATTTTACAAATCAAAGTCATTTTTACTCTTATCTTGCACATATTTTTATACCTTATTTTGAGAGTATTATCTTAGTTTCTCCCACATATTTCATTTGATAAATATTCTTGGGAGTTAATATTATTTGCTTGTGAATCTTGCACATCCATTGCAAGATTCAAAGACTCATTTGCTTGTGCTTGCGAAAATATTTTTGAGCCATAAACCCTAGATTCTCTAGCACCTTATTTAGAAAAATGTTTTTGGATAAATTTCTTATTTGGGCATAAAATCTTTGAGCACTCATCATAACATTTTTATTTGAAGATTATTTATGTGAAAATCACATACTCACATTGAGCTTACTTGCATATCATTCGTGAGTGTATTTCTGTGCTTGTTGTTGTACACATCTGCTTGTAGTAGAAGCATTTCCTTGTACACAAAAATTATTTGAATATCTGTTGTAATCCTGACGTGTGGTCGGAAGAGGGAGACTAGCCCTGTAAATAGTTTCGGACTTGCTTAGACCCGATTAGGAGAGTACCGGACTAGTTCAGATTCGGTTAGAAGAACTAGGTGCATCAGCCTGTAAGGTGTTGTAAACGGTGTCGCTCCACCCCCAAGTGAGCAACTAGTGGAATCTTCTTACTTATGAGCTTGCGGCGGGGACGTAGGCAGTATTGGCCGAACCTTGATAACATATTTTGTGTCAGCTCTCTATTTAATTTCCGCACTTTCAAATTCCGCATATGTATGCTAGTACTTGAACTGCTGTGAATGTTTTATTTGCTTTTAATATTTGCATACATATTTATTTGGGGAATACTGAGCTTGCTATATTTTTCTTGATCATTTGCTCAGTTTTATATTAGTGGGTAATTGGCATTTGCTTAGAAAGACCCTAGGTTGCTAAATACAGATTGTTTGATTAAACTTAGGAAGAATTTTTTAAATACCCAATTCACCCCCCCCTCTTGGGAATACACCAATTCCAACATTCATCATGGTTAAGAGATCAAATCGCTATATGATTATAAAGGTAGTAGGCAATATTGACATACTTTTTTTGTAATGAGAAAAAATAAAAACTGAAATTGCTACAAAATCAAATTGAAACTAACAAATAACGACGATCATAACGTCATTTCATTCATATAATATCAAGCCTCTTTTTTTTTAACTTAACAAATATAATTATTATTATTATTTTTGCAATGAAATATAAATTCATTTGTGCAACTTCTATGAAAATCTTTTACTACGATCATGTGGAACAAAGACAAAAATCCAAAAAATACAAACTTTAGCTTGATTTTGCATAACTATTAAAAATAATAGCAAGAAAACATTCCAAAAAGAAACTTTGATTGTCTAGCTTCATCTTTAACTTGGTTTTCAGAATTTCACATTGCAACCCCAACTCCAGAAAAAGTCTAATTGGCTACATATTTGTAATGGTTTAGGAATTTGATTGACCGAACTCAGTATAGAATAGAAAAGAGAAAAAAATTATATTTGAAAATTTAAAGTTTTAAGAAAAGCATTAGATTTGGGCCCGCGCGTGCACACACACACACACACACACACACACACACACACATACAGAGAATACCCAAGTGGCTTACTTAAAAATAGACCAGTGGTCACTAGGAGTTTGGACAATGTTGATGCACATGATGTATAATTTTAATAAATATATCATAACTAAGGAAATAGAGTTAGGTGGATTATTTTTCCTTGAATAAAACAAAGATAATTTTTTGATAACTCGATAAAGAAGAAACATACAAGAGGTTGAGCTATTGAAAGTTAAACCCTAAAACAGGAGGAGGCTACAATGTGGGGATACAAAATTAGCACAATGTGTCCAAAAAGGAAAGCAGAGCCTTTTGAAAATTTACAATTTGAAGTGCTTTATGGCCCTTTTAAGATGACTTGCAGTAGACATGCCAAATGTCGATTGAATTTATACTTAAAGTTATGAAGTATTTGGATGAAACTGAATCATTGATTTTGTAGACTTTTAAGTGTGAAATTTGAGCTAACCCGAGTGAATATATATAGAATTTGGGAAGGTTGGAATGGAATCTTATGTAATTAGCTTGAATTGTTGACTTTTTTCTTAGCACCTGCTGTAATGACTTGAATTTTCACGCCATTTTTTTATATATACATACATACATATAAACTATAACAAATTACTACTTTGATACCTTCTAATATAAGCCATATCATCATCATCATGGTCGAGGTGGGACCGAGGGACCTGTAACTCAATAAACTACCTATGCAACGAAAACAGAGAACATATAACCACATGAAATTTATATACAGTACTAGAGTGTTAGTAACTCCCCAAAATATACATACATGACCATTTCCGAAAATATCCTCACTGGACCACCTAAGGACTACCCAAAAAGTGAATTTCCCAAAATACTTACCCTCCTGACGGGGTAGTACAAAGTCCCCTTTATCTACGAGCCTGATCTGCTCGCCTAGTTGGATCACCTGAAAAATGTTAAATCACTAGGATGAGACATCGCTTAGTAAGACGAAATATGCTATTGCTAGTATGTGGAAACTGAGTTGCACAATAATAATTGATATATTACCGAATCTATAAAATTGATAGAACAAAATACTGTACAACTTACACCTAACATAGTTTAAGATACAACTGTAATATTTCTGTTTTTACTTACTCATACTTCTAGAAATATAATATATCTACTGCTATTCTATAAAATTGTAATAACATATAGATAATTGTGATAATACCTTGGAAAACTGAACGTCATGATTTAAACCCTCATGATAGGATTGTGCGGCCTAAAGCGGGACCTATCACTGGCTGGCCGACTAGGATAAGTCAAATGAACTCTGATAGTCAAATTGACCTCCTCAATCCTAACTGACAGGAAGTCTGTCCACAACATAGGCACGATCGACTGCTGAAAAATCCACATACTATCTGAGTTATGTGGTTGCACTTTGAACTGAAATAGCAACGGTATTGTACTCTACTGACTGAATATGACTAAATAATTCACTAGGGTCCGATACTATATAATACTGATATTTATAGTTATCTTTCTGTTTTTACCATGATTTTGAAATAACCATAATACTATAAAACTGATCTGAATAATCTAAATATCTATAAAACTGACTAGATATCTAAATTTCTGTATATCTAAAAATCATGGTTCTGAAGTCATAGTATTTTGAAAATACTATAAATCATATTTATGAATATTCTATAAAATATATATTTGAATGTACACTGGAATTTCATAATTTTGCAAAACATGTATAATTCATGATATTTTAAAAACTGTTTATATCCTGTACTAAATAACACAAACTCACGCCACACACTAAATAGAACTCATATATCAAAATCTATATAAATCTATATTTTGATATATTCAAAATCACACCTCGTACTTATATTCAGATATTATAATTGATACTGATAAAAATTCCTGAATTTGTTAGCATAACATATTTCCCTTACCTAACATTTAAGCTCGCCTACTAACGTTCTAAATTATGCTTTTGGCATTTATAATTCCATAATCCTAAAAATATTATATATATATATATATATATATATATCCTTTCAATCAACTAAATACCCAGAATAATCTTCATTCTTCAATCTTTTGATTTTTAAACTATTTATTATTTACCCGGGCTTCTGAAAAACTATCCACTGGGGTCCTCAACCCATGCCTATAGGGTCTCAAAAACACCCTAACCTTGAAATCATAATACCCTAATTTTATTCCACAAAACACCAATATATTCTCATAAAATACAAAATCTGGCCCTAGGTAAAATTGGTAATACTGAAAATACCTAAAAATCCACTTACCCTAATTTTAGGATGGTGCTCAAATTGCTCAAATCGAATTTCTGCTCTAGTTAGGCTGTAGAGAATCTCCCCAGGATCACCGTGGTAGCTTCTGATCATCGAATTGAGGAGAAATCGTGCCGGAATCGCATAGAGAAGGTAGAGAAAACTTATTCTAGAGAGAGAGAGAGAGAGAGAGAGAGAGAGAGAGAGAGAGAGAGAGAGAGAGAGAGAGAGAGAGAGAGAGAGAGAGAGTTCTTCTTGAGATTCTTGCAGAAAAGATGATTTTTGGCCTTATATAGAAAGCTTGTCCATGTGGCCTCGTCGACGAGCCACGTTACCTCATTGACGAGCCAAAGAAAGGAATTCGTCGGCGAACACATTACCCTCGTCAACGAAATTCAAGCCTTGAAAAATAGCCTCTTGGTAAATTCTTGTCGACGAGACACACATCCATGTCGATGAGCCCAAGAAGCCGATTTGTTGACGAACGCAGAGCGTTCGTTGACGAGACCCTACTAAGTCCCCTTTTGTAATTCCCCTTTTATTTATTTCTCTTATTATTTAATTGCTATAAATTCTCCGAGTCTCTACACCTACATGCTAACTTCCCTCCTAATGGCGTTATGCAACGAAGATCATCCTAATGCATATAATCAACCCAAGAAGTTAATTACAATAGTCAATAAAACTTACTAATCTTGAAACATTACCATTTGAAGGATGTAAGGTTTGCCTTTGTAACCCCACTTGAACCAAAAGTTCCTGGAAAATCTCACAAGCCCTACTAATTCCCTTTTCATGAGATCTTTTGAAAAATTTTGTATTTCAACACATGCATCTCACAAAACAACCTATTAAATAAATTGTATTTTTTATATTATGAAATTGTGGATTTCCTATAATTAAAGTTTAGTAGTTATCCAACTTTGACATCTAAAGACACACCTATAGTTAACACCTATAAAATAACACTCATCTACTCTTCAAATAAAATATAACCATTTTAATTTCTACAAAAAGTCCTAGACCCCTTCTTTAACTTAAAACAAGTATAGAAAATAGGTCCCAACCTTGAGTCTATAATTCATTATCATCTCCCACGAGGCTTCCGCTGAGCAACAACTTGAGTTCATGACTACCCGTCATGAAGGCATTACTAATGATCACATCTAAAAATATAGTTGTCAGTGATCTCATTAAGGCTAGATAAAGACACATCACAATTGAGTAATGACAAAACAGATTAAAGTAAAGAGAACAAGAACCATAACAAAACCATTAGATAGGCATTCAAAGAAAAAAAAAAAACCCAAAACAATTTTTCAAAAGGGCAATGTAAATTTATCACAAAGAAGCAAAGGCACGCCATCTTGTTCGGACATAACATCTCCCTTTGATTATAGATAGAAGATATTTGTTATGTTGTTGTTATGAATTAAATACTTCCAAAGTCTCCATCTTCTTATTCTTCACCTTCACGCATGACTTCAATGGAAGAGCAGTAAGGGTGCAGATGGCCATAGTAAAGAACCTCCTCTTATGATTGCCAATGTGATTTGAGGTCTGTATTTGTATAGGGGGTTTTTCTTTTGGAAAAAGAGAGATGGCTAGAGATTGTTAAACCTTGATATACATTGTTGGCCCACAACATAATAGCTTAAACCTAATAACTTAAGCTAATAGATCGTGGACTAAAAATGTATATCAAGCTTTAACACTCCCTTGCACGTGTAGCCCGACAACACGTGGATTGGACTATTGATCCTACTGATAAAAAATTCATTATCGACTTTTGCATATTTTTAGGTAACTCCCTTATTTCTTGGAAAAGCAAGAAGCAAGAAGTTGTTTTGCGCTCTTCCACCGAGGCAGGATATCATGCGATGGCGTCTACCATGACTGAGATTGTGTGGTTACGTTGGTTGTTGACTGATATGGGTGTTATATTTTCTGCTCCTTCTCCTATGTATTGTGACAATAGGAGTGCTATCTAGATTGCAAGGAATTTAGTGTTTCATGAACAAACCAAGCACATTGAAATGGATTATCATGTCACCAGACACCACCTTCAACAAGGGACTATTATGTTGCCATTTGTTCCCTCCTTTATGCAGGTTGTTGACTTCTTTGCAAAGTCCCACACCGCCCAAAACTTTTTTTTTTTTTAGGTTGAAAAACTCTCATTGCTTCTTGCTACTGCATCGTGAGTTTGATTGGGGGGGGGGGACATTAGTGATAATAATTATTTGCATTATATCAGGGTAGAATAGCTTGTAGGCTACATAAGTCATCTTTATCTCTTATAGAACCCCTAATGATTCAATGAAAACTTTTTCTTTTCCCAATATTTCGCTCCTATTTTATTCTATCATGGTATCAGAGCTCTGGTTACCAGGAGGTCCTGGGTTCTAGTCTTGTCGCCCACATTTATTTTGTGGTGTTATTTATCATTTGTTTATCTCTCCACGTGTTGTCGGGCTGTACGTGCGGGGGATTGTTAAAGCTTGATATACATTGTTGGCCAATAACCTAGTAGCTTAAGATTTTAGGTAAAGTGGTAATCTAATAGAGATAAGAATTAGGACACATAATTTGGAAGGAGAAACACCACAATATCCTATTCTTTTGTAGAATGAAAGATCAGGAGGAGAAGGTGAATGTTGGAATGCAAATGTAATTTAAAGTTATCATTTATAGAGATGGTCCATTGGTAGGTAAACATATGGGGTAAACATAAGAATTTGAAAGTTGAAGGGTAATGGACTCTAATAGTTTGCAAAGAGTGGAGTGGAAGAGATATATTTGCAACAACAGTTTTCAAAGAGTGGAACTGAAAATTTGTTTATAAGGGTATTATTGGTATTAGAAAATTTGTCTCTTTAAGGACTACCAAAAGTTAGACTTTATGCTTTTAGAAGTAGTTTGATATGGTCATGTGTTTATCATCCATTATAGACAATATGAAACTCAATTTCACATTTTATGCTATTATGCGTACCGTGCTCTAAATTTTCCCCACGTTGTTTTCATGGCCTCTATAATTAGATGATTCTATCACCACAATCACAATGCCACACATATTTGTATGAAATTTTCATGCTTCTAAATGATAAATCTTTTAATCTAATATAATCATCATTTTTCAATATCACAATGAAACCTTAGGCATGAATATACAACAATTTGATGAACGAGCATGTCACTATCACCTAATGGCCATGAGATGATCTTGAGTCCTCATCGACCACTCTTCATTGTTGGCTCTTCCCAAATCTCAACGCATTTGGTGCTCGCTTAAAAGGACTAACTCCTTAAAATGACTCAAATGATTTTCTTTGGATTAAGCACATCCAATGGGTGACATTAGGGAGTCAAGGTGGTTGAAGGATAGTTATTCAACCATATCTAAGGACAAAATTAGTTGAAGGAGACAATGGACGAAAGGGAAAAGTCCATTATGATGAATGACACCCACCCTATGGTTGTCCTATAGCCAATGGTTACTTGCTCCAAAGATAAATTACACACCCTTTACCAAATGGGTGTGGAAGTTACAATTGGCTAGCCATCAAATAGGAAAACTGAATGCAATTATCCAATTGTATCCATTTCTAATGTAATATAAACTGATTGAGTTCGAAGTTATAGCTCAACATGATGAAGTTGGAGTTACATAAAGTCATGCTTGTTCCCTAGTTCCTTAACCAAATTAGCCTTTATAGGGTACATGAATTTGTTGCAAGCTCTACTACAACTTGGTAGGAAATGGAGGACTTAATCTATAAACATTTATACTAAACTGAGCCAAAGATTAGGTTGGGAAATTTTTCAAGAGTGGATCAAATTCTTGGAGAAATTGTGAATATGTTCATTACATAGTTAAAGCAAAATATAAGCAAGTGTCAAACCTAAATGTCAAAGAAAGAATGTACTAGTTTGAATTTTAACGTCTTGAATATGAAGATGAAGATGAAGATAAGGTTTGATGGGAGCAAGTTTACATATTTATGCTAATTGACTATGGGTAGCAAGTTATGAATGTTGCCTATAGGGTTCTAACAAGAAAAGTTATCATCCCAAGGCACTTACTATAGAGATAATTTTCATATATTAGGAGAAAAAAAAATGGTTGAGGAGAAGAAATTTTAGAAGATGCAGTGAATGTGGTCGAATTTAAATTTGGTTGAGTTTATAAGTGTCATCCACTTGTTTGACATAAATATTCGAATTCTAGTAAGAAAAATAGAATGTTCATGATTTCATCACTAGAGATGGGGTAATACATTTGATATAACTAAAGTAGATGATTTTTTTTTTGGGCTTCTTGGAATGCTTGCCCAAGAAAGCTAAAATTCATATTTTTGATAGGAAACTCCGACCCAACGTTTATAAATGAAACGTGAATCGAAAGTATAAAGTAACAAACCCC